>NC_060243.1:13746197-14348697 GCF_021155785.1 Neodiprion fabricii
TCGTACGCGCAATGTTCATAGTACGCTACACTGTGCGGGATATGCTTTTGAATTTCGCAAGTCTTACGAGTTTCAAATTCATCCACAGGTTCAGGGATTAATATACATTCGAGATCGGCGTATACGACAAATGGAACGGTGCCTTTGTTTTGAAAATTGGAAAATACTAAATCTTTACACTTGGGAAATTCCATGCGTACTTTATTTAGCGTAATACAATCTTGCCGATGATTGTCGTAGGCGTGTTTCACGCTAAAGTGGCACAAACATCTGTCACATAAAAACAGCTGGCCATTATGATCAGACAATTGTTTGCTCACCAATCGGGAAAGATCTTTAATCCAAGCAAAGTGGAATCTCGGTGCAAACTCACCAGTCATATCGTCTTCCGGATTACTCTCAACCATTAGAAGATGGATCGTGTCAATGTTTACGCTATGCAAATTTTTACTCAAATAAATTGGCACGATGACGCTTTTATTTGATTTTGCATGATGCGAAAAAGTTTGAGATTCTATTCCATATACATTGATGCGCAAATTATTCAATCTCTCAAGCTTTTTCACATCATGTAGAGTAGCAGGGAATTTGATACCTGTACAGTCCAACTCGGAAATATATCGATGATAACGGCTAGTCCTATCGGCGTTGATCTTGACCGGGTGGAGGGCTGCTGTGACGGACCAGAGAAGGCATCTTTCGTCCTCGTTCCTCACGTTCACCACCGCTCTCTTCCGTTGAATGTCTTGGGGCAGCTCGACGAATGTTGAAGCCCCGGCGGCGAGAGGCTGATAGCGATTGATATTTACAATGAGGTTAAGGATCTCAATCATACTCCAGCCGGAATCGCGTTGCTCGAAATCTTCCACTTTTGACTGCAGATCACCCCGTGCACGTATAAACCAACCATTTATATCGCTTGATGGGAGGAGAATCGCCACGTTGGAGGTGTTGAAACTCTTAACTTCAGTGGAGATCTCTTCGTGCTTGGCATTTTCGAATTTGCACGATAATATGATGTTAACCTTCACATTTCCCTCCTCGCGCAGTATCAGCTCCAACTTCTCGGTGACGACGCGCTGCACATCGTCCAGAAAGGTGTCCAAATTTTTATGACGGAGATTTGTGACAACCCCCGTTCTGATTCGGCTGGCAAAAGCGCTATCCACGTCGTCCCATTGTACACCCGCAGGAGTACCGATATTTCCACCCGTCACCACTGTGCGCTGCTGCAACTGCTTGATCTTCGTCACCCAAGATTGCAGGAGTGCAATCGTATGTTGGATCCGTATTTTCGCACCAACGGTTGTTCCTCGTTGCATGGAAATATCGCGCAGAACTTGGATATTCGCAATTCCAATATCAGTCCAATGATTGATGATGGCGTCATTCTCTTCTCCGGGTGGTTGCTCTCTCAGCAAATTGTACGTCCTCTCCATCTGCTCCGCAAGTCCCATATACGCTTCGACTGCCATGACTTTGACGTTGATATAAGCTGAACTTTGTATAACTTTTTTGACTTGCACGTATCGTGTACGACTGACGAGTCTGCATCGGATGCGTTGAGCTTATATGTATATAGGCCGATAGATCGCAAGAATTTGGGAACTGTGCGCACTGCGTTCTGCGCATATCGGAGGGTAAAATGACGTCAGAGATGCGGTGCGCACTGCGTTCTGCGCATCTCGGAGGGAAAAATGACGTCAGAGGCAACTGGGCCCACCCTTTACCCATCCCGCCATCCCTAAATTTTTGGGTTTTATCGCCCTCCCGACTCTGCAGAGAAGATGAAATTCATGTAAAAAATGACGCGAAAGACGGCTGGGGTCCGCAGTCCCCGCCCCCACCATCCCTAAATTTTTGCGGTTTATCTGCCAGTTTGAAGTCACCCAGTTCCGCAGCTGCATCTTGCCTTAAAGCGCGTTGGAACAGGTTTTCACCCCCTCCCCCTCCCCCTCTCCACGAACCCACTGCCGCCTAATGTAGTTTTTGAGTTTTATGAGTCTTTAAGCAGCGTGGGCCATGTGGTGTGAAAAATCGGTCAACGAAAAGCAGGTAGCGAACAGTGTTTGGTGTAAGAAAAATCTTATCTTGCCCGCTCTTCACCGGATGGTATGTGTACACACAGTTTTGGGTTTTACGACTCTTTATAGCGAACAAGTCCGAGCCTGCACATCCCCCGCCATTCTCTATGATATGTATGTTCGGTTTCAAATGAGCTACTATAAGAAAGAAGCTGGGCCTTTGCTATCGAGGCGTGAATTTACAAACCAAGCTCCCCTTATCGTCATCGATTGCTCCAAGCAGAACGAAACATTGAAAACTGGGGACCTGTGGACATTCGATTGGAATTTGACTCTAGCACTACGTTCCCACCACACACTTCTGCCCACTGCATGATCTTGCATGATCGCATTGTTGAATATAATCCGATCAGTGGTACTGTTAAAAAATTGGTTTAAGTCTATTTTGGAATAACAATATGTTTAATCAATATGGATATTGAAAATAATATGTATAATTTTACTCGTTAAAATTTAGAATAAGATAATTGAGAATACAATAAGAAAACTAAATGTAATTGGTGTTAAATAAAAAAATTGTTAAAAGCATTCAAAACGCCATTTTAAACCTTCCTTCAGGGGTCATTTCCTGGAATTTTTTCAATAGATCTAGCGGGTTCTTGCCTTATCTGATTTATGTGCGGCTTTCCGGCGCCAAACAAGTCTCGACAGGAATTATTTTGTGTGTGTGTGTGTGTGCGTGTGTGTGTGTCAAATCCTATCGGAATAGCCGCCAAAAATGACCGGGGGGAGGGGGGGAGGGGGGTGCACCGCGGTTCAGGGGGGGGGGGGGGGCTAGGGGGGAGCTATGGGGGAACTAGGGGGGAGCGCCGCCATCTTTGAGTTAGAACTCTCATATATACACGGGGGGGGGGGGGGGGGGGGAAGCTAGGGGGGAACTAGGGGGGAGCGCCGCCATCTTTGAGTTAGAACTCTCATATATATACTACTTTATTGTTAATAAAAAATCGAATTTTGCATTATGAGATTCGCGCTTTGGCACAAGAATCTAACTTCTCCCACACAATCCACATGCCGAATTAAAAAAATATCTGAGAGATGACTGAACCGGTTGACGCGGAATAGCCCATATACTTGATTTAATTTTCCGTAATTCAGTTGTGTCTCAGTTAATTCTCAACATTTCAGTTATATTTAGTGATTCAGTTAATTCTCATTAATCAAGTTATTTTACATTCATCCAGGTGAATTGTAATTAAGCCGAAAATCCATTGACTCGTCAGTTCGGCGAGATATTTCCCCGTCGGTTTGATGCGAAATTGTATTACCAAGTCATACCTCGTTCTGTTGGGTGAGATTTATTAGAGACGAGACAATCCTGGACACAAATTCAACGTATATTTAGGGGTCAATGCGATAATTGTCTCTTCGTGCTTTCTAAAAGGAGTAATTAATTCCCTACAGAGGTTCCTCGAGAATCTGTGAGAAAAATCGCACGCGAGCTGAACCGTCCGTTCAAGTACCAGCCGATGCAAAAGCTGTGCCCAGGTGATGCCGAACGAAGACTGACGTACTGTCGCTGGGGACTGGAGCGTCTGCAGGAGGATCCCGATTTCTTCAGGAACGTGTGCTTCACGGACGAAGCGCTGTTCACGAACCTCGAACTCGTCAACAAGCAGAACTGTCGTTGGTGGGCTCCGGAAAACCCACACTGGATCGTCGAACAGGACAACCAGCACCGTTGGAAGCTCCACGTCTGGGTTGGAGTATTACAGGACAGGATCCTCGGGCCCATTTTCCTCGACGGAAATCTCACGTCAGCCAAGTACACGACCGTACTCACCGAGGAACTCCCCCGCCTGATGGACGGAAACCCCATCCGTATGGACCAGGTTTGGTGGCAGCAGGACGGGGCCCCTGCCCACAACAGTAACGTGAACAAGGCAATCCTGGACGCCATGTTCCCGGAGCGCTGGATCGGTACGAGAGGTCCGGTTAGGTGGCCAGCGCGCTCACCAGATCTCACCGTCTGTGATTTCTGGTTCTGGAGTAGAGTCAAGGAAATCGTCTACGAACGGGCCCCCACAACAAAACACGACATGCGCCACCGTATCGCCGAAGCGTGTGCCGCTATTCCTGTTAGGGAGATGCAACGGGTGCGAGGGTCGATCCGGAAACGGCTCGCACTCACTGTCCAGCAGAACGGAGAGCACATCGAGCATCTCCTCAGGCAACGGAACCAGGAATGAAATGTGAGATATGATTCTTTTTACAAATCTTCAATGATTGACAACGCGAAACTGTCATGAATTATTATTATTGTTATTTAGAGGGTTAAAAAAAAAATCCTCAGATGTGTGAAAATAATATAACAGAAGTGGTGGGACGTCAAAACTCTCTTTGTTTGCTACCGTACACAAAACTGTATATGATGTTTGAATAACATAGGAATCGTTATCATCAAAAAGGCACCTCGTATTTTTCTTATTGTGCTGTTTACTGTTGAAAATAGGTTAGACGATAGTCCCGTGGGATCTCGAGGATAAGCAAGGTACGGCTATCGGCGGACACGATGAGCTGGCAAAATCAGACGTGAAACGCAAGACAAGTTTCTTTTTATTAAACGCTCGTATTAAACACTACACAACTGTAATGATTGATTCTTATTGCGAAGAAATTTGAGCTTCAGCGTTTCTGTAATGCGAGAATGGCGTCACAAAAATCGTAAAAAGTCGAGTGCACATTCGTTTGTTTTTGATGCACGTTAAACTGCATCTGTAGTTTCAAAAATGTCAAATCTAATTTTATCAAAATATGTGCCTCGTATTTTTCTAATCCTCATATTTGATTCTCAAAAACAGATGCGACGACAATTCCTTGTGGTGTGGACGACAGCTAGGAATGACTTTTGGCGGACGATAACACAGAACGAGACGAGAAATGAGATGCAAGACAAGTTTCTTTCTATTAAACGCTCGTATTAAACACTACAAAACTCTAATGATTGATTCTTATTGCGAAGAAATTTGAGCTTCAGCGTTTCTGTAATGCGAGAATGGTGTCACGAAAATCGTAAAAAGTCGAGTGCACATTCGTTTGTTTTTGATGCACGTTAAACTGCATCTGTAGTTTCAAAAATGTCAAATCAAATTTTATCAAAATATGTGCCTCGTATTTTTCTAATCCTCATATTTGATTCTCAAAAACAGATGCGACGACAGTTCCGTGTGGTGTGGACGACAGCTAGGAATGGCTCTTGGCGGACGATAACACAGAACGAGACGAGAAATGAAATGCAAGATAAGTTTCTTTCTATTAAACGCTCGTATTAAACACTACAAAACTCTAATGATTGATTCTTATTGCGAAGAAATTAGAGCTTCAGCGTTTCTGTAATGCGAGGATAGTGTCACGAAAATCGTAAAAAGTCGAGTGTACATTCGCTTGTTTTTGATGCACGTTAAACTGCATCTGTAGTTTCAAAAATGTCAAATCAAATTTTATCAAAATATGTGCCTCGTATTTTTCTAATCGTGATATTTGATTCTCAAAAACAGGTACGACGACAGTTCCGTGGGGTGTGGACGACAGCAAGGAACGGTTTTTGGTGGTGGTTTTAGTGGGTATTCTGTAAGGCGAGTCCCACACTCCTGGGAGTGACGGTTTCCTACCTAGGGTGGTCCATAAAGGATTTCCCCACTGATTTGGCCATGCGCAAAGAAAAAAAAAATAAATAAATAAATAAATAAGTAAATGAATGAATAAATAAATGAATTAATCAATGAATAATTGAATCAATGAATGAATCAATGAATCAATGAATAATTAAATCAATGAATGAATGAATGAATAAATAAATAAATAAATAAATAAATAAATTAAATAATTAAAAATAATTATATGTACACGCACGAATACAGTATCTCAGATCACGTCGATTCAGAAATTTAAACTTGTATGTCGAGGTGGTGCACTCGTGATCTGTGAAAAAATACATCATTTACAATAATGCTGCGTCCGTTTCATAATGCATTAAATTTTCAGTAAATAATGCATCAATTCAATGTCTCCAACAAAATGTTGTGTAGCTACATTATGAAACTGCGACTACAGTCGCAATTAAAACAAAGAAACGAATAAATGCGTTAATCAAACGAATTCATGGAACACTTTTCAAATTGTCCTGAAAGTAACAGCACCGAGTAGCGGAAAACGATCTGTTGGTAATACTTTTACACTAAATGGTCACTAATTTTGATAAGATAATTAACATTTTTAAATTGTCATCAAGTACGGTTAAGCATAGGGTACGACGTGTGGGTTGACAATGTGCAAATGGCCGCCGTCACAGAGATTATGTACAAGAGTCGGAAAGAAACGAACCGAGCACTCTTCAAAATTATCTTAGACAACGATAGCTTGACAGAGATGAGTCCAACCGGGAAAGGCAAACACGAAGCAATGCCGGAGAATATTTATTACGCAGTGAAAAGTAATTACGCATCATTCAGTGTATGAAATGTAGCGGGCAACATTGCAAATATTATGCCCGCGTCCCTGTAAATTTCAGCATTCGTTGAAAAAATTTTCAGCGAGGAGGACGGATTAACATAAGAGGAGTATCGAAGGTGCATAATTCTGTTGTGCAATACTATGCGCGATCCGAAAAAATAACGGATTCCCGAATTTACGCATTGTACATATTTTGAATGAAACAAAATATTTCATTGCACATGTAAAAACCAATCAAACATTTGTATTACCATATCTGTAAGGAATTGTATAGAATTAAGTATCAAATCTCTGCATCGGTTTACAAACTCAATATTAGTTTGCTAATTATTGTCATTGACGAACTGTCATTGAATTGAAATGGAAAGTGAAGCGTAGGGATCGCATTTACGAAAAAATACTGTCTTTGTCGCCCACGAAATGGAAACATCACAGGTAAAAGGTAGATGAACCTGACGATTATTCCTTCATGCTTCTACTTCTGTCATGACATCGGCCATACTTTCGCCCAGTGCTGGGCAAAATTGTAATAAAAAATTAACAATTACTAATCACTAAGGATAATTTTTAATGACATCGAATTCCATCGAAATTATTTTCAGTAATAATAATTGAATCGGAGTTCAGTGAAATTACTTTTGATAATCGTAATTGACTCAGAGTCCATCGAAATTATTTCCAGTAATTGTAATTGAATTGGATTTCATTAAAATCACATTGAGTAATTTGAATTTAATCAAAGTTTATCAAAATTACTTTCAGTGATTGGAATTTAATCACAAATCATTTCAATTATCCTCAGTGATTGTAATTAAATCAGACATTATTAAAATTCTTTTTAACGTTATTCCTGTGAAATAATAACAAATAGACAAATAAATTTACTCCGTTTTTGGAGTATTCAAATGGTGTGATCGGAACGAGTCTTTCACAGTCAATATGTGAATGGGCTATGGTTACCAAAGTTTTTTGGGTAGCTGATCGAGGATTTCACATTACTTTGAAAAATTAATTTGTTTAAATAATTTGCTTGACCAGTCAATGTGAATATGTAAGCTCCATGAAGTTCCCGATGTTTTCGGAATTTGAAATTATGTTGAGAATTCGACATTACGTTTCCAAAGGTAATTTGTTTGAATAAATTATGAAAAACAATTGAAATTTGAAAAAAAAACATAATCATTTCCATTAATTGTAATGGATAACAGAAAAATTACAATTGTTCCAAGTAATTGTAATTAGTGGCAAAAAAATTACAATTTTTTCAAGTAATTTTAATTGACAACAAAAAAATTACAATTATTTCGAGTAATTGTAGTTGATAATTATAAAATTACAATTGTTAATACTAACTGTAATTGGTAAATCAAAATTTATAATTATTTTCCGCCATTGTTATTAGTTACTAAATATTACAGTTATTCACAGTAATTGTAATTTACGGGTAATGAAATGACGAAAGTAATTTCTGCTGCCCAATTCTGCTTTCGCCGTACTTTAACGATACCTCAGCCTGTCGTGTTTCGTACATACTCATGTCATCTGGATAAGAATAGTACGATTTTCGTATTGAAGTAAAGAGCAATGCAAGGGTTTCGTTCTAAACAAATGCGAGTCATTTCGTTCTTACGCATTACGTATCAATTTGTCGGACAATTAACGAAATTCCAGAATGCAACGGCATATTTTCATCGAAAATAATTTCGAACCGTGGTTTACTGTCCCCGGTTTGATCATTGCGTGAAAATAACGCTGGGTCGTGGCAATATTGCGCTCATTGTTACTACTAGAATCACAGAAAAGTCGGCCACCCATGTGCTTTGTTGCCGCGGAAATATTCGACGTACGAAAGTAAATACACGGTGTCAGAATTAACCAATTTTCGCGCATCGTTCTCCAGAATATGAATAAACTGATCTAGAATTTTGCGACGAACAAGCAATACACTGTCAAAATTCGGGTGGATTCTGTTCGTTTCTTGAAATCATTTTTGTGTAAAATAAGAGTGATAAGCCTTTGTCAATAATGCTGCACTTTGACGGAATCGGGATGATTCGATGATCATTTTCGAAAGAATTTCAATTTTTGCGCTACATCATCTCGACGTCGCCGCGTCGGCAAACGGTAATAGCGGGATCTTGATCGGCCGGATCGGCCACGCGCGAGCGTTCGCTAACCTCCGTGCTAAAACGGTTGTCACTGGCAACCGATGATAACAAAATGCTTGTTAACCTCCCGTTATGCTGCTTTCGTGTAATTATCATTGATAATTTTAAATGCGGACGTTTTTGTCACGCTTCTCTCATTGCAGATATTTTCAAACTACTAATCCTGCTGCTCGCCTAGCTGCAAACAGAGAAAGTCAGTCCAACGAAACTCGTCGCGCAGAATCGTCAATGACATATCGTATACCGCTACCTGGACTCGGGTGAAGTTGGCGCTGGTCGATTTTGCCAGATATTCCAATTCCACCTGTTCCGCCAGTTAGTACCGAATTTTCGACAAAAAGTTCGAATTTTGAGATTTATTTCTGGGTGATTGGTTTGACGAATCCCGGAAAATTTTTGATATCCGCGTTCAGGATTTTGCGTATATTCAGAAAAAAAATTAAACCCTATTTTTGTCTCGAAATCGAAAATTTTTTTTCGCGCGCAAAAACGGTTGTTTCTAAAAAAAATTCGACTTCACTATCGGAGAGATCGTCGCAAATCCTTTAAAAATCATGCAAAAAATTTCTCAAATTATCACACGGCTAGATTTTGGAGGGGGGTGGCCACCTTATCGTGGTCACCCTGTATAACTACAATAACCCCTGATCTATCTAATTGTAGCGAACTTCCCCAGCCTACCTAATTGCAGCATCACCATCTGGTCAATTAACACAAAAGAGTGTATTCGAAGTACGTGGAAAATGTTATTTTTCGCTCTGGGGAGTAAAACTATTACGACCTATTTAATTGTGGCGAGCATCCCCAGCTTTACTTAAAATTAAGTGCAACTGAAATTCGTATTGTATTAATATTATATTATATTATATACATAACTACAATAAATTCTATTAATATTTTTCGAATGTAAAATTTTCGCCCTGGGGGTAAACTATTAGCGTGAAAGTTTTTGGATCGTCATTAACATTCCCTGTCTATCTAATTGCGATGTCGCAATCCGGTCGATTAACGCAACAGAATGTATTCGAAGTTTGTGGAAAATATTATTTTTCGCCCTTGGGGCAAACTATTAGCGCGAAAGTTTACGGGGTAACGGTGAAAAATCAAAATGGCTATTTATCCTGCCAAGAAATAAATCACATTAACAAACTGTCTGACGATAAAAATCAAAATGGCTGCTCATCCGACTGAGCAAAATTCAAAATGGCCGCCGTCAGACAGTAAAATCGGTTGATTACACTGGTGACGTCATAGCGAAAATCACATTATCAAACTGTCCGAAGATGAAAAATCAAAATGGCTGCTGATCCGGCTGAACAAAAATCAGAATGGCCGCTGCCTAAATGGCCGCTCGTCTGACTAAGCAAAAATAAAACTGGCCGCCATCAAAAAATCAAAAATGGCCGCCATCAAAAAATCAAGATGGCCGCCATCAAAATAGCTGTTGTCAAAATGGCCGCCGTGGGCACGTCAACCGGTTACGTCATATGGTTACGTCACATGGTTACGTAATGTTTTGGTCTAGAACTCTCATATCCTATCTACTAATAAGCAATCGTTGTTCGCAATGATTTCGATAGAATAGAATTAAACGGTAGCTTCAAAACGAGAGACGGTAGTTAACAGAGAAAATGAACGTAGGTCGGGAGAAGCGATATAATGCAAGAATTTACTTAAACTACACGTCACTGGGCGACGTGATCTTACCCAAGTTACAAATGACGCTACAAAAATTATTATTCTGTCAATTAAGAACGAGAGAACCTTACTGTAACCAGTAGAAAACAAGGTAACGATAGCTCGGTAGATAATACGACGAATTTACCATAGATTACAACCAGTTCGAGAGATTGACATTCATTAACAATTTACAAAATCGGTAAACGATCGACTAGATAACTTTCGGTAGAATTATTCAGAAACGATAGAATCAATAATTTATAATGATTATGGATCTGAGGAATTAAACAATGAATTCCTCAACATAACTTTCGAGAGAATACGAAATACAAAATTATAAGAGAGTGAGAAATTCGGAGAGTTCACGAAATAAAGAAATACACTAAATACACCGCAGTACAAAAAAATCAAGAATAATACGCAGAACTTAATTTAACAAGATACAGAGAAATAAATAACAGGCAAAAATAATATAGAATTGCCAATAGCAATAGGAAAGAGGTGCGGTAATATTTAGAGGCTGATTCTACAATCGGTTGTACTCCAAGGAACTCGATATACGATACAATAGGCACAAAAATAAATAAAAATATAATAAGCAATAACAGAAATAAAATATAAAGCACACTACTATTACAAAAAGTATGAAATGAAACGTAAAGCCAATGGGGCTCAAAATACGATAGAAAATACAGAAGCAGGCTAATAGAAATTCACAAATAATCAGAAAAGTCATAAATACAAAACAGTTAATTATTCGGCAGTTACGAGGTCGCTCAGACACGAAAATAATTAATTACTGAAATCATGCAGTCACATGGCGGCTTACTGCAACTTTAATCCGTGGACCATGATTCACACAAAACTGGCATCACACGATGCAAACAAGAAACACTAAATACAATATTAATGACCGAAATCATGCAGTCACACGGCGGCTTACTGCCACTCTAAGCCGTGGACCATGATTCACACAAAGTCGATGAATACCATAAGAAAGAATAGAAATTATGAGCAACTTCGTAACGATACAATACAAAGGCAGAAGCCTTACCTCAATCGGTGACTTCAGGCACACAACAGCGAGGTTAATTTGAAATAAAACTTAGAATAATCAAAAGAAAGTTTGAAGGGAGGAAAGAACTTGAATTTATAGGTAGAAGTTAACGGTAGTGCAACGATAGAGGGTGTGGAGAAACGGTAGATAAGGTAACGATAGAACGAGAGGAAAAAGGATCGGTAGCTTAAAGCGGAAGGATATACGGAGCACTCTGAGTTGTCGCTCAGCAGGTCAAACGAAGAATAGAAGGAGGTCGGAGTTCGGCTCGCCGATCTCGCGGTTGTCATGAGGTGCTTCTTCTTCCCTTCGATTGGTTGGTTAACCCCCACCGCAAATAGGCCATCCCCCTGTGGCGAATATTGGTTACGGCGTGGTCATGCGTTTTCGAAGATTACCGCTAGATGTGGTGTAATGTGCTGCTCGTGATTTCGTCATTGACACCAACTCGTACGATTTAATAGCTGCTTCAGTTTACTGTCCAGGTTTCCTATCATCGGGGACTTCTTTGACAGAGGCATGCACAGGGTGCCTCTCGGTCAGAATGACCGAGTGGAGAATGACGCCTCACTGTTCACTTCTACCGGCTTTTGTACAGGCAGTAGCCGGCTGCCTATACTCGAGGTCGTGCAGTCAGACGGTTGGCCAAACCGTAGACCACGACCCACACAATGAGTCCTTGCCGACAGAAAGGCTGCGTCGATCCTCGGAACGATGGCTTCATCAATCTGAACGTAGTGGTTTGGGGTCGGTCCGGCACCAGGCCGGTAAGTCGGAGGATGGCAGGCTACGGTCTGCCCTTCACGCCATCCTTACGGCATCCGATAGAGCGGGCGGCTGGTTCCTCCTTGAGGAGCGGTGCCCTCGGCCGTCAGGAGGATTTTCATCTCCCTGTTCACCGGCAGTCGAGGCGATACGGAAGGTTCGGGTGGATGCTACCCCGGTAGCAAGGGAAGTGCACCAAGGTAGCCAGTATAGTCTGGTTAGACCGTCGGTAGGCGAAGCCGTCGAGAGCTGGAAACGGTAGATATCAGTCCCTCGGTGGTCGGGATCGTTGTCGTCCAAGTACCTTATTAGCGTGGGCCGAAGCGCGAAATAGAGAATTTACAAAGAAAGAATTAGTTAAAAGTAGTTATTGCCTATTTTGTATAGAGTTCGGTTAGAGTACCCTGCTGAGGATGCGTAAACTAGAAATAATAACGGATGTGTGCCCTTGTGACGGGCGACTCTGAAACGCCACGTTACACCACATACTTCCTTCCTGTAACTAAACAATGATTCTCAAAGAGTTGTTCAATAATTTGAAATCCAGAAGTGAGTACTAGCAGGATTATATAAAATCTATCCAGCAATTCTTTATCAAAATCTGTAATTTTTGCAACTGTTCGAATATTTTCGAAAAACTGTTTCGCTGAACAACTTTTATGTGTTCAAATCGCAGATTTGATTGCGCAAAGTCATATAAAACTGGCAGTCAGAACGGTGAGGATCTGAAATTTGTTCACATAATGTATAACGATTATATCTATCTATAAAAATTTGTTTCGTCGCGGGGACTGCGTGGAAATTCACTTATACCATTTTGTAATTGATATTTCAGCAAAAAATGTGCTTACACAATTTAATTATTACTAATTTATTTATTGATTTTTTATTTATTGAATTAAATAGAGTCCTGGTACGTACCTTGAGAAACAAAATCCATTTCACAGAATGAAAATCGGTTGATGTTCTTGTTTTTATATTATTTTGAAACCAAGCGTTATGCTCACTCTCCCGTACGAAAGGCGTCTACTACTCACTCATTTGTACAGATCAGTTCACCTGTTTGTCCTATCTGATGATACATTTCAATGCCTAAGGTATCACATTAGCCAAACCAAAGTTGAAATTTCAAAATTCAAAACTTTTTTTCGGGGGCTTTGCTCACCGATTCTTGATTTGTCAACATAGTGCAACAGCCCAGTGCATACGGCACGAATCGTTCAAAAGTGGTGCGTCGCCCAATCAGACGTAGTCCGTTTCAATTTGTCGGCTAATTCTCCGGACCTCAATCCGATGGAAAGTGTGTGGTCGGAGGTGGTCCGGAGATTTCGGCTGGTTCATGGTGAAACGGTCGAAGAGCTTCGAGCTCGAGTCGGTGCAGCCTGGGAAACATTGCAAGGAAATGTAGAGTACACCGAAGCTTTAATATCGTCGATGCCCCGACACATGCAAGTGGTGATAGATTCCAATGGTTATCCAATCAACTACTGAACACCATGTAGTTGATAACTTGATAAGGATAGCTATCGGTATCTTGAACTTCGAGCCAAGCTTAGCGTATCATGCTGCTTTAACTTCCATGTGCTCGAGCTTCTTCTTGCCTCGATCTCAGGATCTTCAGTTTGTATTCTCCGTAGTCTGTCATTCTTCTGATTGTGCACTCTGCTGTGAGATTCAACGATTGCAGCCGTTGGCATATTATCCGTGAGTTGAACGGTTACACTTTGGAGACGAACACCATAAATCATAAAATTAAAATCTTCTATCGCATTCATCCTTATGGTAACGAGGAAGTGGGTGGATGGGACGCGAGTTTCGGGGGACAGCTATGAACCACCTGTGCCCAAAACACACGTGCGATAGTTTTTGTCAGTGAGAAATACTTTCTCATTAGTGTAATAAAATGGTCGCGCTTCGCTGTCCGTCGGGTTAGCTTCGCACCCGACAGTGGTTCTTCACTTGTTTTTAAAGTGAAGTCCATAAACCGGACAAGGGAATGGAGGAATAGAAGAAAAGAGAGACAGAGTGATGTGTGAGCGAGAGAGAGTGATGGTCATCTATAGCATAGCCGTGTACAAGAAGAGAGAGAAAGAGTTACGTGTAAGCGAGAGAGAGTGATAGGCCATCCATAGCCCGCGTGTACGTATTTTATATGTATAACGACAGCAGCACGCATGCGCGTCTTTCTATCCGTTGTGTGAGAGTCCACATCTAAGTGTGAGTTCATACCGTCTTCGCTTTGTGTCGAGTTCAAGCTTCTGTTTTGTGTTCACTTCAGACGCGTGTGAAGCACACGCACCAGTTTTTTTTTCTTCTATTTTTTTGAATTTCACATCATAAGGTAAAAAATTTCATAATCTGAGAGGCGCCTGAACATCTGTGATTTTACTGCAAGTCTCAGTGTAAGAATTTTCAAAGTTTGGAACGTAATTCTGTGAAAGACGACCAACCGCCGTAGAGAATTTTATAAGTCTTGTCCAAAATAATTTTCAAAGTCTTGTATTTTACATTATAAAAAGCAAGCAGTCGTTTGTGATATTACTCCAAGTCTCACAAGGAAACTGCCTGAGGTGTCCCCATCGATTTCGATCATTTAAGGATATGTTATTCTTCATCGAAATCTAAGCGACACATATTTTTTTTTATCGGCGAAAAAACAGTTTAAAAAAATTAAATGGGCATCCTCGGTGGTTGTTTCATAGTTTCGCATACTTCAAGTTGAGATATTTGAATGAAACCAATTGAAGAATAATTCCTATGACGAATAATGAAAAATGCATTTTGGCCGGTTGCGACGGGGTTGAATAGTCGAAAATTATAGGGGCTGAAAGTTAAAAAATGTTTACAACGGACAAACTATTGTTCGGATTTTAATGAAATTAATTGCATTTGACGCAGCAGAAAAAAGTAGGGGATACATGTTTTTGTGTTTTTCGAAATAACGTCACTTAGGGGGTGAACTACCCTTATACACGTGCAGCCGAATTCCCATTAGAATCGCACTATTTTGCTTTAATTCGTCTTATTTGACATTACAAAGCTCTTTTTAAGTAACAATTTACGAGCTTCTTCGTTTCAATAAATTTCGGTTGCATTTATAGCAAAAACCACTCCCACAAATTGCCGAACGGTTTCTGGCATAGTTTCTTTTACGATCGTAAAATCTTTCAGAGACAGGTATTTCAGTAGTTTGCGAGGTTACTGGAATCGATCGCGAGCTTACAATTTTGGAATTAACACGGCTAATGCTGTAAACATTTAGGACTTTGGTTTTTATTTTTTCCAAAATATTGAAAGAAATCGGAAAGTTAACATGGAATGGCTTGTATACCGTTGAAGAAATTCACCCTTCAAGTGACGTTATTTCCAAAAATGCCCCTTTGGGGGCTGATTTCACCCCTTTAAACTGTTTTTCCGCCGATAAAAACAAATTCGTGTTGCTTAGATTTCGATGAAGAATAACATATCGTCAAATGATCGAAATCGAGGGGGACACCTCAGGCAGTTTCCTTGTCAGTCTAAGAAGTTTCAAGTTTACAATGTGATTCTATGAAAAACGAGCACTCGTCGAAGAGGGTTTTCAAAGTCAGCGTCGAAATAAGTGCTAAAGTCTTGTTGTATTTTACATTCTCAAAAAGTTGTATGTTGTGAGCAACGGTAAGCCGTCTGAGCATGTATTGTAAGCCTGGATTCAAGACATTTTTGATGTTTGATAATTATATGAATAAAATCCAATTATCTGTACGTCATCATTGTTATCTATTACCAGAGTGTTGTTACGTGCTCCAAAACTCTATTTAACGAATAAAAAGAAATATTGAGCATCGAGAGTCAACAGTCATTACATTACCTTTCGTATCCTCAAAAGCTTTGTGCAATGCGATTCAATCGCCTTTGAGTTGCAACATTTAACATCGTCGACAGGGTGCGGCCGATGCATCTGTCTTTTGCTGCTACCGTGCGGGAGCAGTAGAAAATCCATGAAGAATCTTGTTTTTCATACATAACTTAACTTGCATTACCCAATTAAATTGTATTTTTATAAAAACCTCTTACCGTAGAATTTCAAGTTTTAATTTCTTTTTTCATCTCTTCGGACTTTATTCCTCATTTCTGTTTTAAACTTCGACAATCACAAATTTTTCTGAGCACTCTACGCGAACTCGTTCATTTTTGCTGAAAATAAACCTTTGCCTGTCTGTATTCTTCGAGAAGGAAATAACTTGTGTTTAATTGAGTGACATGGTCACTTTTCCTGTTAAATTGCTGAGATTCCTTCACTCTAAATCAATCATTTTTACATATAATAATTTTTCAGACTCCAGGTAAATCCTGTTCATTTATTAATTTCGACTTTTGTTCGAATTAACATCAACTTTCGTGATTCATGCGGTCCATCCAATTTTGAATAATTCCCTTAATTTATTATTCGAAATTTATTCATTAAGTCATTATCCTTTCTAAGGTCAGATTCGATGGTCATAAGTTATGTTATGTTTATTGAGGTTGAGTTCGTTTTGCGCTCGGCCGACTAAGGCGCTGTAGGTTTCTTTGTGTTGTCAACGTAACTGTCTAGTGTAAAACATTAGCCGTCTCAGACTCATTGTCCCCAAGTGTACCTTCGATTGTACATTCAGTGCAATCAGAATACCCAGTCCATTCAAAACAAACGACGTTGCCGGAGTATCGAGTAAAAAGAACTTTATACTACACCTGTACAGCGTATCCTGGAACAAAAATCCATTTTCACACAGATCTTGAGCTTCTTGACTAAAATATCGCATGAAATTGCTGGCAACACTAGATTTTTCATTGCCATAATATGCTTCAATCATGAATACGTCATTAAACTTAATGATTGATCCCAGAATAGGCCATTAAGAATCCATGGACGACTTTGATACAGGGAGACCATCAATATCAATGGCTCACTAAATAACGGTATGTATTTCAGTTAAATAGTTGGAATTGAAGATATGAAGTTGAGCAATGTAAACGATATATATACTGTATGACATTACATGAATATAAGCTCGCCCGCGAAATAACGTATGGTATATTGTATGCAGCATGTAGGTGCGAGACCATTGCACACCAAGATGGTAACTGAGTCTAGATCGCTATGGATCTTAAAGGCTACGGCACGAGCATATGTGCTTTCTTATGGTAATTGCACGTCGGCAGAATATGGTACAGAGGGGGTACAGCCGTAATTATGGGCTGGGACGTAAGAATACAATTCTAAGAAAAAGAATAAATCAACATTAATTTCTAATCAGGATTTTTCGGTACCGTTCCTGTTCTCAGTTTTACCTGCGTTATTGTAAGAGCATTTCAAGTTTTTATAAACAGTTTATAAAACATGGCACTTTGTCTAAGATTGTTCTGAGTTACGAATTCTTATTCAAAGGCGCTTTGCCGTAAAGATTCTATCTTTTCAAATTCGAATGGCTCGTATATTCCAAGCTTAAGTGACACAGTGGAGCGGTTTGCTATCCAACAGATTTGACAATACGCGTGACTCATTGTCAGAGGTGTGCTTCACTGCCTATTGGTGACGATCGTTCTGGGGCACCTCTATGTATACCAAAAACCAGATAGTCAAGCGCAGTCGCAAATTGCCACGTTCGTCGTTCGTTCTCGTTAGTCTCGATCATTATTGGTATTTCCGGTCTTGTTCGGCAGTGTCCTAATGTACCGGAGTCAACTGTCGGTGTATTGGTATCGGTCAGCTGGTCAGTACAATATATTGTATTCTTAAGCGGGATACCGACCCGGCTACCAGCCATATCATCGCAAAATGCTGTGTCATTACTACGAAATCAATTCACTGTTTTTTGAACTTGCAGTCAAATTCAATTTAAAAAAAGGTCTAGCCGGTTAAGAATGATGAATATGCCCCCACCAAATTTTGTGGCACCGGTTTTTTCCCAAGTTCCTCACCTAAAAAAAAAATTTAATGCAAAATTACAGCTTTCTACATCGATTTCGAGGGGTTTTTCTGATAAAGAAATGTGTTTTTTCAATTTTTTCGGTTATTAAATACTAAAAGGCGACCGAAAAATCTGAAAAAATTCTGAAAAATCAAAAACATGTTAACATTTATGGAAAAAATATTTGCAACTTTTTTTATGCTAAAGCCTATTATTAATCATCGAATCTTCCTCTAAAAAATATATTTTGTAGTGTATATATTCTGCTACTATTATGACAAAAATTGACGTGATTCTATTATTGATTTCCTGCGAATTAAAAAAAAAGTCCCAAAATTCGGCCTGCAACACATTGAAAAAAGAAAAACGACAATATTTCACATTTTTTTATGAGAATCTATACATAAATCGTTCTTTGGGTTTAATTGTTGGGTGATCATGGTTGGAGTAGTTGTGAGACATAACAAATAGATGTAATCAGTAGGATTATATTGCTAATTGGAGTTTATTAATAAACGTTATTGGTATAATAAGTGTAATTTGAGTTTCCATAAATGTCATTGATCAAGCATTAACTCCTACTATTTATATTGCTACATATTTAATCTTCATCTCTATCACTGTTGATTACGGCATTGACCTCTTCTACATCAAAAAGTCCTGTGAGGATTTCAGATGGTCTTATGATTTTCGATAGATATCGAGCATTAGATAGATAATAAACGATCGCAGCAATGTGTGAACAGCAACCAACGGTTCGTTTGCCATTTGGACAATCACAAGCATAACGGCGAATTCCAGAAGATCCTTCGGAATCACGAGTATAATCGCTGTAGCATTTATAAGTTTTGCTATTAATGTGTCTCGACCTCACAAGAACTTGAACGATTGCGTGATTTGCATCTTCTAATCTCTTCAAATAATTGAGTGCAATATTTTCATCCTCGTCCATCATTTCAGCAAGGTAAGATACTACTTGAGATAGCTGGTATGAACCAGTGAAGAGTATCTTCAATTCCTTTTCGGTCAGCTCCGGGCAATCAAGCAAATCAGCTGATGCTAATTGTTGAAATTGCGTTTTTCGGCGATTCCAACGCTCCAACTCTGCCTCTTGTGCCAATGAATTCTCGCTATCACGCCTAGACTTCATTTGCTCAATAATATCATCCCTGATGCCAACATCAGAATTCAACCTCTTTCCAAAGATATTATTCAGATAGCAAGCAATCCTGAAGAGTGATTTTGGGAGAAGTTTATTATCTAAAGAGTGATGAATTAGCTTATATTTCTGGTCAAGGATGCCGTGAACTGTTTCGACCACCCAACGAACTTTTGTGACCCATCGAGAGTTGTCCGACTCTTCAGTTGTGAGCTGACTACGTTATCCTTTTAATGCTGGCATGAGTACTTTATATTTTCTCTTTTCTAATTGCTGCACCACATCTCGGAATCCTCGATCAACTACACAAATGTCACCTAGCCTCATGATTCGTTGAAGACCATTCGGATTGTCTAGCAGTATTTTAATTATTTCGGCATCGTTTTGAGTAGCGTAAAAAGGCCCTTCCATCTCAACAATGTACCCATTCATCGTGCAAATAGTAAAGGGTTTACATAATGGGACCTTTTCCTGTCCAGAATACGATTTTCGTTGATAGTTGTTGTTCGTACTCTTCTGATGCCGAATGTAAGTTCCATCAAATATTAGCACTAATTGGTCCTTGAGCTCATACAGGTTCTTAACTGTATCCGAAGTTTTATGTTCCACAAGATCATCCCTTGATTCGCTAAAATATTCAAAACCCTCTGGTAAAATATATTTCTTAAAAGAGTTTACGACTTCTGCACAATAATCTGAAACTTGCTGGTCACGATCAAGTCCTAGTACAAATGCAATTATAGTATTCGAATTCCCAGTCCTCATTTTAAAAAGAAACACTACCAATGCTTGCGAAATGTTACGGGTCTTGGAATTCCTCATCGATTTCATTTTCCCAGACAGCTCATTCAGATTTGCGTAACTAAGACCAGTCAATACTTCCAGACGTTGATCAGATAGAGTACCATCCCTAATTTGATGCTTTAATTCTTGGCCATTCGACAAGTCATTAAGGAAAAACGTCAAGTCTGATACTTTAATCATACTGTTACCAGCATGTGTTTTCAACGCAGCTAGGTCATCTGAATAGAATTTTTTTTCATCAGATGAGTTGGGCAACAACGATTTCCCTGAGGAATGAAGATCTTTCTTTCCTGGAATGCTTGCAATCGAGCTTCAGAAGGGACAGTGACGATTGGTGATGATGAGTAAAAAGAAAACAGTATTTGTGAGTTGACACTACCCGTGGAAAAGGCAGTTCTACCAATTCGACATTGACTGGCTCCTGCACTACAAATGATGGGTCGCCAGTAGACGATTGTGATAGAGTGTTTGTGGAACTTTGTGAAGGTATCACTGTAGAAGATTGTTGTGAAGAAGTCCTTTGAGACGTGTGTAAAGAAAGTAAAGATGTCTGCGTTGGCAACTCATAGAGGTCTGAATGTTCATCATCAACTTCTGGCATAGAACATTGGCGAGATCCACCAAACTCTGTTGCTTGTTGTGATCCTGATGCTCTTGAGCCAGATATCGATAATGATTCGGTGCTATGTCTATTACTTTTGCTGTATAGAATCAACCTATAATGATCGCAGAGAATATCCCCAAGTTTCAAGACTTTGCCTATTCTTACAGAGTATTCCGAACATTTTCCATTATCGTTTATTCTTTTTCGCTGTCCCTTTAATGCGCTAAGCATACGAGAACAGTATGCACATCTCGTCGAATCTGTTGTTGAATCCGAGCTTACTTGAGGCGTTAACATAGTGTATTACTGATGTTGATCAATCGCTCATAAGTTATTCTGAAACCAATAACTTGAAATTAAGATGTTGTGTGGGTGCATAACTTCTAGTATGAAAATCTAGTTTTCACTGCGAGACCCATGCTTAATGATGGTGTCACGTGCGGAGCGGTCTCGCACGCGACGACTTACCCTCTTGGTTATTAATGAGGTTTATTATTTAATTATTGGCGGATTCGGGGGTGAACGTCCTCTACAGGGCGTTCCGTGGGAAATGGTTTGGAGGATTTCAATTATTGCGTGCGAATGTTTTGAATGGAAGCAAGTATAGATTTTTAATGAATAACTTGAAGCAGCGATAATAAGACAAGGAAGCTTACAATATTTCTTACGCTACTCACGTTCTCGCTCTTTCGTGATCTCACTGACTGGATTCGGCTTCGGCCTCTCAGGTGCCGAAGCTTGCACCTTCACTCACTCACTTATGTACTACACGGCTTAATCAAGTTCGTGGCTTTGCTTATAGCGCTTAATTCTAGCTTCACAGACTGATGTCGCGACGCGAGACGCTTGAATGACCGCGGATAGATCCACAGGGAATTCTCTCTGTGATCGTCGGAGACCCAAGACTGATAACTCTTTACTCGACAGCTCTGAAGGAGCCTGATTCCGTAGATGTTGGTTTAATGCTGTCTCTAACGGGACTGACTTCGCTCGCTCGTCCGACACCCCTTGGAACGTCGGACGGCGAGCGAGCTTTTTGCTGAGTTTGCAATTTTTAAACAAAGGCTCGCCTCGCAACGGTCATCCTCGGAGCGCGTGATTTCGCGCTCGCCTCATCCCGGTGTTGATTACACCCGGGATCCGGCGGGCGCGAAGACGCTGACGTTGCTGGCTGTCCAGCTACGCCGTTGCGCTTGGCTATACCACGAACTGATTATAATGCATTTTATATGGTCAACTAAAACTATGCTTCCTTGTCTTTATGATGATAATAATAAAAATGATAGTTAAAAATGATAATGTTACAAAAAAAAAATGTTACAATTTTGGTTAGATGTGCGGCGCTCGTGACAATGGACGAAACATTGATAAAATTCTTACCAACAGCACGGCTATTTTTGTTTCATTGTTTGTCTCGAGTATCGTATAGAATGGATAGAAATTCATACATTTGTAGCTAAGTACTGACTAGGACTTACACTGAATATTCTCACTGAGCAGATCATAGTTGACGAGTTGAAATCGTGAAGTGAAATGACTAAGCAGGCGCGTGAGCGCTCCGCTTATGTGTTTGTATTTACGTTCGGAAACATATGCGGCGTTTCGCTGAGTGATGGGGGATGCACAACACGGCGTAACACAAGTCCCCTGCGTCTCGCGCTCACCCGTTACGTCGAGAAGGTTCGCGCACCTCGTTTGCGCTGTTTGGGGAATAGAAGTTTCTTGCGCTCAGTTGCGCGCTGTATCCCGAAAAGTCGATGCGCATACCGTGCGTGCACCACACATTCAATTACGAGATGTGTCAATTTAGTTGTATAGGATAAGACAAATGATTCACTCTGTCACGATGGAGAAATAAATAAATAAGTAGGAAAATGGGCCTGGTGTCCGAAGTATCTAGATCGATTTCGAGGTTCAATGCCGTTCAATACATTCACACTAGCGGCGCCACTTGAGCTGTGTAGCTTACCGACAGCCATGCTGATTTTTTTATCCATGTTATTGTAAAAAATCGGACAAACTCCATTTCAACCTTGTTAATCGACGTCGAAAATTTCAACATATCCAAAATCAGCGTGAAAATCATATTGTTTACATCTGTTTGTTATGTGTCACAACTACTGCAGCCATGATCACCCGATAATTTAACCCAAGGAATGATTTATCTATGGATTCTTATCGAAAAATGTGGAATTTTTGTCGTTTTATTTTTTTTCAATGTGTTGCAGGCCGAATTTTGAGACTTTTTTTTCAATCTGCAGGGAATTCATAGTAGAATCTCGTCAATTTTTGTCATAATAGTAGCAAAATATATACACTATAAATATAAAATATATTTTTTAAAGGAAGATTCGATGATTAATAATAGGCTTTAGCATAAAAAAAAGTTGCAAATATTTTTTCCATAAATTTCAACGTGTTTCTGATTTTTGAGAATGTTTTTAGATTTTTCGGTCGCCTCTTAGTATTTAATAACTGCAAAAATCGAAAAAACACGTTTTTTCGTCAGACAAACCCCTCGGAATCGACGTAGAAAGCTGTAATTTTGCACAAAATTTTTTTTGTAGGTTAGGAACTTGGGAAGAAATCGGTGCCACAAAATTCGGTGGGAGCAGATTCTCTATTTTTATCCGGCTAGACCCTTTAAAGCAAGATTCATGGTTATCCTCGAGACGCGAATGAACAAGACCTGTGTAATTCAGCTGTGCACCTCACAATCAGACTGCCAACGAGTTGACCGTCGACGTCCTATTTATACCGATCTTCGCTGGTCGTCGATTGTCGACGTTGCATGCCGCTCGTTAGAATTTCAGGGTCACAAACAAGCCGTTGGATATTGCTCCTCATCCTTATTGATGCTTCTCACACCTGCTGACTGGTACCAATCTATGTAAGGTCAGCTGACCGTTACAGTACATACTTTAGGTTTTCGTGACGCCTACGCGCCTTAAAACCCCTTAACAGTACGTGATTCGTGGCAAGTTGGTAGCATTTATCTGCCGCACTCGGCTCATTTAAAAATTAAGCATGTCTTAGCGCAAGCGCGCAGCGCCGCTTGAAATGGCCCGATTAAAGAAAGATTTACAGTATTGTTCATCACACTTTATAAAGGTGGAAAAGACCACGCATGAAAATGATCGAAATCCTGATCATTTGTGGGTATTTCCCTGACGTAAACCTTCATCAAATGACATGGCCCGAGTTATTCTGCGATAAATTTTTCTCGCACAACGATCAACAAAGCTCGTGAACCGATTCGTGTTTTCATACTAATTGTTACATGTTTCCAGGTCTTGATCTTTTGATTTAGAAACTTTTCTCGTTTTCACCACGATACAAAAAGAAAATAACTGAGTGATACAAGAAAAAGGTTTTCTCGTGTTTCAGATATCGCTGGTGGATACCTGTGCTTTGTTACAAGCATAGTTGGCATCGGTCTGGTGACAGCAATCATCGGAGATGTCGCATCCTACTTTGGCTGTACCCTAGGCATAAAGGATTCAGTCACTGCAGTAGTCTTCGTGGCCCTAGGTACCAGTATCCCAGGTAAATTGTCACATATTCATCTGTATCTGTGATATTGACACAACAGAGTTAATTTCAGAATGTAATTTTGATAAGTAAATCAGGATTAAGAAGGATTTCCGACTTTCACAATGCCTGTCTTCGAAATATCACTCATACATGCGTTTTCAGCGCAAGAAGATTCTTTTTTTTTTAAATATTGTTGCGTGTATTTGTTGTGCTTGACATGAGTGTGAGGTATGAACTCTAGCGCTCATGGAAGGATGTTGCGATTTACGTACCCTTCCGTGATCGCGTGTCTATAGGTCACGAGGATTAGCAGATCAGCTTTCCTCGGTGTCAGTCTTCGAGTGTACCTCTATCGCGATACAACGTTGTGTATCGTCTAGAGTCACTCTATGTACATTGATAATAAAGTTTATTTTCTGTCCGCGTTTCACGCATCTATATAACGTGTGCAACGTTTCTTTATAGAACCTCCCCTCTCGCGTTTAATCAAGATTACAACTTCATATCGCAACAAATGTGAAACATTGTCTTTTGTTACAGGTGTAGAAAATTAGTAATTTCAGATAATTGTGAAGTTTTCGGTGTGAGGCGCAGAGGCAAGTGTTCATAAGAACACAAGAGCGAAATTGGTGGGACAAGCCGATGACAAGGGCTGCAATCGCACGAGTACTATTTTGATCCATTACGATTTAGTGATAAAACTGAATTTCTGTAATTTTTAACCCCATATCACTCATGAAAATTATTCTCTTAGTTCACTCTTGTGTGTTTATATCATATGAATTTCTGATGTGTTATTATTGAGTGAACGGAAAAAGTTTATTTCGTTAGTTTGCTTTCATGCCATCTAAATTTAAGAAAATTCAAGAATAGTGATGTATTTACGGTTGGCATAAGCCGTTAGATAGTAGAAAAATCGCCGCTTGACTGTTTGTCAAATATACTGCAAGCCTGGTAATAAAGTTAAGTAAAAATGTACAGCATTCCAACCAACTTATATACAAACATGACAAAGATTTGGCACTTTTTCCGCAGCTGAATCGACTCTCCGGAAAATAATCCCAAATTTCAGATACTTGCCGGCCGCGTAGGCTTTGTTGGACCAATGATTTTTACTTCACCGGCAAGTCAGATCTATCATATCAACGCATCCTACCTCACTGACTGCGGGTTCACTGATCGTTATAGCTGCTCTGTTACAATACATCCTTTGCCAGATGTGACTGAAATCTCTACGACGCCCGATACAAATGAGAGCACGTTTTGAATTCCGGGTGAAAAAGAATACGTTTCAGATTCCGGGTGAAAAGAGCACATTTCAAAATACGGGTAAAAAAGCGCACGTTTCAGATTCCGGAGAAAAAAGAGCACATTCCGGGTCAACTTGAATACCAGCACGTTTCGGGTTGACTCGAATACTAGTACAATTGAGGTCGACTCGAATATCAGCACAATTCAGGTTAAATTAAGGCAGTAGTCTGCTTTAGGAGCCGAAAAAAAAGCGTTTTTTCAACAATTTTTTTAAAAGGGAAGAAAATGATTGCGGTAAACGAAATTTTGAGACGATAGTATATTATATTCAAGCTTTAAAAAACAATTTTTATTATTACAAATTATTGAAATTTAGTTTTCATAAGTTCCTTTTCTATATGAACTAAAAAAATACCGAAGAAATGACGAAATTCCAAATTTTTTCGAAGTTTGAAAAAAAAATTCACTTTAAGTTGCAAAACAAGTAATTTAAATAGTACTTTTGTCCAACTTTTTTAGTTCAAATAGAAGATAATTCAATACTGAAGCTAGATCACTTTGGTTTTTTTCGATCGGACATATATTGTTTTTACTATCGCCGGCACCGTTTTCCAAAACTTGTGAAAATGAAAACTCGAGAAAACGGGCTGTAAAGTTTTCGGTCCAAAAAAATGTAAGTTTTTGGATACTTACACTAATTAGATGTTTAATCGGCTATCCCCGGGCCATACAATAATCCTTGCTCTTCTTCAAAAAACTCGTTTTGACGGAGGCTTTCCGATCTTCGAGCTGTACGAGCCTCCTTGCTGGAAAGTGATGCGCCCCGGTTCTCCCGCGTTATGCGCTCAGCATCGACGGTGTCAGCAAAATTTTTGCATTGCTGCCCGATGACAATATCGAGGAGTTGCATGGTAGAAAGCACAGCTGAATAACCTTCGTTGAAAATGCCTGTAGCCATATTTGCTGCTATTTCGACGATTTTATAGCCGTTTTTCGTCACTGTGCACTCGTCCCCGTAAGGATTGCTATTTAAGATTCCAGTAAAAGTTTTGGAGTCGCCATCGCCGATATAATTACTGTACATAACTCCGAATTTCTCGACGGATCTCGAAAACATCTCTGTTATGGAATCTACCTCCATCTTCCCAGACGAACCTGTATGATCTGAGGAGCATGATTCTTTATGATCCTCATACCACTCCTCAAATGCATCTTCATCCAAACTATTTTTATGTATGGTACACGAATGACAATAACCACTTTTTACAGTAAGATCGATTACTTTGCCACTGGAGTATCCGATGAGCGTTGTGACACCGTACAAAGAAGTATAACCGCGCTTTTTCCACGATCCATCGCCCGAAACCTTTAAATGTTTCGCAGGTCTTCCATGTTCAACGTTTTTTTCTTTCTCTTCCGTGACGGCTTTTTCGCAGGTACTCTCGAACAGTGTCTTCGACGCTGCGTACAAATGCTCAACGATTTGTTGATAAGTAGATTTTGTAAAACCTGCAGAAATATCCATAGGGCCGCAGAACACGTTTATTCCTTCTCGTCCGATACCAAGAAGCCTCATAACAAAAACAATCCGTCTGTTGATTTCGTAGCCGGTATTTATAAATGGTCCTGACTGGATTTCGCGTCGACCACACATACACTGAACAACAATTTTAAATCCTAGGCCTCGATGACCGCTTTCTGCAAACGTTAATTTTTGTTTGCATGATCTGCAAATTGCGATTTCCGAAAGAGCGAGAAACACCGATATGAATTCAATAATGCGGTAGCAGTGCGATGAATGAATAATGATATCATCGCTGCTTGCTGCCTTCAACTTTTGCTCACTGCGACTCGTGTGTCCGTCGTCCGATGATACACTGGTAAAACGATTGCCGTGAAATTTTCGCTTTCGCGGTTCCGCAGCACGCTGTCTTTTACATCGATCACCTTTCGGGTAGCTTGACATTTCGATGTGCGCTCGGCAAAATCAAAAATGAAACTGAAAGCTGACGCTACAAATAGCAGTGTAGAAGCCGATTCCGAGAGCTATAGTTTACCGTTATATTGTATACCGTTATCCCAACAACTACTCAACACAGACCTTCTAGAACCTCCAAATAATATTTCAAAGGACCGTTCAATCGTTTCAGGTATATACGAGTATAGTCAAACAATAGAATACACGAAGGGGCGGAGCGTGCGCGCTCGGGTCTGCCCGAGCATTCGCACCTGCTCGACGCTCGGCCACTAAAACTGATCTAGCTTCGAAAATATGTCGAATTGGCCTCTAAAATTTTGATCACATATTCTTGGATAGTTTTGGAATAGATTTAACACAAAAACGAAAAATCGATTTTTTGAAGCCTGTAAAGCAGACTACTGCCTTAAATATGAGGAAGTTTCAGATAGGTTAATTATAACTTTGGAAATTTATAATTCTCTAAAAAACCTGATATAATTTTAATATTCATGTTGACACTGATTTATTACCCAAATCACCAAAAAGACTGTTGATCTTGATGAATAATATAGAGTATAGTGAAAATTTAGAACAATTGGCAAAAAATTTTACGCATCATGTTATATCATCATTGTATAAAACTATGTAAACTATGTATCAGCAAACAGAACGATTTGTTTCAGAATAATAATAGCCATCGTTAAAATCGTTAGATAGAACATATTTTAGGTGAAAAAATTAGTAATTCATACGTTGTTTTTTTTTTTATTTTGTATTTCTTTTTTTTCAGTCAATTTTAATTTATTCGCTAATACGGAAGGATTATTTTAAATACTGATGTGATTGAATAAATTCACATGAAATTTTTATACGAATAAATTTTTTTTTTTTTTTGATCGTTATCAATATGATTTATCCAATTATATTGTCATGAAAATCATTAAATTCGAATAGTATCAATATACGATTGCACATTGATTACAAGTAATTTTTTTTTTTTTTATCATTTACTTCCAACTTGGAATCGTAGGCTTGTGGGACTTCGTATTCATCAAAATAATTCAATGGATATTTTTTTTTCAGTACAACCAATGTTTTTGCGATATCATCTAAACTATACTTCACAGTGTAACGCTAAATTCTGTTACTCGCAGATGAGGACTTACCGTTGACACTTTGGCGCGATTCTCCACTTACTCAAAATCAAAAAAAAAAAAAACAATACGAAACAATACGGAAAATAACTAGAGAACTCATTGTACGGCTGGCTAGGCTCAGGTATTCACACGAACTGGTAGAATGGCGGTATTCAAGGCAGCTGACAATAATTAAAGAAATAAAGAAAATAAAGAAATGAAGGATGAACTCAAGTCAAGGAAAATGGACAGGTCAATCAGTTATATATTGTCAAGTAGGTTACAGGTTAAAGATAGACAAATTAAGTGGCAACGATAGTGGAAGTTAATAAAACAGGCAATAGTCGTCCACAGGAATTTCGATAGAATTGAATCAAACGGTAGCATTGAAATGAAAGACGATAGTTAACAGCGAAATATGAATGTAGGTCGGAAAAAGCGATATAATGCAAGAATTTACTGAAAACTAAACGTCACTGGGCAATGTGATATTATCCAAGTAGCAAAGGATGATGCTACGCGAATTATTATTCTGTTACTTGAAAACGAGAGTGAAAACTTTATTGTAATCGATAGAAAACAAAATGAAGATAGCTCGGGAGATAGTAACGGAAGAATAATATAAATTTGCTATAGATTCTGACCAGTATGAAAGATTGACATTCATTAATATTTTACAAAAATCGGTATCGTAGACCAAAGACTAGAGTTAACGGTAAAGTACAAGAGACAATTTACGAGGAAGTTATCCATAAACGACAGAATCAATCAGTTACAATATTCAAGAATTCGAGGAATCACACACAGAAATCTCAGTAGTTAGGATACTACTACTACTACTACTACTTGTATCCAGATTCCTACCTTACCGACAGTCGGTATGTCACCACCGCGATGGTAAGCCTTACCCGCGATATTGTTACCGACTGTTACCATAGATGGCGCCACCTGTATTTTTGCCCGATTTCATCGACAGACAGTTTGACAGTGAAATTTTTTGCTAGTGAGATGGGCAGCGATTTTGATTATTGCTTAGTTAGATAAGCAGCCGTTTTGATTTTTCCCCCGTCAAACGCTGCCCACTACCTGCTGTTGCGTTGACCGATTTTTTTCCCATCACATGCCACGCGTTGATTAGGGTTGGGTGTGCAGGTTTTTGATTTTTGCCTAGTCAGATGGGCAGCCATTTTGATTTTTCTCCCGTCAATCGCTGCCCACTACCTGCTTTTTCGTTGACCAATTTTTTTCTCGTTGCGAGTCCCACGCTAATGGGGGTTGGAGGTTTGCAGGCTCGGACCTATTTGCCATAAACAGTCGTAAACCCCAAAAACGGTATGTGCGCAAATCATCCGGTCAAGAGTTGGCAAAACAAGATTTTTCCTCCATCAAACACCGCCCACTACCTGCTTTTCGTTGACCGATTTTTTTTCCCATCACAGGCGTTACGCCGATTAGGGATGGGGTGTGCAGGTTCAAACTTGTTCGCTATCAAATTTTTTTTATTCCCTGATGACTGGAGGTGGTACAAAGCTTGGACCTCCCACCAGCCCCCACCGCCACACCCAAATTCGTGCGATCTATGGATATATTAACTGCATGCATCCGAATACTCGTCAGTCTTCTACGATACGTGCAAGTGAAAAGTTCTACAAAGTTCTGCTTATATCAACATCGAAGTCATGGGCTCCGAAACATACTCCAATCTCGTCAAGATGATGAAGAATGTGCACAATTTGTTGGATGAGCTGCACTTTTCTGTTACCCTTCGCCGCGGGGGCTTCAACATTTGTCGAGTTGACCAAGTATATTCAGCAGAAGAGAGCGGTGGTGAACGTGAAAATCGAGGATGCAAGATGCCTTCTCTGGTCCGTCACAGCAGCGCTCCACCCAGTCTACGCCAACGCTGGGAGGACTATTCATTATCGTTACTATATTTCCGAGTTGGACTGTACAGATATCAAATTCCCTGCTACTCTACATGATGTGAAAAAGCTTGAGAGATTGAATAATTTGCAAATCAATGTATATGGGGTAAAATCTGAAACCGTCTCAGCCCATGCTAGAGCTGAGAAAAGCGTCATCGTGCCAATTTATTTGAGTAAAAATTTGAGTACCGCGAACATTAACACGATTCATCTTCTAATGGTAGAGAGTAATCCGAAAGACGAGATGACTGGCGAGTTTGCACCGGGATCCCACTTTGCTTGGATTTAAGATCTTTCTCGTTTAGTGAGTAAACAATTGTCTGTTAATGAACACAAAACATTTTCATGTGACAGATGCTTGTGTCACTTTACGGTGAAACACACCTACGACAACCATCGACAAGATTGCATTATGTTAAATAAAGTGCACATGGAATTTCCCAAGTCTAGAGATTTAACATTTTCAAATTTTCAAAACAAAAGTACCGCCCCGTTTGTCCTTTACGCCGATCTTAAATGTATATTAGAGTCTGTACCGCTTGATGAATTCCAGAATCACGTCTCAAACCGTAAAACACAAGATATTCAAAAGCATATCCCGCACAGTGTACCATACTACGAACATTGTTCGTACGACGAAACTTTATCAGAGTTCCACGGTAGACGCGATGCCGATTATATAGATTGGTTTGTCCGACGGCTCAAGGATTTATCGATTCAAATAGAGTCACGCATCAAAAACATAATTACGATAAAGTTTCTCACCCAAGAGCAACGCGATCGTCACATGCGTGCAAAGAATTGTTATATTTGCGAAAAGCCGTTCACCCCTGAGGAGAAAAAATGTCACGATCACTGTCACTTCACGGGTAAATATCGCGGTCGTGCTCATAATCGGTGTAATTTAAATTTCAAAGTCTCCATAACAATTCCCATAGTTTTTCACAATTTAACCGGTTGCGATTCTCACTTTTTAATAAAATCTCTTGCTTCAACTGTTAAAGGCGAGACTGATCTGCTACTTATGAATAAGGAGCAATATATATCCATCACGATGCGGATCAAAGGGTCGATGATGAGCTTTAGAATTATCGATTCCTTTCGTCTTATGGCCAGCAGCATCGATAAACTCTCGTCATATTTCGCCGATGCCGATAAACATATAACACGTAAATTCGACAATAATCCGACTCAGTTCAGTTTGATAACTCGCAAAGGCGGTTTTCCCTATGAATACGTTGATTATTGGGAGAAGCTTGATGAAACTCAGCTACCCGCAAAGAAGCATTTCTACTCTCAACTCACCGATTCGAATATTTGAGACGCTGATTACGAGCACGCGGAAACTGGAATGAATTTAATTTAGAGACATTAGGTGCGTATTCGGAGTTACATTTGAAGACGGATGTTCTTTCGCTCGCAGATATTTTTGAAAATTTCCGCGCTAGCTGCTTCAAAACATATGATTTAGATTCGTTGCACTACTACACAGCGCCGGGACTTGCCTTTGACGCGATGCTCAAATACACGGGAGTGAATTTACAACTTTTAGACGTCACAGAAATGATATTATTCATTGAAAGAGCCATTCGAGGCGGCGTAGCGCAGTACTCTAACCGCCATGCTCGGGCCAATAATAGATTCATGGGTGAAGATTTTGATCCAAACAAATCGGAGTCATACCTCATGTATTTTGATGTGAATAATCGGTACGGTGCAGCTATGAGCGTGCATTTACCAATCGGCTCGTTCAAGTGGGAGTATGAGCATGTCGATATAGGAAACCATACAGACGAGTCACCAACCGGTTACTTTCTGAAGGTAGATTTGGACTACGCTGTAGAACTTCACGAGGATCACAAAGACTTACCTCTCAGTCCGTAGCCAGGTAGTAATATCGCCAAACTCGCGACCACCCTTCACCCCAAAATAAGATATATCCTACAGTATAGAAATTTGAAGCAATGTTTAAGTTCAGGCATGAAATTAACGAAAGTACACAGAGTTTTATAGTTTGCACAATCTCCATGGCTTGAGCGTTACATCATGCTCAACACCGACATGCGCAAGCAGTCCAGGAACGAATTTGAGAAAAACTTTTATAAACTCATGAATAACGCGGTGTTCGGCAAGACTATGGAGAATGTACAAAATCGCAAAGATGTTAAATTGGTCACAAAGTGTGAGGGAAGAGGTGGTGCGAGAACGCTTATTGCCAGACCAAACTTACGTAGCTGTACCGTATTTAACGAGGATATAGTCATTATCGAATTGGATCGCGTCAAAGTTTGCTTCGATAAACCTATTTACTTAGGTACATCAATTCTAGATCTATCAAAAATCATTCTCTATGATCTTCACTACAATTATGTAAAAACCAACTTTTCGAACAAACAGGTCAAATTGTTGTATACCGACACAGACAGCCTTATTTATCAATTTAACGTATCGAACATCGACGATATTATCAAACGGGATGTGAATGCAATGTTTGATACCTCTGACTATCCGCCCGACAATGTCAATGGTGATTCTCTTAAAAATAAGAAACGACGAGGGTTATTGAAGGATGAGAATAACGGTAAAATTATGACCGAGTTTGTGGGGCTGCGAGCAAAGCTGTACACATTACTACTAGGGATGAGGATAGGAAAAAATATGGCAATGGCGTAAAAGTAAGTAAACGTGCCAAGGGTGTAAAAAATTTAACAATAAATGGCATCACGTTTGATGATTACAAGCGCTGTCTGATGGCTTACCAAGAGTCGACCCTTTCCCAGTGTTTAATAGGCAGTAAAAAACACGAAGTCAGCATGATCATACAAAAAAAATTGGCTCTGAGTTGGCAAGATGACAAGCGGCGAATGATACTTGGACAGACCGACACTGTACCTTGGGGGGTTCCCGCAACTCCCCAATAGCTGCAAAATAGAACTGTTGTAAATATCTGCGTTTGACGCCTCGAAAGATCCACAATCAGGCGGAAACGTTTCACCATCAATACGATATTGAATAAATCCGGAGTTTCAAAAAGTGAATACATATACTTGACAATTATTCATTTGTTGTTGTCGTCGTCGTCGTCGTCGTCGTCGTCGTCGTCGTCGTTGTTGATGATATGTTACACATGTATCCATAAGGGAAGAGAATGTGGAGATATTCTGTATAATTTAATATTTTATTGTAATTCTGAAAATACTGTGACGTGGATTTTTCCCGCTCCTCGGTCACTCGGAGAAAATGACCGAGAACTCACTGCGTGAACAATAATTTGGCGTCCACGATGTACCCTGGATCCAAAAACAATATCGCGAAGTTTTTTTAGGCGCCTGGCGTTATTAACACGCCTCGAAATCGTAAATGCGCTATACCTCGGCAATATACTAGGTAGCTCAGGAGCGCGGAGAGGGGAGAGGTAATTCTTGGGTAGAGAGAGAGATGCAAAATACGCAATTCCAACACGTTATTTTACTAAGCAATGATAGACTCAAACTAATATATATTTTTTGCCAAGGATAATACAAACAAAACAAAATAAAAAAAAATAATAGGTCAAACGTCGCTCATTGCGACTCAAAATACAGACTGGGAGATAATAATTCAACAGTCGCTCTTCGCGATTCAAAATGCCAAACAATGACGACACTAATTCATAATTCGCTATTCGCGATACGTACTCAAAGGCTCAGATTAAACAAAAAACAATAAATAACACAAAAGAAGAAAAAAAATAACTAAATCTAGACAGCTTCTCATGCCTACGTGCGCAAGTTGCTGCTTTGACGATAACAATAACTCAAAACTAAAACAAAATTTGACTCGACGCGCTAACCGCGTTTGTCCTCTTCTAACTACTGCGCTAATCGCCAACTTAACAATAAACCGCTAGACAAAAACTAAACCAAAATCAAAATCGGCGCGCTAATCGCGATCATTAATGAATCTAGAAAATTCTTTTAGCTTACGTGCGCTTATCGCCACCTTACTAATAAACAATAATTCATAATCTAAAACCAGAATTTGGTTCGACGCGCTAACCGCGACCAATTAATAAATCTAGAAACCTTCTTATTCGTGCCTAATTATAACGTATCATTACGCATCCGAGCTCAAGTCGTAATCGCCATTCCCGAAAAGTTCGCAAACCGTCTCGCTAATCCGAGCGTCTACGCACGATGATACACGACCTACTCCAGAGGTGACACTTTTTACATACGCAAACTCGACGAGACCCTGTGCGGCGGAATTTGGCTACACTCAATTCCAAGTCGAAATTGACTCAACGCGAAACCGTGACTCCACGCGAGACTCTACAGGAACCAAATTGACTATACGCGTTATCGCGAAAACTCAGGCTACGGCCATCAACAAGGAGATCGGAAAACAAATTTCGAGTGCCATTCTAACTCAACAAGGGATTGACCAACTGTTTACCGATGCGCCGCTCTAAATTGCACTCGAAATGCATTCGCAAAGAATTGATAGCGCATACCACTTCGCAACCACATCAAAAAGTCTCCAACCCCAGTTTCAGCCTTGACACGCACTACTAAAATCTTTTCATTCTCTCTTTTTCGGAACTTGACTGTCTCGATCTGTCGCCAGGACTCAAGTGACGAGCTTCGCTAATCGGAGCCGCAATTCGAACATGCCTCGAACACAGGCGCTATCCGTCGTGGAAAAAAAACTTCCGCTCTAATTGGTGTTCTCTTTACGAAATTTTTATAGCCTAACTTATCGCTATTGTTAACTCTCGCTGTTGCCGGGTGCTGATTGGCGGTCCAGTCGCCGATATCCCGTAGTTGAACAGTGGCGTGGTGACGACTTTGCGAGGTTGCCTGACGTCAGCGTGGTGAGGGGAGGCTACGGCTGGCTGGCCACCAACGGGAGTCTCTTCCGCCTTGGGTTCCCTCGCGGCAGAGCTCTACGTTGACGCTCTTTCCGTGGCCTCGCGTGTCGCGAAAATTGTCCTCTCTCGGAGTATCGGATGCGTGACCTTTGCCCTGGCGCTCTTTTTCAGCAGGATTAGCGGTCTGATCCGCGGGATCCCTAATTTTGAGTCCCATCTAGGGTTCGGGGAGCCGTTTAAAACGCGCATCCGAAATGCCACGTTACAATACATACAAATTACATTACATATCTGCTTTATTTATCCAACTATTGTGCGTACTATCGAATCTCAACCATTTCATATAGAGCTAATTTCCCCGTTCGCGCAATATTTTCTCCACCAGGTAGCCATCGGGGTATTTTACTTCACTGAGCTCCTCCTCGTAGAAGCCTCCTTGGATGGGGTGATCTTGATAATCGGTAAGTTTGTAGGTGGGTTGATTGGAATTTTTCACCTCACTCACAGTGAATATTTCAGTCGTCCAATTGGGTGTATAGCCTTTTTCGAATACAATTTTGTACTTGCTGATTCAAACTCGATTGCTCACACTGAATTTCCGCGCCCATCACTTCGTTTGATTTGCCGAGGCTTGTTCACGCTACGATACAGCTGGTTTTTGTCGTCCACGTTGAAATTCACCAGCTTCATCAGTATCGTGCGATGCTTCGTATTGTTGTAGGATTTCATTAAATCGCTCAAAATATCAATCCACTTCTGAAATCCTCGGAGAGTAAACCGCTTCGACATTTCATTTTTCAACGTTCGGTTGAAACGTTCGCATATCGAAGCCTTCAGAATGCTAAATGTCGAATACATGTTGATATTGTGCTGTCTTGTGAGAGCCTTGAATTCACTGTTGTAAAATTCTTTGCCCTGATCGACGCGTAGATGTTTAGGTATGCGGTTCGGCATCAGTACCGTTTTCATGGCAGCAGTCACATCTTTCCCATTCTTGGATTTTATAGCCACCGCCCACGCATACTTGGAAAACATGTCAATGATTGTGAGCAGGTATTTGTATCCCGTGTTGTGTGAACTGTATGCGGTCATATCGACGAGATCAGCTTGCCAGGTCTCATCCAGTCCACGCACATCTACGAATCGGCGCGGATAGTTGCGTCGAGCCGGTCTGTGAAGTTCAGCAGCTATTACTGCCTTCATTGTTCCCAACTCTTTATCTTCCAGTTTTTCGAATTGTTGTCCAACCGCTTTTGATCCTAAATCGATACAAATTCCCTGCTGGCTTGTTCCAGCGTCGGTGTTGCTTAAATCCCAATATGTTTGATGCGACTCAGCGCAATATCAATCATTCTGCTATTTATGCGTAGTTGTTTCAACTGCTCGTTGTGATTATGCATGAATCTCCCAAAATTTGATTAAAAAGTATCCATAATATCCACAGCCATAGACCGTAAAGCAGTATTGAGAACTTTTAAGGAAACAGAATCGGTGGGGTGCTGCGAATCAGCTATGTTATATGTATAATCGTTCACCATCCAGATCGTACTGATTGTCAGGGGTGATTTTGAATCCAACACCAGGTGGCCCACGAACGAATTTTATATCACCACGTTCCAAATGATGTCCGAACATGTCTATGCTCATCGTTAGACAGTCACTGAACGAATGACGATTTTATGCTGATCTGCTGCTAATAAACGATTCCGGCTTCCCGCAACTCTCCGATAATAGCCACTATTCCGTTGGTAAGACTGGTATTACCTGCAGCCTGTGACGCCATAAGCAGCCGGAGACGATCTACAAGTTCATTCGGATCATCCCAGTAAACGTAATCAACATCTTGCCCCTCCTTTCGCGCAATCTTATAGTCGGGTAAGCCTTTACCTCATTTTTTCGGCGAGCTGACGTGTTGTGCAATAAAATTTCTACACTTTGAGCTTTTTAAATCGTCTCTAAGGCTACCATCGGCTTGGTAACGTTTTCGATGCGCATTTGTTATCGTTACAATTTTTATGTAATTATTCTTGTCCGCGTCATTTACGATCGATGCATCGGGTGATTTTTCAAACAATAATTTGACTAATACTGGTGTCTTCTCATAACTTTTATCACCCACATTGATCAGATTATCAATGAAATTAATTGGCGTATCACCTATCATTATACCATTTGTCAACTTTCGAACACCGTATGTGGTATCCAAATCCCTCTTTTTGTTTGTCCCTGACATTTCCAAATATCGCGCCATGGAATCCGTTGTTTTCTTCATCGGCGTACTTGTAATGGAAATTTCACCAAACTTCAGTGTTTTATCATTCGCATCTATGAAATTCCTCTCGTTCATATCCTCATCCTCCTTATCGTCGTTCCCGGTACTCTACTCATCTTTTTCTTCTCATTTTTCCATCGTGACATCCAGTAGTTCCGTTTTAATATCCTGTTTAATATGCTGCTGCTGCTGCTGTTGCTGCTTCGAGGTATCCACCAATTCTTGCAACGGTGTTACTAAAGGCTTGAATACCTCTCCCATAAAATGTTCGGCCTGGCCGTGTTTATGTCCAACTTGATCATTTTGTGCTTCCGACGAATCATATCGCTACCTTTAGATATTTTACTCAATGTATCGCTATGCTTTCAAATCTTGGAGCTCTCCATGTTGACGACTTCATGGCCACGATATAACTGTACGAAATTCAGTTAGTTTATGCTCATAAAGCAGTAAAACCCGTTCCTATATCTCCCCCCATTGATTTCGCTATCCTTGTCAATTACGGTAAAACTGTCATTACCGTCATTCCAGCATGCCAGGCACAAGTCCTTAAATTGCTGATAAGTCATGTCTGTATCCACATGAGCGTTGTAGATATGCTTCAGATTCATTCCATCCTGCCCTAATAGCACCAATAAGTTTGCATTGTCACGCACTAGGTGTTTTGGAATGCGCGCATACGTTTGACTTAGATAAAAGCTCTGAATGTCGCGATGTCCACCCATGCTGAAGTATGCTCTGCTATTGTCTTACTTTTCACAGGCCAAATCATCGAAAATCATAACAGAGTTGGGGCGAACATTTTCCGGTTTTACAACCTCATCGTTCTCACGGAACGGGAAATAACCCACACCCCGCACTGGTTCTAGTAACTTTCACAAAAATGGATACTTTGGTTGGATGAAAGATTTCGGATAGACGTAGACATTTTTGAAACGCAATCCATTGCGAAGGGTGATGGGTCAGAGAAGAGCGTTAGTTTTACCACAATTCCATGGCCCGCAAAAAATTGCTGTCACGGTATTTGGCAAGAATTTTCCATTTTGTTTTTCTACCTTTCTCTTTCCACGTCGAATCATTTGATCGAAATTCGCGACAGCTAGTTTATCGGGTGATCTTGAAATCTCATGATGCTTCGTTAGCATGACAACGAGTACTAAGATGATGGGATATAAATCATACCTTCTATAGAAGTCTCGTTAGTTGTTACCCGACTATGAGGACGTGCACACGAAAGAAACGCGGTAGTGGTTTGTTAAATAAAATCATTAATCATCTCCCAGTTGAATTGCACGTGCCGGGGTATCAGTACTGCGGACCCGGAACGGAATCAACCAAGAGGTTGGCTCCAGGTGATCCAGGTATCAACCCTTTGGACGCTGCGTGTAAAGACCACGACATTCCATACGCAAAGAATCGTAATATCGCAGCGTGAAATCTTGCCGATAAAGTGCTCGCTGGAAAGGCTTGGAATCGCGTCGTGGCTAAGGACGCTAGTGTGGGTGAAAAGGCGGTAGCCTGGGGAGTCACCAACACCATAAAAGCTAAATCTAAACTCGGAATGGGCTTAGCTGCGAAGCGTTCGATACTTGAAGTGGCTGCGAAGAAGAAGAAAAAACTTGGAGCTAGTGCGCAGAAGAAGAAACTTAGAGCGGGCGCGCAGAAAAAGAAATTCACAATGGGCGTAAAGACTAAACAGCAGAAGAGGGCAATAAATCTGAAATCTATCATTAACGCTGCAAAGGCAACAATGCATCCGGGTTATAAAACCATCAAGTCGGCATTGGCGGGTGCTCGTGCGGCCGCGCGGTGGACTGAGAAAAATGTTTGTATGCCTCGCGTTATACCTATGCCTGATAAAATCGGCAGCATCCTGCCGTTTCTCATTCCAATTCTGGCCGGTCTAAGCGCTACTGGGAATCTAGCGGGTGGTGCTGCGGGTATAGCTGAAGCCATCAACGAAGCTAGTGTCAACAAACATCGGTTGAACGAAACCAAACGGCACAATACAACAATGAAGGCGATTGCGTTAGGCAAGGGATTATACCTGCAACTCAACCGCAGCGAAACGGACCTGTACTCACGTCCGGCAAAAACTAATGAAGCTACCACACCGAGCTATCACTAACATTGATTTACACAAATATGCTAAGGAAATGAAGATTTCACATTTTCGTAGTGTTTTCATGCGGACTAATTTGCCAGAATCTGAACCGAAGAAGCGAGAAACTGCAATTATTAATCTCGATGATGAAAACGGGCCTAGAACACATTGGGTTGCGTATAAGAAAAATGGTGACGATGTTGTGTATTTCGATAGTTTTGGTGATTTGCAACCGCCTAAGGATTTGATGAACTATCTCGGTACGGGTAACGTCGAATATAATCATAAAAGATACCAGGAGTATAATACTATCATTTGTGGTCACTTGTGTCTCAAATTTCTCAGCCAATGGATATAAAAAGACAAGTGTCGTATGAGCAAGCATTGGCCATGCCGAAATCGTTGACGTTCACACTGTCAGGCACATCCTCCGTGCTGAAAGCTCAATATTTTCCTCGAATCGAGCTATCATCTAACAAGTGGACCTTACAGGTTGTCACTTACATATTTGAATGAGTTTCAGATATGTTGTAGAGGGACTCACCCTGAGTACCTGAGTACAGGGATTTTTTTCAACGACTCATAGTTTCCGAGAAAAATCGTACGGAAATTTAACTCGTACCTATTATACCGGTAAAGTACTACAATTTCCAAGCAAGCGAGCGCAGTCCAGTGGGCAAGGTTCACGGCTCCGACTCTGGCGGTTCCGGGTTCAAGTTCCGCGCGATACTTTTTTTTTTTTTTCACGAAATACAAATAAATTGAATGAACTGTGCAAAATCGTCTAATTATTAGTTATTATTTCATTTATCATTATTTTTAGATTTTTTTTATTTTTTTTCATTAAAAATTTTATTCCTTCAATTTTTTTCATCGTTACGGGGTAGATTGCGTAGGCTCCGATGAGCGGTAATCAGAGTTTACTCCACGCCCAGCTAAGGTGTCGTTTGGCTATTATAGGGTCCGTTCACGTCGACTATGCACTCGCGTGCTACTACTCCCAGTGCAGGAAGTGAATGGAATAGAAAGGGATCGGTTTCAAGGAAAGGTAAACGATTTAAAGTATATGATTGTTTATGAGTAGACAATGTCCCGTTTCCTTGTGACGTTGGTACGATACCTGACGAGGGTGTAAGTCTCGTCACCCCTTTGGTGGAGAAAAGGGGATGTCACGCCAAACGGGAACCCGCGCGCCAACTTAATATTGCGTGGTGCTTTATTTTGACAAACTTAACGCTTTATTCACGTGTATGGTTGTTACACCGAAGATTTAGAAGGATGAAGAAGTTAATAAGTCAAATAGTGGATGTGATGTTACTCGTTCTGTGGTTGTTGCTAGACTGGCTTCCGGGATTGACAATTTCGAGATCCTTGGAGAAGAAGGCGTTAACGCTTACTTCATTACTCGAATATTATGAGACCGATGATTGGTCAAGCAGACTGGAAAACCCAAGAAGGAGGTCAAGAGATCACCGATCACGAAAGAGTGGTAATTTAAATTGCCAGATGGAAAATCTGGCGAACATACCAAGAACATAAAAAATGTGCGTAGCCTCAAAACGAGGATGCACTCTATAATAAAACTATATTGCTGACAGCTGGCACGCAGACTAAAAAAGCAGAAGTTGTTGGATATAGTGTGCCAGCTTATCAGACGAAGGGTTTATGTCCTTCGTTTATGGCGGTCAGGTACGAAAGCATGTTTCGCATCTGACCTTCCATCGGGTGAAGATTTGGACATAAACAGAAATCATTGAAAGACCTTACAAAATATATTATGCTAACTGTAGTCTATTTAGCCTACATGCTGCTTGGTACGCAACAGACAATGCAACGGAGTCGGTCAAAGGAAAAAGGTACGGTCTTGGTTTAGAGGGATAGGTGTCTTGTTTGAGCGCTAGGATGGATCTGCCTAGTTTAGCGGGATGTAGAAGGCAAGCTAGCCGCGAGTTACAGAAGAATTTTCTGAATCGCGGACGATAAGAGTAGACTACAGAGCGTAAGGTAACTAAAAATGTGGGAAAGGAATAAAAAGTCTGAAGGACGTAACATGTCCCCCCTTGGGACAGAACATTCGGTGGGGGTACGGAATAGGATGTTCGGAAGGAAGTGGAATGCCATGAAACGTACTTACTCACTTACAGAATATTACAAAGAAAGGTCTTGAAATACAGCGCCTAGATGTTAGTGCGCGTTTAGTGGGTTAGTATACATTTGAACAAAGTTTTTCTAAATGACATCTTATAAATGTGGTGGTATATGTGATAGATATTGTGTATATTATAAACGAAACTTATGCAACATGCTGATGATTATATTATGGCTGCAGATTATTACGGGCAAAATAAGGCAATGAAAGAATATGATTGCTAATAGCGGAGGGCTTAGCGCCAGACTTCGAGTGGTTCGAAGCTATCGTTAAGGCTTCGCTCGGGGGGCAATTTACGCAGCTCAGATATGCCTAGATCCGTCATTTCAATTTCCGATCGGGTCCGGAGCAGCGACGAAGAGCGAGGAGGCAGGTCATCGGGAAACGGTATTATTTTTAGGTGCGGGTGGTGAATGGCATGGCGCGTAGGAATTTGGGGTTTTGTACGACGCGGGTGAGGGATATGTTTAAGGCTGGGAATAATTTGTTCTGGTCATAGAATTTTAGGGTGTACGATACCTTTTTGGGCGAAGAGGATAGCGTCTACTGAGCTGGAGAGGTCAAGTTGATATTCGTTCAAGCGTCGGTCTAGGTCAATAAGTCTGGTAAGTGTGCCAATTTCAATTTATTGAAATAGATGATTTTAGATTTTCGGGGGGTAATCCAAATTTTAGCGTTAATATTGTCAATTATACGTTCAATCGTATACACTCCTTTATAGTGGTCGTCGAATTTGTATCGGGTTTCATTTGGTAGATGAACCTTTTGACCTGCTTCGGAATTTTGGCTGTTTTGGTACGGTCGTAATACGTCTTGGAACGATGCTTTGCTTGTTGCAGGTTGGACGCGGCGTGTTTTCGTATGCTTGATAGATTAGCGATTAAATCTAGAAGGAAGGAATCGTAGGAACGGGTATGCGCGCTGGCAGGGTTCGCGTCTGTTGGGAGTCTGGCTTGAGAGCCAAAAATTGGTTGATGGGGGGTGAAGTCAGTACCTTCGTGCTTCGCGGTGTTATAACAAAAAATAGCAAATTGCACCGAATGTCCAGTCCGGCCAAGATAATCCTCAAGTTAACTAACGTGTAGAAAATGTCGTCAAGTCTGCCCGGATCTGATTGGCGTGGTTTTACTACGAGGGTAAAGATGTATTTGCTGTTTTTCAACCGAGTTTCAATTACATCCGATATTTCTGGATTCTGGTTTTGAAAGGATTCCATGCTTATCAGATTTTCGTGTATCAACTGTTTTTCTAGTCCTTCTGTCCAACGACAATTAGCTGATACGAAATGAGCGTAATTGTCGCACAACATGAGAAGTCCGTCATTAGTTTCGGTTACGTTGGGTGTTGGTAATATGTCATTTTGATTTTGTATGAAGTAATCTAAGCAACAAAAGTTGTCATTGTCAATATGGGGATGGTCCGGTTTTCGCACTTCACGATTGTTGCGACCTTGTGAGCATGAAGGTGGTAGCGTTGCCGTAGGTACAACGGAGGCATCGCTATCCGTGTCTTCAACAGCTGACTCCGGATCATGTGTCACGGAGTCACTCTCCGTAATATCAGTTGGGTAGCGCGAGGGAGTAGAAACCGGAGCATGTCTTGGAGCTGACCTAGTGCCGGTCCGACGCGTCGGCCGACGAGTTAAAGGGGAAGCAGGGATTCTGGGTGTTGATGTTTCTGCTTCAGATTCAGGAGATGTCGAGTCATAAGTCGGGTTTTGATAATTACATATTGTGATCGTTAAGTCGGAGTCTTTAAATATGTAATGGATCATCCGATTCACAAGGTTCCAGTCCAATTTATCTAAGCCGCAGCCTAGTCTTGGAACCGGGAGCGATTTGACTTTGTCTTGTTCTAAGCAATTCTTTAGGTTTACTGGGGCGTTGAACAGTATTTCTTCAGTTGGTTTCTGGTAGTGGTATTTTTTGGTTACTAGATTGTAAATGAGGCGGTTACCATGTGGCAGTGTCAATACGTTCGTTACTTCAGGGTCTAGTTGTTGTAGTTGATCTCGGGTGATTATTTTCCTACTGATTAGTTGTCTCGCGACTCCTCTTGATGTCTTGCAGTCTGCCGAGATGCAGTGGGCTAGGTTATCTTGTCTGTCGAGGAGATTGGCGCGTATCTTTTGAATACATTTACTATGCGTTAATGGTAGGTGGTTAAGATCTGTTACGAATTCCGTGAATCGAGGGGCGTAATTTCGTCCTTTACTGGTAGTGGCTTCGGGTGTCGGCTTATTCAGTGTGTCGGACTGTTCTTCACGTATTTTAACACTACGACCCTGGAGCTTACCGGAGTTTTGGTTTGATTTAGATGAGGTGAGTGGTTGAACTCGTTCCGTAGTTTGCTTGATCGTTTTATCGACTACGATCGGTGCCTCCGTTGCGCTGCTATTGTCAGTCATACTAGCACTTGAGTCAGAGCTAACAGTAGAAGTCAAAGTGTCTTGTAATGCTTTGTTTCGTCTTCGTGGGGAAGGGCTGGTGGATTCGTGTGCAGATCCATGCGCTCGTGTTGGGTGCTGGTCTACATGTTTCATTCGCTTGTGAGCGCCGGTAGATGAAGATAGCGTATCCGGTTCGCGAGCACGTGTTGGGTGTTGGTGAGCTATTCTGGTGAGATTGTGAGCGCTGGTAGACGAAGATAGCGTATCTGGTTCGCGAGCACGTGTTGGGTGTTGGTGAGCTACTTTGACCCGCTTGTGGGCATCAGTAAATGAGCATTCTAAATCGGGTCGTGGCCGTTTTCAGGTAATAGGTAGAATTCGGAAAGAGTCGACAGGTGGATTTCTGGAAAGCGCATTTGCGTTAGAGTTCGCTATTCCGTTTTTATGTTTTGTGACGTACGAATATTCTTTTTCACTAAACAATAAGTCGGGTCCCGTACGTTTTTGATCCACTTAAGTGGTTCGTGGTCTCTTACCAGGGTGAAGGTTCTACCGTAAAGATAAGGATGAAAATGTTTGACAGCATAAACGACTACTAAGAATTCTTTTTCGGACACCGAGTAATTGATTTCGGCCTTTTGTAACACCCTCGATGCATACGCGATTGGTAAATCCTCGCCACCTTTGTCTTGACTAAGTATTGCTCCTATTGCATACTTTGAAGCGTCGGTTGTTAGGACGAAGGGTTTTTCAAAGCCTGGATACTGCAGTATTGGTTCTCGACACAGACTATCGCGTAGTGTTTCGAACGCAAATTGATGTTCTGCTGTCCATAGGAAAGGGCTATTCTTCTTTAGCAAATAAATGATGGGTCTAGCAATTTTTGAAAGGTTGGGAATGTATCTTCGGTAGTAGCCTATCAAGCCTAAAAATTGTTCAATCTGTTCAGGATTCTTGGGAACTGGGTAGTTTTTTATTGCTGATATCTTCTCCGGATTAGGTTTCAATCCATTTTGAGTGATGATGTGACCTAGGTATGCTACTTCTTGACACGGGAATTCACATTTATCTGGCTGCAGGGTTAGTCCTGCATCAGACAATCTCTTCATGAGTTTCCGAAATTTGGTTTCGTGCTCCTCCAAGGATCGGGAGTAAATGACTATGTCATCCAAATAGACAAACATATCTGTACCCTGTAATATCGATAGAACCTGGTCTATTAGACGTTGAAAGGTGGATGGGGCATTTTTTAAGCCAAATGGCATTCTAGTACACTCGAAATGGCTGTGAGGAGTCGAAAAAGCGGTCTTTGCGCTGTGATCGGGATGCATTGGAATTTGGTGGAACCCGGAAGCCAGGTCGAACGTTGAGAAATATTTTGCGGAGCCTAGCTGATCTAGGATATCGACGATATTTGGTAGCAGGTAAGCGTCGCCAATGGTTTTTACGTTCAGTTTCCGAAAGTCAATGACCATTCGCCACTTCTTTTCGCCGCTAGCATCTGATTTCTTGGGGATGATTCAGACCGGAGAATTGTAAGGAGATGAAGAATGTGTGATAATGTTCTGATCAAGGAGTTTGGTCACTTGTTTTTGTATTTCGTCTTTGTGTACTCTTGGGTGTCTGTATTGTTTGGTATAAATTGATGCGTCATTGGTAGTAGGGATCGTATGGCTGACTAAGTTTGTATGTCTCAGGGTGTCACCTGGGAGGAAAAATGAATGGTTGGATTCGATAGCAAGATTAACTATTAATTGTTTTTCTTCGTCGTTCAAATGGTCCAATCGTAAGTTTTCTTTCAAAATGTCAAAGCGTCTCGAATCGTAATTTGGGGATGTGGGAAGAACGCGATTCTCGATCCTTTTTTTTCGTGTAAGACCTGTGTTAAAAAGATCTGTCCGCTGCTTGCAGTACTTGTATGCGTTAGGTGTATTTTTGCATTTAGCGTGGCGGTGCTCGTGAGTTCATCGACTTCTTCTAGTGTTACAACTGGTTTTCTTATTTCCACAGCTGATTCGTTGGAATTTATTGCATAAACGTAAGCAAACCCTTGTTGGTTGGTTACCAGGGCCTGTCCCAGGAATATGTTGGCGCCTACTTCCAACTGTCCTATGAATCCCGTTTTTACCGAGGGATTCGAAATTTTTAGTGCAATCACCTGAGCCGTTCGTGGTGGTATCAATATGTAGTCTTCGTTTAGGAGTTTGAATGGTTTGCTAGTATTGTTCGGTATTATTTTTTCTGTATCGAAAGATATCGTTGCATTTTCGTTCCGTGAAAATATCGATCCAAAGATTCCGTCTTCTTGTATCGGGAACAGATCGTCGACTATATGAAATATATGAAGGTCGTCACCGATTCGGATGCTAGTTGTTCCTACTAATTTTATTGGCTCATGTATAGCACTGGTAACGTGGATCTGACCTTCGAGTAATTCACACGGAACAGGCGGATGTATTGCTCCGAGTTTAATTATGTTTACATCAGCACCAGTGTCAACTATAAATGTGCTGGGTTGTCGTGTGAGTTCACTGGTGGTTATTCGAACCTTCGGTGTTTGTGTGACAGATGTTATGAGGATACGCGGTGGTGTTTTTGTGTTGGTTCTATGCCTGTTAAAGGGAATGACGCCGGTTTTGCGAGAGATAAGGTAGTTGTTCTTGAAACAGATAGTCGCCTTTTCCGAACGTAAAAAGTCTGAACTCAGTATACCGTCTTTGATGATAGGGAAGGAGTTATCGACAAGATGGAATTCGTGGAGTGTATTAGTTAACTCGATGTAGAGACTTCCTATTGTTCTGATGGATTCTTTCGTTATCCCTGAAATCTGCCTAATGTCCATCTTTGTGACGTAGACGCTTGGGTCGATTTTATCGATTTTTAACAAATCAATATTGGCTCCAGTATCTATTATTAGTGCCACGTACCCATTCAAAGACTGCGGGCATTGTGTTCGAATCTGTGGAGGGCCAGATTCTATTTGTACGGAGCTGACGTTTGGCTTGGACGCTGCTCCGGTTTGAGGGAGGTCGATGCGTCCGCGCGGCCGTCCCTGAACTCGTTGAAATGGCTCGCGTTGCCTGAATATCTACGATGTTGCTCTGCTTCGTATGAAACTTCTGGGTGGACGCCTGCATCGCAATTCTCGTTACAGTAGTCTTGTGTTACGTAATTAACCCTGAAGTTCGATTGTGAAGGATTTGGTGTGTTACACTGTTGTGAGCGTTGACTGTCATTTCGCGTCTGGTCTAAAGGTTGGTTTGTCGGGTCTGTTGCTCGATATTGGGTGTTGGGATTGTTTTATTGTTGACGATTAGTGTTATTTTGGAAAACTCTTGAATCTTGGTGGATTTTCGGATTCTGGGGATATTGGGAACGATTTGAGCGGCTCTTATCGTTTGAGTGGCCTTTGCAACCACACTGCGTGCAAGTTGTGTTGCTGCGCTGTCTCGTTCTGCACTCTTCTATACTATGACCTGCCTTCTTGCAGTATCTACACACTACTAATACGGAAGGTTGTTCAGGACAATATTCATCGATGTGATCGGTTAATTTACATATACTACATTTTATATGGTTTTGTGTTTCGTAGTTAGTATCACGGTACGAGGCTAGTTTAAGTCTACCTGATAACAGTTTTTCAGTCTTGGTGGCCGTGTCTATAGCCATTTGTAGGGTTTGTGGATTCTCATGAGCTACTCTTATTTCCAATTCGTCTAGTAACCCTTTGGTAAATCTTAGTCTTGCGGTCTCTTTGATATTTTTCTTTAGCACTTGAGCATCACTGATAGATTCTGAGGCATCTATTGATTCGCACGCTTGTCTTAACAGATGTTTCATTCTAGCACCGTAATCTAGAACACTCTCGTTTCGCCTTGATGCCGAGGAAGTAGCGGGGGGGGGGGGGGGGGGGGTATCTCCTAGCGCGACGCGGAGGCCCAACAGGGGGGGGGGGGGCATGATGACGTCCGTGGATAGGGGCGGAGATGGAATCGGACGAGGTGCTGCAGGTTAAGCTGGACGTTCCGATTTCTTTCGCAGATAGCGGTGGGGGTAATCCAGATGTGGAAGGGACAGGGTCAGGGGGGTAAGTATGAACGGGTGGGGGTGTATTGCAGGGGCGCGCGGTGAAAGGAAGCGGAGGGTCGAGGCGGCAAACGGTGATACTTTTTTTCGAATTTTTGAAAACATAATGGATCATTCTGCGTACCGCGCTCCATTCTAATTTGTCAAGTCAGCAACCTATCAATGGTATGGAGACAGATGTTACGCCATCTTCTTGCAAGGTTTTCCTTAAGTTAACCAAGGTGTCAAAAAAAACGTAGAGCGAAGGTTTGTCACTGTGTTTGGGCTTTGTAACTAGGTTATAGATTTTTCCGTTTCCATGGACTACAGAAATAACGTCAGTCACAGTCGGGTCGAATTCTCTAAGTTTTTCGCGTTTTATGAATTCACGTTCTGTCAGTTCTGAAGCGATTCCTTTTGACATTTGGCCGTCAGCTGATATGCAATGAGCCAAGTTATCCTTTTACTGTGACAGGTCAGCTTTTATTTCTTTGATACGTCTATTCCGCATGAGAGGGAAAGTTTCGCTTTCTGTGAGGAAATCGATATGAGAAGGGCCCGGTAAATCGGTGGCTGGTTCAGAGTCATCAGTTCCTGATTCAGTTTCTGGGGTCTGTAATTCATCCGAGCTAAGGAAAGAATCTGAAAAATAGCTCAGGTATCGTCTTTCATGAGGCCCAGGATTTGTTGAACAATTTGTTTCGCGATGGCGTTTAAGTTGGCGATGTACTGGGATCGTTGCCGGGGCAACGAGGTGGGGGTTTGAGGAGCAACAGGGTTTCTTTATCGCTGAACTCATCGTCAGAGAGATCAGAGAAATCAGAGTGATCAGAGGAATCAGAGGAGTATATCATCTCACAGGGTTGTAAGATTTTAGAGTGTTTCAGCGGAGCTGGGTTGGTGGACTCATCTGTGGTCTGTCGAGGGCGTCTGGGGTACTGATGAGTATTTTCAGTGCGTGTTTTTGATTCATCGCTAGAGGCTTTAGTTGTTGGACAGGGGCGTTTTGCATCCATAGGAAGAATTTGAGCGGTGTCGGGCGGTGCGTTTCTGTATAGAGCATCAGCGTTGGTATTAGATTTTCCGGACTTGTATTTCGTATCGAAGTCGTACTCTGCTATTTCTAAGCTCCATCGTAATAAACGGGAATTAGGCTTCTTGACGCTTTCTACCCATTCGAGTGGCTCGTGGTCTGCTCATGAAGTGAACTTCTGACCATAGATGTAGGGGCGGAAGTGATTCATGATGCATTAGGCGGCTAAGAATTCTTTATCCGGTACTGAGTAGTTTAATTCAGCAGGCTTGAGGGTTCGGGATGCGTATGCTACTGGTAGGTCGGCATCGTCTTTATTTTGACTGAGAACTGCACCTATCGCGAATTTTGACGCGTCTGTAGTGAGCGCAAATGGTTTGCTGAAGTGCGGGTGTTGTAGAATTGGTTCATTGCATAAACAATCACGTAAGGTTTCGAAGGCAGTTTGGTGTTCGGACGTCCAGATGAAAGGGGTATCCTTCTTCGTTAAATTGTTAAGGCATTCAGCAATTATTCCAAAATTGAAAACAAATCTTCGGTAGTAACCTAAAAGGCTTTTACAGCTATTAGTGTACCAGGGTTAGGTTTTACTCCTGACTTAGTTATAAGGTGTCCAAAGTAAACGACTTCCTTGCGCAGGAATTCGCACTTGTCTGGCTGTAGAGTAAAACCAGCAGCGGTTAGTCGCTTATTCAATTTCTAAAATTCAATTTCATGTTCTTGCAAGTTTCGAGCGTAAATAATTATGTCATCTAAATATACGAACATCTCGTTGCCTTGTAGGCCCAGGAAGACTTGGTCCATGAGCCTTTGGAACGTGAAGGGGGCGTTTTTCAGTCCGAAAGGCATATGAGAGAATTCATAATGGCCTCTATGTGTCGGAAATGCAGTTCTCGTGCTGTGATCCAGATGCATGGGAATTTGGTGAAACCCGGAAGCTAGGTTGAATGTGGAGAACTATTCAGCTGAGCCAAGCTGGTCAAGGATTTCCGTGATATCGGGCATGGGGTATGCGTCGCCGACTGTTTTTTCGTTAAGTTTTCTGTAGTCGATTACCATACGCCATCGTTTATTGCCGTCACTATCCGGTTTTTTTGGAACGATATACACCGGAGAATTATACGGAGATAAGGAATGTTTATTAAGATTTTGCTTGAGTAGTTTATCAACTTGGGATTCGATTTCGTCTTTGTCAATATTGGAAAAACGGTATTGTTTGGTATGAATAGGCGTCTTGTCCGTCGTGGTGATAGTGTGATGAGATAAATTGGTGTGGCCTAATTAATCACCTAGGAGATAAAAGAGATCGTTAAATTCTGTTACGAGGTTGAATATAGATTGTTTTTCGGTCTCATTCAAATGATCAAGATGTCAGCTGCTCTTTAGGACGTCCAATCTTTCTGACCTACTGTCAGTCAAAAACACTGTTGCAGCACCGGGACAGGGTGTACTGTAGTCAGCGGTAGGAGGATCGGTTTGCAGTTGCGCTAGGTCAGTGGACTGGATGGGGCAGGAGGCGGGATTATTAGTCGGTCGCAATGTAGGCTTGGCGGCAGAAAGAATTGATGAGTTGCTCAGGAGGGGGCTTGGGTGCGAAACGAGGGTTTTGGCGCGGGCATCGCCGTGGTGGTTACTCGGTGCAGTGGGCGTAGCGTTGGGCATGACTGTACTCAGCGGCTTGTCGAAGTCGTCAAGGGTTACTGATGGGAGTCTTATCTCTACGGCAGATTCGTTACAATTGAACGCCTACGAGTAAGCGATGCCGTTCCGGTTTTTAACTAACGCTTCACCACACAGAACGTTGTTGCCTAAATCGATGCGTTGAAGGTAGCCTACTTTAGTGTCTGGGTTCGCAACTTTCAGTGGGATGGCTTCCACGGTACGGGCCTGTATTGTAATTACGCGCGTTATTTCGGGCGCGGACAAGGGTTCGTCGAATTTAACAAAGTGGATTGGCTATGAGGATCCAACCATCACCGAGTTTGAGTTGAAAAAAATAGTTGTTTCCTCTTTGCGTAAGAAGGGCTGGCCTGAGATACCGTCGTGTGGAATCGAAAACGAGTCAGGGACTAAGTAAAAGGTATGGGATTTATTATTGAAACGTATTTCAGTTTTTGCGATAGTTTGCGTCTTTTTGTCTGTTATACCAGTCAGCGTCAAACGTTCGTCGGTTGTTCGTCGTACGAGGGGCCTAACGGAACTTTCTTTGACCAAGTTGACGTCTGCACCGGTGTCAATAATAAATGGAGATATTTTTATTAGTTCGGGGGTGTCAATCAAAATTAGGGGGGGGGGGGGGCTCAGCTGAAGCTGTTATGAGGATATGACTTGAGGATCAGAACGGTAGTTTTTTGCATTGCTCGAGGGCGCGTTTTTCCCGCGGGCGATGTTTCCGTCTATATGTTTATTTGGCCCTGCATTGCTTTTATTATTACGCGGAGAGGATCTACATCGGTCTACTGTGTGGTCTTTGCGATTACAATTGTCGCAGTGTAGTTCTTAGTTTCTGTTGGGTACGTTGGTCCGGGTGCATTTATTGTGGAAGTGGCCCATTCTGCGACATTCGGTACAAAATCTTTCACTTTGCAGACGGTGACATTCCGTGACGGAGTGACCCTGGTGGTTACAAAATTGACAACTACTAGGCAGAGCATCAACGTCGCCAGCAGAACAGGTGTTCGGATCGAGCGCTTGGGTGTAAGGTCTGGGCTCGGTACGAGGCGCTGGTTGATGAGCGTAACCAGGTGTGGGCAATGACATCAGGGGGGGGGGGAAGGGGGGATAAAGGAGGCCGCGGAGGGCACCTGAGACAGAGGAGCACTAGGGGGGGTAACGGCAGGCACATGGGTGGAGCAGGGGTAAAATATTGTGCAGAAAATTGCATTTGACGGTTAATTAGCCCGGCTTCTTCACCTTCGGCGATCGTGACGGCAGTTTCGAAGGTCGGTAATGGTCTGATAGTAGCGATTCTCCACTCAAATCCCGGCCGAAGCCCTCTAATAAGCGATCTGGAGGTATTCTTCTTTAGATTATTCAGTAGAAGCGTGGCTGAGTCTGGTGGGTGCTTGGCTATGATCGCTGTGCTTATTTCTTTTGATATTGCTCTTATTCTGCACGAGTAATCTATGATGCGCTTATATGGTTGTTGTGTAATTCAATCTTATTGAGCAGATAACTGGCGTATGGGGATATCCGGGCCGTATGCTCGCCTGAGGGCAGTCATGAGGTCCTCGACGTCATTACAGTTGATGCTTATTAAATATTGAGAAGCGGGGCCTGTAACCTTTGATTGCGCAAATTTGGCGAAAGTCATTTCATCCGGAGATTTTATAAGATTCTCTACGTGACGTAATTGTTCTACAAATGAGTCAAAGGGCCGTTGTTGTGGCCGTCGAAAGGGGGGATTATCGACAAGACATCTTTTACCGATCAAAAATTTGAACCAGTTTCGTTAGTTGGTGCCATGTTCATTTAAGCAGGGTATTGCAAGTACAGGAATAAAAATATCAACTCAACACCAAGACTTAGAGTAGACTTACAGGGCGAAGGTAAACGCAAAAACGGAGTACAGCATGGTTGTAGGCAGCTAGACGCAGGTGAAACTTGAAGAGGCGATAAACGTCATGCGTCCGCACGAGGAGGGTATAAATGTGGTACTCCGTGGCGTGTTGATAAATAAGTGTGGTAATCCAGGTCTTAGGGCGATGCCACTTTCGGGTCCAGATTCTCGTCTTAACAGAGATGCAGGAATCCGAATGAGCGGGAAGGGTCCATTGCATATTTATCGGTTCGAAAGGTGATGTGTTCAGATGCGGTGTGCGGCTCATCTTGGCTATCGCACTGAAGTTGCACTCGCTACACAGTTATCCGACGTCGTACGTATCGATGAATTCCAATAGTACCAAAATGTGACGGAGTTATTAAAATTGGGGACTCTTTGCAGAGCCCATGTTCGTGGCAAGTTGAATAGGTACAGCATGCCTGTCACAGTACTTTGTGGGCCAGATTTCGTTCGTCACATGGCTATCACTGATTGGTACGGCGTTAGAAATTTTGAGCACTGAACACTTTCGTAGAAAACATGCAGCACTGCACTGACGGGTAGGTCGACGGGCAAAACCGCTGCCACCAAAATGTTACGGGGTGGATTGCGTAGGCTACGATGAGCGGTAATCGGAGCTTACTCCACGCTCAGCCAAGGTGTCATTTGGCTATTATAGGGTCCGTTCACGTCGACTATGCACTCGCGTGCTTCTACTCCAAGTGCAGGAAGTGAATGGAATAGAAAGGGATCGGTTTCAAGGGAAGGTAAACGATCTAAAGTATATGATTGTTTATTAGTAGACAATGCAACGGAGTCGGTCGAAGGAAAAAGGTATGGTCTTGTTTTAGAGGGATAGGTGTCTTGCTTGAGCGCTAGGATGGATCTGCTTAGTTCAGCGGGATGTAGAAGGCAAGCTAGCCGCGAGTTACAGACGAATCTGCTGACTCGCGGACGATAAGAGTAGACTACAGAGCGTAAGGTAACTAAGAGTGTGGGATAGGAATAAGAAGTCTGGAGGACGTAACATCATTCGAAAATTTTATACATTAATAATCATTGTTTTATTTTACACACAGAAAAAAATTATTGCAGGAGAAGAAATTATAATATCCTTCACAAGCAGTTTTTGATTATAATATGAATTTTAAAACGGTCAGCCTGTCATTTCGAATATGATACCCTGGTCAGGTTTGCTAGCTGCGATCCCCATCCCCACTTATACCCCATCCCTTTGTTATACGAGCCCCAACGGAATTTTGGACGTTGAGCAGTCAGACGATGCCAGTCCTTCGCAAGTATTAGTTATGTGAGTGAATACGTTGGGTATAACGTCGCTACGGAAAATAAAATGATATAAATAATTTGAAAAAATTTTTTTATCAAAAAAAAATTAAAGATTCAAAAAAAATGATGAATAATTAGACGATTTTGCACAGTCCATTCAATTTATTTGTATTGCGTGAGAAAAAAAAAGTATCCCTCCGGACTTGAACCCGGGACCGCCAGAGTCGCAGCCGTGAACCTTGCCCACTGGGCTGCGCTCGCTTGATCGAAAATTATATTACTTCAACAGTATAATAGGTACGAGTTTAAATTCCGAACGATTTTTCTCGAAAACTATAAGCCGTTTAAAAAAATTCCTGTACTCGGGTACTCAGGGTAGGTCCCTCTACAACATATCTGAGACACATTAAAATCCGTGAGTGACAACCTGTAAGGTCCCCTTGTAAGAAAAACTATGTTCTTGGACTCGTCGAGTTCACGACATTTAATTCAATACCCAATATTCATAAGGGTTGTAATAAATTTCATCCGAAGCGAGAGGACAAGAGCCAAGAAGTTATAACCATACCCATCGCGAGCTACGAAATTGGAGATATCGAAAATTTTCTGCTTAAGGAGATACCCAAATACATCACCCTCAGCCTGCAAGTCAACAACAACGACCTGAACAGTGAAGTTGTGTGCAATCAAGTGATAGATTTCAAACAGAAGGGTTCCCCCGGGCGCTTATTGGGATTCAAACTGGTTGAGTTGGCAAGAGATGTTACTCACAAATCGAAATTACCGGTGGCCATACTGGAAGTCAATACCATACGCGTTGAGTGCAACATAACCACAGGGATGTATATAAACAATCGTAAGGCTCATATAGTCCAGGGAAGATAGGAAATAAATCGGAAATTTTTGGAGACAGCAGATATCGAGATGCGGTTTTCTGCGTTGTGTTCAGGAAGGTCCCAGGAAAAAAGTCTATATCATCTGGTGGGGCCATTTTCCGAAAAATGCATTCTGGGCCAATAAATGCGTTTTGCAATTGCATAATTACATGCAATATTATGAGAACGACTGGAAACTCGGAAAAATCGCTCGGAAATCGTTACTTGAGGGTTTTTGGGGATGCTGAATTCAATTCTGGCGTTAGAATTATCCGGGGGTATGAATTATAAAAATTTTAATTGAATTAATTTCAAATTAATTGAATCATATTACATATGATTCAAGATTGAATTGAAATGTTTATAATTTATACCCCCCGAAAATTCTAATGCCAGAGTTGAATTCGGCATCCGCGAAAACCCACGAGTAACGATTTTCGTTAGGGGAAAAAGAAGAGTTTCAAGAAGAAGGAGTATAGTATTTCTGTTGAAAATTGAACTTTGCGATGGATAATTCAATAATAATAAAAACTCATACGATTTATCATTTAAATAAAGTGTTATATTCATTATTTGTGATTTTTCACTCTCTACATTACCTTTTCCCGTAGAACAACCGAAAGCAATTTGTTTATAATATATGTAATATGATTCAAGATTAAATTAGAATGTTTATAATTTATACCCCTTGATAATTCTAATGCCAGAGTTGAATTCGGCATCCCCAAAAACCCACTAGTAACGATTTTCGTCTGTTTTCATGGACGCTACAATTTTCCCCACAATCACCCCCCGGGCGCCCCCGCAGAGCCACCCCCGAACGCCCCCGGATAATTCTAACGCCAGAATTGAATTCAGCATCCCCAAAAACCCCCAAGTAACGATTACCGAGCAATTTTTCCAAGTTTCTAGTCGTTCTCATAATACTGCAAGTAATTATACAATTGCAAAATGCATTCATTGGCCCAGAATGCATTTTTCGAAAAATGGCCCTACCAGATGATATAGACTTTTTACTTGGGACCTTCCTGAACACAATGCAGAAAACGGCATCTCGATATCTGCTGTCTCCAAAAATTTCTTTATTCCGGATGATTTTGATCTAAATGCCCTGGACTAATACGATTCACGAATTTTCCTTCATCATTCCATCAGGATATGAGCTTGTTAAAGTGCCCGCAAACGTCATATACCTATCAATCGCCGTACAGTCGATACATCATTTACAGCTGAGAATAGCTGATCAAGACGACAAGTTGATCAATTTTCGCGGAGAAACGCTAACTGTGCGCTTACATGTGTAATCTCCTAAATAATGAGGATCGTGTTTGAGACGAAAAAGTAGGGCAAGAGTTATAAAAGCGAGACGTCATGGCCAAATATCATCATTCGTCCAGCACCTCTGACGAAGTTGACAGCTCTGAACGTTCGGTTTCTCCAGAGCCTAGGTCTTCGATTACGTGGAAATTTTGGAAAATAAGAATTCGTGTTCTCTGCATCCTGTGTGTGTTACCATGGAAAAAATAATAAGAATACAGAAACCTGTGGTATTCGACGAATCGATCGCGCACTCTGAGATTCATGCTCATCAGCCGTTTGCATCATCCGCCTTCCAGAACAACGATGAAATCCATATTGTTGTTCAACATCAAGACTTGTGGCTATTGCCCAGTAAAAGCTTTCTCCACATTAATGGAAAAATTAGAAAGGATGATGGTGTAAATGCAGTGACGACTACTGTTGTTTGAGGAAGTTCGCTACGAGTTGAACAGTATGGAGATTGATCGGAATGAAAATGTTGGTATCACCAGCGTTATGAAGGCTCACTCATCCCTAAGTTCGGGTCAGCAATATAGTCTGTAGAATACCGGCTGGTTGAGCGATGATGCCAAGCTAACTGATGCTTCTGGAAATTTCGACATTGTTCTACCGTTGAATTATATGCTGGGCTTCGCCGAAGATTATTGTCGAGTCATCGTCAATGGCAAATATGAGTTGATTCTCACACGTTCAAACACCGTTTTGAATGCGGTGATTCAGACCCCACCCATGGAAAACTTGAAAATTATCTTGAATAAAATCGAATGGTTGCTACCCTACATCAAAGTGGCCGATAAACCGTAAATCCAGCTACTTAACTACATTGCCAAGGATCCCACCATACCCATGAGTTTTCTTTCTTGGAAAACGTACGTGTATCCGATACTCCCGTTAACGGCGCGACATGTGTGGGCGGTCAAGGCATCGACGCAGTTGGAGAAGCCGAGATATGTCATTCAGGGATTCCAAACAGCACGAAGAAACGATCCCCAGAAAAATGCCCGTCAATTTGATCATTTTCGAATCACAGATGTAAAACTCTTCCTCAACTCGTAGTGTTATCCCTACGGAAATTTGAATCTCGATATATCCAATAATCAGTACGCCGTTCTCTACAACATGTATGTTTAATTTTAAACGGTCTACTACAACAAAGAGGCCGAACCTTTGTTATCAAAGCGTGAATTTATAAACCAAGCTCTCTTCATCGTTATCGATTGCTCAAAACAGACTGAATCGTAGAAAACCGGACCGGTGTATATTCCATTGGAATTTGTAGCGAGCGTGGAATTTTCCCAAAACACTGCAGCCTATTGTAGTGTAGTGTAGTGTATTGTAGTGTTTAGTCGAGTACAACCCGATTAGCGGTACGGTCAAGAAATTAGTATAAGACAATATGAGACAAAGTATAATACTATGTTAGTAGTGTATATATGCCGGTTTTGGACCACCCCCCCCCCTCCCCACCCTTCCCCCTCCACCCAAATCCGCGGAGCTACCCCCCCCCCCCCCCCCGCGAATCCGCGGCGCTACATCCCCCCCCCCAATCCGCGGCAGTACCCCCCCAATCCCCCCCCCCTGTCGATCATTTTCGGGTTTTGCCGCAAGATGGCTGTTTACATAGGATTTGACGCGCGCACACACACACACACACACTCACACAAAATAATTCCTGTCGAGACTTGTTTGGCGCATGAAAGCCGCACATGAATCGGATAGGGTAAAAACCCGCTAGATCTATTGAATAAATTCCAGAAAATGACCCCAGAAGGAAGGTTTAGAAAGGCGTTTTGAATGCTTTTAACAATTTTTTTATTTAACATCAATTACATTTAGTTTTCTTATTCTATTCTAAATTATCTTATTCTAAATTTTAACGAGTAAAATTATACATATTATTTTCAATATCCATATTAATTAAACATATCATTATTCCAAAAATTGACTTATACCAATTTTTGACCAGTACCACTGATCGGATTATATTCAACAATGCGATCATGCAAGATCATGCAGTAGGCAGAAGTGTGTGGTGGGAACGTAATGCTACAGTCAAATTCCAATCGAATGTCCACAGGTCCGGTTTTCAATGTTTCGTTCTGCTTGGAGCATTCGATGACGATAAGGGGAGCTTGGTTTATGAATTCACGCCTCGATAGCAAAGGCTCAGCTTCTTTGTTATAGTAGCTCATTTGAAACCGAACACACATATCATAGAGAATAGCGTATTGATTATTGTATATATCAAGATTCATATTTCCGTAGGGATAGCACTGTGAGTTGAGAAAGAGTTTTACATCTCTGATCCGACAATGATCAAATACGCCTGCATTTTTCAGCGGCTCGTTTCTCCTTGCAGTTTAAAATCCTAGAACGACATATCTCGGCTTCTCAAGCTGCGTCGATGTCTTGACTGACCATTTATGCCGCGTTGTTGATGGGAGCATCGGATACACGTACGTTTCCCAAGAACAACAACTCATGGATATGGGCGGATCCGTGGCGATGTAGTTGAGTAGCTGGATTTTTGGTTTATCTGCCAGTTTGATGTAGGGCAACAACCACTCGATTTTATTCAGGGTGATTTTGAAGTTTTCCGTCGCCGAGGTCTGAATCACAGCATTCAAATCAGTGTTGGAACGTGTGAGAATTGACTCGTGTTTAGCGTTGACGATGACTCGACGATAATCTTCGGCGAAACCTAGCACATAATTTAACGGTAAAACAACATCGAAATTTCCAGCGGCATCGGTTAGTTCCTTATCCCCACTCAACCTCCCGGTATTCTCCAGACTATATTGCTGGCCTGGAGTCAAGGATACGTAACCCTTCATGGTGCTGGTGATACCAACATTTTTATTCCGATCAATCTCTACATCGTTTAACTCGTAGCGAACTTCCTCAAACAAATGACAAACAGCCATATTGATCAATTTCGTAACCGTCAACGCAGCCACACCGTCATCCTTTGTGATTTTTCCATGAATGTGTGGAGAGCTTTTACTGGGCAGTAGACACAAGTCTTGATGTTGAACAACAATATGGATTTCATCGTTGTTCTGGAAGGCGGATGATGCAAACGGCTGATGAGCATGAATCTCAGAGTGCGCGATCGATTCGTCGAATACCACAGGTTTCTTTATTCTTATTATTTTTTCCATGGTAACACGCACAGATGCAGCGAACACGAATTCTTATTTTCCAAAATTTCCACGTAATCGAAGACCCAGGCTCTGGAGAAACCGAATGTTCAGAGGTGTCAGTTTCGTAGGCGGTGTAAACGTTGTCAGAGGTGTCGGGCGACTGATGATTTTTGGCCATGATGTTTGAGTTTTATAACTTTTACCCAACTTTCTCGTCTCAAACACGATTTACATTATTTGAGTGATTCCACATGTGAACGTACAGTAATCGTTTCGGCGTGAAAATTAATCAGCTCGTCGTCTTGATCGACTATTCTCAGCTGTAAATGCTGTATCGACTGTACGGCGATTGGCAGGTAAATGACGTTGGTAGGCACTTCGACAATCTTATATCCCGATGGAACGGTTGGGAAAAATTCGTGAATCGTGTGACCTCGATGCCCTTTTATGTACGCCCTTGTGGTTATACTACACTCAACGCGTAAAGTATTAACCTTCAGTATGGCTACGGGTTATTCAGATTTATAAGTAACGTTTCGTGATAGCTCAACCACCTTAAATCCCAATAATCGGCCAATGGAATCTTCGGGCTTGAAGTCTACAACATGATTGCACGTGACTTCACTGTTCAGCTCGTTGTTATTAGCTGTCAGACTAACGGTGATGTCGGAGGGTAGCTCCTTATGCAGAAAATTTTCAATATCCTCAATTTCATAGCACCCCGTGGGTATCGCGATGCTCTCTCTGCTATTGTCCGCTCGCTTCAGGTAAAATTTATTACACCTTTCATGAATATTGGGTATTGAATTGAATGTCAGGAACTCGACGAGCCCGAGAACATAGTTCTTTTCTGGTGTTAACTCGATTGGGGGGAAATATTGAGCCTCCAGCACGGAGGATGTGCCTGACAGTGTTAACGTCAACGATTCCGGCATGACTAATGCTTGCTCATGTAACACCTGTCTTTTTATAGCTGTTCGCTAAGAAATTTGAGACATAAGTGCCCGCAAATCACAGTATCATATTCCTGATACCTCGTATGATTGTATTCAATGCTACCAACACCGAGATACCTCATTAGCTCCTTAGGCGGCTTAAATCACCGAAACTATCGAAATACGCAACATGGTCGCCATTTTTCTTGTACGCAACCCAATGTGTCCCTGGGCCGTTTTTATCATCAAGATTAATAATTGCGGATTCTCGCATTTTTGGTCCTGATTTCGGCAGATCATTCCGCATGAAAACACCTCAAAAATGCGAAATTTTCATATTTTTAGCATAGTTGCGTAAATCAATGTTGGTGAGAGCTCGGTGTGGTAGCTTTACTAGTTTTTTGCCGGACGCAAGTACAGGCCCATTCCGCTGCGGTACGGTCGCAGGTATAATCCCTTGCCCAAAGCAATCGCCTCCATTGTTGCATGGTGCGGTTTGGCCTCGTTCAACTGATGTGTGTTGACACTAGCTTCGTTGACAGCTTTATCTATACCCGCAGCACTACCCGCAAGAGCCCCAGTAGCGCTTAGACCGGCCAGAATTGGAATGAGAAACGGTAGGATGCCTCCAATTTTATCAGGCACAGGTATAACGCGAGGTATACGAATATTCTTCGCAGTCCCACGCGCAGCCGCACGAGCACCCGTCAACGCCGACTCGACAGCTTTATAACCCGGTCGCATGGCAACCTTTGCTGCTGTGATGATGGATTTAAGATTCACAGTTCTCTTCCGCTGTTTACTCTTCCCGTCAGTTCCAAATTTCTTCTTCGCAGCCGCTCCAAATTTCGACCGCTTTGCAGCTAAGCCCATTCCGAGTTTGAGTTTAGCTTTCATGGTGTTGGTGACTCCCCAGGGTACCGCCTTTTCGCCCACACTAGCGTCCTTGGCCAAGACGCGATTCCACGCCTTTTTAGCGAGCGCTTTGTCGGCAAGATTTCTCGCTGCGGTATCGCGATTCTTAGCGTATGCAATGTCGTGGTCTTTACACGCGGCATCCGGCGGATTGATCCCCAAATCTCCACGAGCCAACCTATTGGCCAATTTCGTTCCAGGTCCGCAGTACTCATACCCTGGCACATGCAATTCAACTGGAAGATGATTGATGATTTCATTCAAGAAACCACCACCGCGTTCCTTCCGTGTGCAAATCCTCATAGTCGGGCAACAACTAACGCGACCTCTATAAAAGGCGGAATTAATAAACCGTCATCTCAGTTTTCGTTGCGATGCTAACGAAGCATCATGAGATTTCGAGATCAGCCCGATAAACTACCTATCGCAAATTTCGATAAAATAGTTCAACGTGGTAAGAGGAAGATAGGAAAACGACATGGAAAATTGCTGCCAAATACCGTGAGAGCAATTTTTTGCGGGCCATTCAATTGCGGTAAAACTAACGCTCTTCTCGCACTCATCACTCACGGCAATGGATTGCGATTCGAAAATGTCCACGTCCATTCGAAATCTCTCATCCATCCAAAGTATCAATTTTTGCAAAAATTACTAGAACCCGTGCAGGGAGTGGGTTATTTCCCGTCTTGCGAGAACGATGAGGTTGTAAAACCGGAAGATGCTCGCCCCAACTCTGTTATGATTTTCGACGATGTGGCTTGTGAAAAGCAGGATAATATCAGAGCATACTTCAGCATGGGCAGGCATTGCGATATCGATAGCTTTTATCTAAGTCAAACGTACGCGCGCATTCCAAAACACCTAGTGCGTGACAATGCAAACTTATTGGTGCCATTTCGGCAGGATGATATGAATCTGAAACATATCTACAACGATCATGTGAACACGGACATGTCGTATCAGCAATTCAAAGACTTGTGCTCGGCATGCTGGAATGATGACAATTACAGTTTTACCGTAATTGACAAGGATAGCGAAATCAATGGGGGGCGATATGGGAAGGGGTTTGACTGCTTTATAAGCATAAACTAACATAAACTCGCACAGTTTCGTTGCAACAATCGAGCCTGCGACATGGAGAGTGCCAAGATTCGTAAGCATAGCGATACATTGAGTGAAATATCAAAAGCATCCGATGTCATACGGCTTAAGCATAAGATGATCAAGTTGGACAAGGACACGACCGAACAGGTTATGGGAGAGGTATTCAAGCCTTTAGTAACACCGTTGCAACAATTGGTTGATACCTCAAGACAGCAGCATATTAAACGTGAAATTAAAACGGAACTACCGGATGTGACAATGAAAAAAGGAGAAGAAAAAGATAACGAGAGTACCGGGGATGATGATGAGGATCAGGATATGGATGAGGGGAATTTGATGGATGCAAATGATAAAACACTGTAGTTTGGTGAAATTTCTACTATAAGTACACCTGCGAAGAAAACAACGGATTCCATAGCACAATATTTGAAAATGTTCAGCTCAAGTAAAAAGAGGGATTTGGATACCACATACGGTGTTCGAAAGTTGACAAGCGGTATGATGATTGGCGATACACCGATCAATTTCACTGATAATCTGGTGAATGTGGGGGATAAAAGTTATGAGAGAACACCTGGATTACTCGAATTACTGTTTAAAAAATCACTGCATCGGTGGTAAATGATGCGGACAAGAATAATTATATAAAAATTGTGACAACGACAAATGCGCATCAGAAACGTTACCAAGCCGATGGAAGCCTTCGAGATGATTTAAAAAGCTCAAAGTATAGAAATTTCATTGCACAACACGTTGGCTCGCCGAAAAAATCAGGTAAAGGCTTACCCAACTATAAGATGTTACTGCTGCCATGAAATCAGTACTGACCCAGAGCCGTATACCTACACATCTACACGTTGATCGAGGCAAAGAATTTTACAACAGCGAATTCAAAAGCCCTCGTGAAGCATCACAATATCAACATGTGTTCGACATTTAGCAACCTAATGGCGTCGATGTGCGAACGTTTCAATCGAACATTGAAGAATAAAATGTGGAAGCGGTTTACTCTCCAAGGATCGTACGAGTGGATTAATATTTTAGATGATTTAATGAGGTCCCACAACAACACGAAACATCGCACGATTCGAATGAAACCGGAGGATGTTAGCACGGAGAATGAAAAACAGCTGTATCGTAGCGTGTACAAGCCTCGGCAAATCAAACGAAGTGATCGAGCGCGGAAATTCAGCGTAGGCGATCGAGTTCGAATCAGCAAGTACAAGAATGTATTCGAAAAAGGCTATACACCCAATTGGACGACAGAAATATTCACCGTGAGTAAGGTGAAAAATACCAATCCACCCACCTACAAACTTACCGATTATCAAGATCTTCCCATCGAGGGGGGCTTCTACGAGAAAGAGCTCGCCAAAGTGAGATAACCCGACGGCTACCTTGTGGAGAAAGTATTACGCAAAAGGGGGAATCTGTTCTATGTGAAGTGGTTGGGTCTTGATAATTCGCACAATAGTTGGATAAATAAAACAGACATGTAACATAATTTGTATGTATTTTCCGAATTACAAAAAAAGATCTTGAATATACAAATATTTCCATATTTTATCTCCTTAGTACGCACATGTACCATACTCTGTACTATAAAAATAATAATAATAATAACAACAACAACAACAACAACAACAACAACAACAACAACAACAACAACAACAACAATAATAATAATAATAATAATAATAATAATAGTGATAATATGAAATTTTGCCATACGATTATTACACATTTTATTTTTTGGAAAACTTTTTTTCATTTTCTGAAAACTATTTTTCATTTACTGAATACTTTTTTTACGTGTTAATCAAATGGGATAAAAGTTTCCCGAAAACTTTTTTTCATTTTCTGAAAACTTTTTTACGTTTTCTGAAAACTTTTCTTGTGGTAAACGAATGAATATAAATAATTGCATGATATGTTAATAATGAATGAATAAATAATTGTTGAGTGTATGAATTCGAATTTTGACATCCATTAAATATCCTATTGATCGTGAAACGTTTTTCGCCCGATTGTGGATCGTTTGAGGCGTCAAACATCAAATATTTACATCAATTCTACATCCACAGTTTATCCTATAGCTATTGGGGGGCTGGGACAAACCCCCAAGGTACGGTGTCGATCTGTCCAGGTATCAATTGCCGCTTGTCATTCTGCCAACTCAGAGCCAATTTTTTTTTTACGATCGTGCTTACTTCAGGTTTTTTGCTGCGTATTAAACACTGTGGAAAAGTCAACTCTCGGTAAGCCATCAGACAGCGCTTATAATCATCAAACGTGATGCTATTTATTGATGAATTTCTTACACCCTTGGCGCGCTTACTCACTTTTACGCCACCGTCATAGTTTTCCCCATCCTCACCCATCGTAGTAAATGTGTACAGCTTTGCTCGCAGTCCCACAAACTCTGTCATAATTTTACCATTATTTTCATCCTTCATTAGCCCTGGTTGTTTTTTGTTTTTAAGGGGAATACCATACACATTGTCGGGCGGATAGTCAGAGGTATCAAACATTGTATCTACATCACGTTTGATGATATTGTAGATATTAGGCACATTGAATTGATAAATAAGGCTGTCTGTGTCGGTATACATCAATTTAGCTTGTTTATTCGAAAAGTTGGTTTTAATATAATTATAGTGGAAATTGTAGAGAAAGATTTTTGACAGATCTAGAATCAATGCGCCGACGTAAATAGGTTTGGCGAAGTGAACTTTGACACGATTCATTTCAATGATAACCATATCAGTGTCAAATACGGTGCAGCTGTGAAAGTTTGCTCGGGTAATAAGCGTTCTAGCACCACCTTTTCCCTCCCATTTCGTAACCAATTCAACATCTTTGTGATTTCGCACATTCTCCATGGTCTTGCCATACACAGCGTTATTCATGAGTTTGCGAAAGTTTTTCTCAAATTTATCTTAGACCGCTTACGCATGTCTGTGTTGAGAGTGATGTAAGGCTCGAGCCATGGAGATTGTGCAAACTTTCAAATTCTATGCACTTTCGTTGCTTTTAATCCTAAACTCAAACACTGTTTCGAATTTCTATAGTGCAATATATACTTTGTTTTGGGGTGAAGGGTGGTCACGAGTTTGGCATTTTTACTACCTGGAGGAGTAAAATGTTCGGGACAAAGAGTAAGTCTTTGTGATCCTCGTGGAGTTCCACAGGGTAGTCTAAATCTACCTCCAGAAAGTAGCCGATCGGCGAATCGTCCGGATGGTTCGTTATATCGATGTGCTGCTACTCCCACTCGAACGAACCGATTGGTAAATGCACGCTCATAGCTGCACCGTACAGGTTATTCACGTCAAAATACATGAGATACGATTCCGCTTTGTTTGGATCAAAATCTTTTCCCATGAATCTATTATTGGCCCGAGCGTGTTGATTGGAACATTGCGCTACGCCGCCTCAAATGGCTCTTTCAATAAATAACACCATTTCAGGGTTGTCTAAAAGTTGCCAATTTACATTAGTATGCTTGAGCATCGCGTCAAAAGCAAGTCCCGGTGCAGTGTAGTAGTGCAACGGATCTAAATCGTATGTTTTGAAGCAGCTGGCGCGGAAATTTTCGAAAATATCGGCAAGCAAAAGAACATCGGTCTTTAAATATAAATCTGAATAGCCCCCCAATGACTCTAAATGGAATTCCCTCCAAACAGTTTTCGCGTGCTCGTAATCGGTGTCTGAAATATTTGCATCGCAGAGGCGCGAGTAGAAATGCGTCTTTGCAGGTAATCGCGGTTCATCGAGTTTTCCCCAACAATCGACGTATTCGTAGGGAAAAACACCTTTGCGGGTTATCAAACTGAACTGAGTCGGGTTATTATAAAATTTGCGTGTTATGCGTTTATCGGTATCGGTCAAATATGTGGAAAGTTTATCGATGCTGCTAGCCATAAATCGGAACGAATCGATAAATCTCAAGTGCATCATTGTTCCATCGACGCGTTTCGTAAAGGATATATATTTTTCCTTATTTATGGGTAGCAGTGTAATTTTACCGGAAAAAGTTGACGCGAGGGATTTTATTAAGAAGTGAGAATCGTAACCGGACAAATTGTGGAAAACTATTGGAATTGTGTGCGACTCTCTGAAATTCAAATTACACCGATTATGAGCAGGACCACGATATTCACCCGTGAAGTGACAGTGATCGTAACACTTTATCTCCTCAGGGGTAAACGGATTTTCACAAATATAACAATTCTTTGCGCGCATGTGACGATCGCGTTGCACTTGGGTAAGAGACTTCATCGGAATTATGTTTTTGATGCGTGACTCTACTTGAATTGATAAATCTTTAAGCTGTTTCATAAACCAATCTATGCAATCGACACCGCGTTTACCGTGGAACTCCGATAAAGTCTCATCGTACGCGCAATGTACATAGTACGCTACACTGTGCGGGATATGCTTTTGAATTTCACAAGTCTTACGAGTTTTAAATTCATCCACAGGTTTAGGGATTAATATACATTCGAGATCGGCGTATACGACAAATGGAACGGTGCCTCTGTTTTGAAAATTGGAAAATACTAAATTTTTACACTTGGGGAACTTCATGCGTACTTTATTTAGCGTAATACAATCTTGCCGGTGATTGTCGTAGACATGTTTCGCGCTAATGTGGCACAAACATCCGTCACATACAAACGTTTTGTGTTCATGAATGGACAATTGATTGCTCACCAATCGGGAAAGATCTTTAATTCAAGCAAAGTGGAATCTCGGTGCAAACTCACCAGTCATATCGTCTTTCGGATTACTCTCAACCATTAGAAGATGGATCGTGTCAATGTTTACGCTATGCAAATTTTCACTCAAATAAATTGGCACGATGACGCTTTTATTTGATTTTGCATGATGCGAAAAAGTTTGAGATTCTATACCGTATACATTGATGCGCAAATTATTCAATTTCTCAAGCTTTTTCACATCGTGTAGAGTAGCAGGGAATTTGATACCTGTACAGTCCAACTTGGAAATATATCGATGATAAAGGCTAGTCCTATCGGTGTGGGTGTTGACCGGGTGAAGGGCTGCTGTGACGGACCAGAGAAGGCATCTTTCGTCCTCGTTCCTCACGTTGATCACAGTTTTTTTATGTCGAATGTCTTGGGGCAGCTCGACGAATGTTGAAGCCCCCGCGGCGAGAGGCTGGTAGCGATTGATATTTACGGCGAGGTTAAGGATCTGAATCATACTCCAGCCGGAATCGCGTTGCTCGAAATCTTCCACCTTTGACTGCAGATCACCCCGTGCACGGATAAACCAACTATTTATATCGCTTGATGGGAGGAGAATCGCCACGTTGGAGGTGTTGAAATTCTTGACTTCGGTGGAGATCTCTTCACGCTTGGCATTTTCGAATTTGCATGATAATATGATGTTAACCTTCACATTTCCCTCCTCGCGCAGTATCAGCTCCAACTTCTCGGTGACGACGTGCTGCCCATCGTCCAGGAAGGCGTCCAAATTTTTATGACGGAGATTCGTGACAACCCCCGTTCTGATTCGGCTGGCGAAAGCGCTATCCACGTCGTCCCATTGTATACCCGCAGGAGTACCGATATTTCCACCCGTCACCACTGTGCGCTACTGCAACTGTTTGATCTTCGTCACCCAAGATTGCAGGAGTGCGATCGTAAGTTGAATCCGTATTTTCGCACCAACGGTTGTTCCTCGTTGCATGGAAATATCGCGCAGAACTTGGATATTTGCAATTCCAATATCAGCCCAATGATTGATGACGGTGTCATTCTCTTCTCCGGATGGTTGCTCTCTCAGCAAATTGTAAGTCCCCTCCATCTGCTCGGCAAGTCCCATATACGCTTCGACTGCCATGACTTTGACGGTTATAGGCAACAATTGTATGTAAGAGAAATGAAAAATTCTAGGCTTTTGACTTTCACGTATTGTGTAAGACTGATAAGTCTGCATCGGATGCGTTGAGCTTATATATAGGCCGATGGATCCCAAGAATTTGGGGACGGTGCGCACTGCGTTCTGCGCATGTCGGAGGGAAAATGACGTCAGAGATGCGGTGCGCACTGCGTTCTTTGCATATCGGAGGGGAAAATGGCGTCAGAGATGCGGTGTGCACTGCGTTCTGTGCATATCGGAGGGAAAAACGGCGTCAGAGATGCGATGCGCACTGCGTTCTTTGCATATCGTAGGGAAAAATGACGTCAGAGATGCGATGCGTACTGCGTTCTGAGCATCTCGGCTTGACCGGCTAGTATGTGTACACGCAGTTTTGGGTTTTACGACTCTTTATAGCGAACAAGTCTGAGCCTGCACATTTCCAACCACATTAGCGGAGGGTATGCAACGAGAAAAAAATCGGCAAACGAAAAGCCGGTAGTACGCAGTGTTTGGCGTGAGAAAAATCTTGTCTTGCCGACCCTCCACCGGATGGTATGTGTACACACAGTTTTGGGTTTTACGACTCTTTATAGCGAACAAGTCCGAGCCTGCACATCCCCAGCCATATTAGCGTCTGGTATGCAACGCGAAAAAAATCGGCAAACGAAAAGCTGGTAGTATACAATACAATAATTGTAGAAAAAATTGGCGAATGTAACTATCGTAATAATTATAGATGTCGAAAATAGCGATAATAATGAGGATGAGGATATAAATGAGGGGAATAAACCACGCTAAAATCATAATTATTGATTATATGTTTTTGACATGTAAAAATCTATAACATTTTCATTTTGTACAGCGAGAACGGGTGAAAGTTATGAAGATTGTGACGTGGTATTTCGTACCCCGTCACTTTGTTTAATTATCGCATTCCCCTAGGTGCAGATATCGCTAAAAATAACGAAAGCACGTCTGAGGCCAATACTCCAAAAATAAACGACTAATTATCTTTAAGTTGAATTCTCTTTACTAAGCTAACTGTATGCTATTTTCTAATTCTGTAATGCTCTACGAGAACCATCCGCGAGACCTTCGCGTCAAGATACCAGGACACTGCCTGACAGGGGTCACGTACCAGCTCAACATCGACCACAACCGACTACAGACGAACGAATACCGCTGAAACCACTCCCGATGGATGCCTATCTAGTTGTCGAACAGGGTCGTGCGTGATGCACAAACAGCACCTCCAACTATTTGAAACTTATCGGCCAGGAGCCGAACCGCGAACAAATGCTTCTACCGCTCGGATGCATCGTTAGGCGGCGTACAGGGCTGTGCGTCAAAAACACAACAAAGCCTCCCGTCGACGATACTTATCAGCCTGGAGCTGAACCGACCCTAACATCTACTAAGTCGTTGACTATCCAATAGAAGACGGTTTTCTCTTCACGAACCGTCTTATCGAAGGACTGCGGCGTGGAATAGGCTAATGATATGCTGACCACGTGGATCTGGTGGATCTAGTGTGGGGATCCGGGTTGAGGGCCATCACCATCAGATCGTTCCGGCATGAGGGCTTCGATGAGCGAGGGCCGGGATGCAGCGCCGACGAAATAGCTACAACGGGGAGTACCAGTAACGCAAGGAGTGAGTTACAGTCGATCGCAAGTCCAAAGGACCGGTGACGTGATATTGCCGCACACCTCAATATCGCAACACATGAGCAGTACGACCGGGGGGGGGTCCCCTCCCCTCTCACCAACGATACCGCATAGCTGAAGGAAAACATCTCTAACCACCTTCCGATGTCCCGATACCTCGATACCTGTCGTCGAGGGAAAAGAAAAACAAGCGGCGAGGGATTATCGCCGCCTACCCGTGGACCAGGCCTACGCGACCTGCTGGTCCAATTAAAATACCGCAAATTTCAGAAGAATCACGTGACAGCAGCTCGACGAAAATCAGGATCATCGCTCATCTCGTCACTCTACGTTCAGTTTTCGCAGTAAACAGACGTGTTCTCGTTAGAAAGTTTCTCGTATCATTATCGCATCTATATCGTATTCTATACCAGTTTCTATCTTCTTTCACGTAAGTGAGGTTTCTTTTCTATTTTGTGAAGCCACGAGATTACTTGCAATATATCGTACCTTTACCTTTATCTCTTTCTCTCTTTATCTTGCAGTTGGTCTGCTTGAGCCAATTGGGCTCGTATCTTTTCTCTTTATCTTGCAGTTGGTCTGCTTGAGCCACCTGGGCTCATACCTTATTCTCTCTCATCTCTTATCTTGTCCCTCTCTCTGTCTTATTGCATGTAACTTCGCGACTAGTTGACTATGACTTACGCATTGTAGTGACTATTGTTCATTTTATTATCTTTCTCTTCTGGGATATTTGAATGTCTAATATCGCTGTCTAGCAGCGCGTTCCGTTGAAGGATCAATTTTTATCTTAGCTACTGAGCATTGCTATTTTGTTATATTTTCTCTGATTAGTTTCTATCTGTCTCTTTACCTATTATCGTTGATTATCGTATCTTACTGAGTGTACCGCGGGAGCGATCTTATATCGCCGCGCGGTCCCGCTCGTCGTTCATTTGACATTGGAGTATTGTGCCGTATCGCATAACATCTTTTTCACTATTTTCTTCGCTAATATCGCTGATCGTAGTTGTCCGTAATCTATTTGGTTTGCCGTACGTTGCATAGTAATTATCTTGAATATTGTTTGTCTTATCTTGAATTGCCTTTTATCGTACCGAATATTATCTCTCTCTCTCGCGCTTACCGCAAACTAGAGGCTACGTATTATCTGTTATTCTCTATATTCTATGCTAATTTTCTACTTGACCTGTCGCTTGAATTTACCTTGTAATTCATAATTCCCTGTCTGCCTATTTCTGATCATTCTGGTCATGTGATAACTATCACAATTGTTGTATTTTGCATGTGTTTATAATCGCTTCTTATATTTCATGATTTATTTGCTTACCGCCTTATTTAAGTACAGTATATCTTTTTCTGTTCTGCCTATCTATCATTAAACCGTGTTAATCATTACCGTTAGTATCGCGAGCTTGCGCATATTTCCCGCTTATTCGAAAAACGTTCCGTTAATTGTTAACTCTCTCGCTTAACCTTTCTCTGGCTGTAAATATTGTTAATTATCGCATTTATCGTAATTGTATCTCAATCTCTTCAGCTGCTTGCTTGTCATTAAACTTATCGCTTCTTGCTTAATATATTTGACATTATTCCTGCTTCACCTGTTTCTTATTTTATCTATTGGATTCGACTCCGCCCCTCTACCATTATTTTGTCTCTCTGAGCGAACTGTGCAAAACCGTCGTAGAACCTGACCTTACCTTCATCTATTACCTTCACCTTTACCTTTGTCTTTTTCTCTAATTATCTATTTTTGACGCATGTGCGTCTGGCGCCCAATAATCGTATCTTTCTCCCTTAGTATCTCTCTCTCTATCTAATTATTCAGGTTAGTGACTGCGCCGTAGGGTAACCAATTATTGTTCTATCGTTTCACCCTCAATTAATATAAAAATATTGGTTACAAGATATATATTTTTAATGTATCCTATTTCTAGATTATAATTTTATCGAATAGTAAATTTTTTTAATTCTACATATAAACTTGAATATAATTGTATACATTGTAATACATTCTATTGTTATTTTGTAAATATTGTGCATATTATCTATACACATGATTGCAACTTAGACAGTCTTTAATTAGAGGATTCGGTCCATCCAAGATATCGCCATCGGGTCCTGGTGTGTAATGTATGCTACATCTGCGGAAACTTGCGATGACGTAGTTCATTTTCATATTCTCTGGTAGTTTATCCCACGCATCATTGGTGGAGTTTGATGCGAACGTGCGAATAAATTCTTTTGGTAAAAAAGCTATATCCTCAGACATCATTGCACTTAAACCGCCCAATTCTTTGTACAGACGGAAGGATTTCTCGAGGGAGCTGGTACACCCCTTCGAATACCAACTCCTCAATCGCTGCACATTTTCAAAGGCGCAATTGTGTGCTGGGATGTATTCAGAGTTGTCATCATACCAAATTGAGCCTGGCGCTGTTGCTTGCTGGAGGTTATTCGGTGGAGAGTATCCATGGTTCGCGTCATGCCACGGTGCCGCTTCCATATACCTCAATTTTTCCATTGCAGGGGGTATGATATGCAAATCTTCTATATTAATAACCCTTATTGTACCATCGACGATCTCCGTCAGCCATGCTTTCTTTTCCGCCCCTTTGACGTATACGTAACACGCATTTCCAACCATTTTTCTCACAATCTTCGTCACATCCTCGTGAGATTTGTTGCCCGCATTCCATGATATTCCGTGGTGATTGCGTGTCAACCATACATTGGTAGCTCTACATTCAAGTGGTAAGCTTGCCAAATCATAGGGCGGCTTGAAAATGATGTAATCCAGACCCGACCCGTTTACATTCATGACTGCGACCTCCTTGGGTACAAACTACATGTTATGACCGATAAAACATTGCACGTCTTGGATCATCGCCATGTTGAGGAGTGAGAATGTTGCGCTCGATTATATACTGACGGATGGTATGTGGAAGACTGACTATTCCATCTCCAGCACACCCGCTTTTATCCCCTCGTGGATGAAGTTTGTGGAAGTGGAGGGGGATCACATAGTTCATTTAAGGCGCATAACTGCATGAAAATTCAAATTTGTTGAATTCTCCACCAAGGTTTTTCATTTGCAGATGATTTTCCCCGGCCATGCTGCACATTTCAGTCAGCTGACTGGAATCTTCTTGTAGAACTCTTACGATTCTCGGTGGTGAGAAGACGTTGTATTCTCCATTGATCGTCGCCAGAACACGTATCCCGAATTTTGTTTTGACCAGTCGTAACCCGATGACGTCATACACTCCCCCAATTTCGAGTTCCGACATCTTCTTGGTTGGCAGATTCTCCAGGCGGCTGACGTGGTTAATCTTTGCTAGATCTATCGCGTTTCGAGGTTATTTCACAAGCGAGAACAGTTCACAATGAGAATACGATGAGAACAGAGTGACGATCACGGTAGACGGACGTTTTATATACCACCCACCCCCCACTACAATTTTTTCCATCTGTGGTATATTTATATGTTGATATAATAATCAATATACACAGGAAATAAGATTAAATGTAGTAAGTTTATTTATAAGTATAATTATAAGGATACAAATGATATATACCAGTGAGTACAATAGGAAGCGTGGAAGCCGGCATGGCATTCACACGAGCGCCCAAGACCGAGTGCTTGGCCCGCGCACCGTAGTCACACGCAGAGTATAATCACACATACCAACATACGTGCATACTCGCGCACACACGCATACGCACAATAGCGTATGCCGTACTACCTTACTCACATACATAACACCATCGGACAAGTCTCTAAAGGAATTATTGTGTGTGTGTGTGTGTGTGTGTGTGTGTGTGCGTCAAATCCTATGAAAACTGCCATCTTGCGGCAAAACCCGAAACTGATCAACGGGGGGGGGGGGGGAGGGTAGCGCCGCGGATTCACGGGGGGGGGGTTACCGCCGCGGATTCGCGGGGGGGGGGGGGGGGGGGGCGGGGGCCACATCACGGATTCGGGGGGGGGTAGCGCCACGGATTCACGGGGGGGGGGGTCGCGTCGCGGTTTCGGGCGGGGGGAGAGAGGGGGGAGCGGGGGGGTCGCGCCGCGGATTCGGGGGGGGGGGAGGGGGGGTGGTCCAGAACCGGCATATACTCGTATACACTACTCATGTTTAATTAATATGGATATTGAAAATAATATGTAGAATTTTACTTGTTAAATTTAGAATACGATGATATATTTCTATTATTATGTATAAGCTGAAAACAGACTGCAATTGTTGATAAATAAAAAACATCTATTCAAAGCATACAACCACTATCTTTTGAAACGTTCGCCTATCCACATGATAAATAAAACGGATAGCATCTTGCAGCGAGCATTGGAGACATCACGCATTATCAATCGGAGGAATATCAATTGTTCGATAATGCGACAAATCTGTGGCAACACCCGGCAACACCAACAGTCGTTCCTCGCTGCATAGAAAAATCGCGCAGAACTTGGATATTCGCAATTCTGTAGGCAAACTGTCTACCATCTGACAATAAAACATTTGAAGTGTCTGCTCATCCAACAATGAAAAAATCGAAATGGCTGCTCATCTGACTAAGCAAAAATTCCATTATCAAACTGTTTATTGGTGAAAAATCAAAATGGCCGCTCATCTGACTGAGCAATAATCAGAATGGCTGCTGATCTGGATAAGCAAAAATCAAAAACCTGCACATCCAACCCCAATCAACGCGGGGCATGTGATGGAAAAAAATCAGTCAACGCAAAAGCAGGTAGTGGGTAGCGTTTGACGGGGAAAAAAAATCAAAATGGCTGCTCATCTAACTAAGCAATGATCAAATCGCTGCCTTTCTGACTAGCAAAAAATTTCACTGTCAACCTGAGTGTCGATGAAATCGGGCGAAAATACAGGTGGCGCCATCTATGTTGACAGTCGGTAACAATATTGCGGGTAAGGCTTACCATCGCGGTGGTGACATACCGACTGTCATTAAGGTAGGAATCTGGATACAATGCCGGTTCCAACTCGCTGCGTGAGTTAGAACCGGTGTATCCTAACTATTAGTTTTAAAATATAACTTCGAGAAAATACAAAATTATGAGAGAGTGAGAAATTCGGAGGGTTCGCAAAATGAAGAAAAACACCAAATACACCTCAGTAAAATAAAATCAAGAATAATACTAAGAACTTAAATTAGGAAGGAAATACGATAATGTGGAAAGAAATAGAGAAAAGAATAAGAAGCAGAAATATTATAGGATAGCCAATCGCAATAAAAAAAGGTGCGGTAGTATTTAGCGGCTAATTCTACGCTCGGTTTAGTCCAAGAAACTCGATATACGATACAATAGGCACAATATAAGTAGAATATAATAAGCAATACAAGAAATAAAATATAATACGCACTACTATTACAGAAAATTATGAAACAGAACATGAAGGCGATAGGACTTAAAATACGTTGGAAAGTAGAGAATCAGACTAATAGAAATTCAAAAATAATCAGAAAAATTCACAATTGAGAAACAATTAATTATTTGGCAGTTACGAGATCGCTCAGACACGAAATTTATCAATTTCTGAAATTATGTGGTCACACGGCAGCTTACAGCAACTCTAAGCCGTGGACCGTATCACTTTTTCTGTTCACTTTTTCATTTTCAACACCATTCACACAAAGTCAAGCCCAAGTCACCACCAAGAAAAAATAAATACAATAAGAAAAAAATTAGAAATTATGAGCACCTTCGTAACGACACAATACAAATCAGAATCCTCACCTCACTTGGTGACTTCAAGCACACACCACTGAATTCATTTTAATAGAGACTTAGAATTAGCAGGAGAAAACGGAAAGGAAGGGGGGTACTCGAATTTACAGAAAAAATCTAACGGCAGAACAAAACGATACTGGTGATAGAAAGGTAGCAGTATGATGGACGATAGAACGATAGCGATAAAGGAGGAAGGATCGGTAGCTCAAAACGAAAGGATAACTGTGGTCGCAGCTGTTTCTTGGCGCGGCGGGTCAAGTGAAGAATAGACGGAGGTCAGAATTCGGCTCGCCGATCTCGCCGCTGTCGTGAGGTGATCCTTCTTCCTTTTGATTGGTTGTTCGACCCCCACGATAATTAGGCTATCCCCCTGTGGTGAATAACGGCTACGACGTGGTCATGTGCATTCGAAGATTACTGCTGGATGTTGCGTAATGTGCTGCTCGTGATTTCGTCGTTGACACAAACTAGTACGATTTATTAGCGGCTTCAGCTTACTGTCCAGGTTACCTATCATTGGGGACTACTTTCACAGGTATACGTCAAGTGCCTCTCGGTCAAAGTTACCGAGTGGAAAGTGACGCCTCACTGTTTGCTTTCACCGACTTCATCGTATAGGCAGCAGCCGGCTACCCCCGATATATCTAGGAGACCGTGCAGTCACACGACGGCGGACTACAACTGTAAGCCATGGGCTGTGGCTCCGTTGACTATAGTCCTTACTGATAGGAAGGCTGCCTCGATCCTCAGAAGGAGGGCTTTATCAAACTGAACGCAGTGGTTTGAGGTCGGTCCGGTACCAGGCCGGTAAGTCGGAAGATAGCAGGCTACGGTCTGCTCTGTTTGCCATCCTCACGGCATCCGAGAAAGCGGGCGGCTGTCTTCTCCTTCGGAAGTGGCACCCTGGGCTGTCGGGAGGACTTACATCCCTGTTCACCGGCAGTCGTGGCGATACGAGAGGTTCGGATGGACGTTACCCCAGGTGCTTGGAAGTACATCAAGGTAGCCAGTGTAGTCTTATTGGACCGTCGGCGGACGAAGTCATCGAGAGCAGGAAACGGTAGTCATCGGTAGCTGTTGATCCCTCGATGGTCGAGATCGTCGTCGTCCAAGTACCTTGTTGGCGTGCGCCGGAGCGTGAAATACAGAATTCACAAAGAAAGAATTAGTTGAAAGTAGTTAAAGCCTATTTTGGTTTGAATTCGGTAGAAGTACCCCGCCAGGGACGTGTTTCCTGGAGATTTCCTTCAGTTATGTGCCCTTGTGACGGACGGCTCTAAAACGCCCAGTTACGACAGATATTTCGTCTCTGTTTGAATAGACATTTATTTCTTCGACACTTGCAATTTTTCCCGCAGGCCAGTTGAATATGAGTAGTGTATATACAAGAGTTCTAACCCAAAAATGACGGTGCTCCCCACTAGCTCCCCCCTGGCTCCGCCCAGATTCCCCCTGTCTTCCCCCTCGCTTCTCCCTCGGCCCGCGGCATTCCCCCCTCGCTCCCCCCTCGGCCCGCGGACCTCCCCCCTCGTTCCCCGGTGAACCCACGGTGCTCCCCCCTAGCTCCGCCCTAAACCCGCGACGTTCTCACCTCGTTCCCCCCTGAACCCGTGGTGCTGCCCCCTAGCTCCTCCCTAAACCCGCGGCGTTCTCTCCTCGCTCCCCACTGCCCTTTGATCGTTTTCGCGGTTTGCCGCAAGACGACTATTTTCGAAAAAAATCATTCTTGTACATTAAGTCGAGACATCAAAACACTTTTTTATTGTGTTAACGTTTCAGCCCTGATTGGGGCTCTTTTCAGAACAATTTTATTCATGACATCTGTCACGAACAGAAATAATAACATAATGTACAACTCCGTTATAACAAAATTAGACATGAATGGTTTGGATAATAAGCAGGGATGTTTATGCAAATATAAATGAGAAGAATCACCTGGTGTGGACTGACACTTAAAATTCACGAAGAAAAGGAACCACTAGTATGTAGTGAATGCGTTAAAATAATAGAATGAGAACAGAAAAACAAAAAAACACTGCGATCGCGATAGGTAACTCCCAAACATTCATCATTATTGTTCATTTAATGAAACACACAGCGACGGTTTCAGGTTTAAACTGTCTCAGTCAATGAACTCATAAAAGCGATACACATCTGTTTTGAGGCGGCCATTTTTTGAATTTAATCAGAACATCTATTCTCAAACTTATGGGTTACCGATGGGCTCGCCTCTCGCCAATTTTGTCGGGTTTGGTTTTGGATGATCTCGAACAATATTGTCTCAATAAACTGGACTTCGAACCTTCCTTCTACTTCAGATATGTAGATGACATAATCACAGCTGTCCCTTCTGATAAAATTGCAGAAATGCTATCGGTCTTCAACCAATTCCATCCGAGACTACAATTTACCTCTGAAATAGAGTTTAATCATCGAATCAGTTTTTGGATGTCCTGATCATTAATGACAACCAGCTCATCAAAACAGATTGGTTCCATAAGGCTACCTGGTCACAAAGGTATTTAAATTTTCATTCTCACCATCCCAGATCTGACAAAATTGGAACGATTTATTGCTTGGTTGATAGAGCGATTCGACTTTCAAGTATGGAATTTCATAACAAAAATATATCCCTGATTCATCAGGTACTACGAAGAAACGACTATCCAACTCGTCTGCTTAACAAACATATACGTGTCAAATACGATTCCATCTTGTCATCGATCAGTTCCAACAATAATAATGATGCATCTGTTGCACACGTCAATGAAAAAAACTTTATTTCCATCCCATACGTTGCAGGTTTGTTTGAGTCACTCAACAGAATATTCTTTAAGTATAAAATCCAATTTGTGGGTAAATGTGCACATGATCTATCCTCTATGTTTGATTCTGGTAAGGACCCCTTACCCCCGGGTAGGCGCTCTGGTGTAGTCTACAAAATTCCCTGCAACCAATGCAACACGTCCTACATAGGTCAAACAAGTAGGCAACTACACACCGGGATAACCGAACATAAACGCAATACCCATGAACACGAGGATAATTATACTGCACTGACGAGGCATGCCATCGATTTCGACTATTCATTCAATTATTCTTAAGCCAGCATTTTTGACGTCGAACCATTGTATTACAACAGGTTATTGTTAGAAATGTGCAATATTGTTGCACATCCCAATTCCGTCAATCGAAGACAAGATATTGAACATCTGAGTACTATTTACACCTCTGTGATACACCCAACGTAACTATCAATTACCGACTGAGCTTGCTCTCGATTTTACCTTCTTAACAAATTCTGGTTTTCATTTAACCCGTTGACTCTGCGGTTGCTCTGATATTGATCGATATCGATTTCCCCCCACTACACACTGGACGTTCCACATGTGCAAAAGTACTCCAGACTCAAACCTAAAACGGGCGCTGTGTGTTTTATTAAATGAACAATAATGATGAATGTTTGGGAGTTACCTATCGCGATCGCAGTGTTTTTTTGTTTTTCTGTTCTTATTTTATTCTAACGCATTTACTACATACTAGTGATTCCTTTTCTTCGTGAATTTTGAGTGTCAATCCACACCAGGTAATTCCTCTCATTCATATTCGCATAAACATCCCTGCTTATTATCTGAACCATTCATGTTTAATTTTGTTATAACGGAGTTGTACATTATGTTATTATTTCTGTTCGTGACAGATGTCTTTAATAAAAGTGTTCTGAGGAGGGCCCCCATCAGGGCTGAAACGTTAACACAATAAAAAAGTGTTTTGATGTGTCGACCTTAATATCCAAGAATAATATTTTTCAACGTTTCACCAAGGTCAAGAAAACAATCGTATTCGATGACTATTTTCATAGGATTTGACACACGCATACATGAACACGTACACACGCACGCACAATAAAACAATAATTCCTGTCGAGACTTGTTTTCCGCCGAACGTCAGGAACGTAGGTATTCGGAACAATGGATCTGGGATCCAATTTTTTTTGTACGTGTACCACTGGTCACCTGCATTTCGGTGACCGATTCTTATCGCATGCTTGGGAAACTATACATTGGTACTCTACCCGCAGCATTTGCACGGATTTTTATACTAAGGAGGGCATCGATCGTAGGCGGCGGCGCGTCCGCGGCGAAGAGTAGGGTGGTAGGGTGAAAACCTGTTACAACACGCTTTTAGGCAAGATGCAGCTGCGGAAGCGGGTGACTTCAAACGAGCAATAGACCCTGAATATTTAGGGATGGCGGGAGGGGGACTGCGGACCCCGTCGCCTCTGACGTCATTTTTGACTTGAATTGCATCATCTCTGCGAAACCGGGAAAGCAATGAACCCCAGAAACAGAATTGGGCAGCAGAAATTACTTTCGTCATTTCATTACCCGTAAATTACAATTACTGTGAATAACTGTAATATTTAGTAACTAATGACAATTGCGGGAAATAATTATAAATTTTGATTCATCAATTACAGTTAGTATAAACAATTGTAATTTTATAATTATCAACTACAATCACTCGAAATAATTGTAATTTTTTTGTTGTCAATTAAAATTACTTGAAAAAATTGTAATTTTTTTGCTACTAATTACAATTACTTGGAACAATTGTAATTTTTCTGTTATCCATTACAATTAATGAAAATGATCATGTTTTTTTTTCAAATTTCAATTGTTTTTTATAATTTATTTAAACAAATTACCTTTGGAAACGTAATGTCGAATTCTCAACATAATTTCAAATTCCGAAAACATCGGGAACTTCATGGAGCTTACATATTCACATTGACTGGTCAAGCAAATTATTTTAACAAAATAATTTTTCAAAGTAATGTGAAATCCTCGATCAGCTACCCAAAAAACTTTGGTAACTGTTGGAATATTGTGTATTAAGAAGTTCCCGCTAGAAAGCAAAAAGTCTGTTGTAGTTAGGGAAGGGGTGCCACCAGTGGCATGAGATATAATCCACTGTTACGACCTTTCTTTTTCTATGTTTTTGTTTATTTTTCTTTTTCTTTTGTGGGCTCTTGAGAGGCAGTACTCTCAATGCCGTGTAACGGACATCATCATAACCAAAACCTCTCCTCTAACCACTATTCAAATTATTTCATTTAATCAATAGAAATACTGTTATTTGTGTTTATCCAATTAAAAACAATAGAAGTGCACCTTTATTATCGTGAATAATAAAAAATCCCTACAGGTTATGGGCCCAGGAACGATTCCACTGTGCGAATCGAATAATAAAGTTGTCGTATACGGTATAGACTTTCAGTGCGTTTAACTTTTATCCGTTGAAATGGCAGACAAAGAAGTGTCAAATTTAACCAAATTCGATGGTACGAACTTTGCTATGTGGAAGTTCGGCGTGTCTTTTTTGCTAGACTCGAAAGACTTGATGCAGTTTGCTGATGGTACGGATGACGAACCAGACAAAGCTACAAAACTGAAAGAGTGGAAAGAGTGGAAAAAGGGTTGGTCAAAGACAGCGGTGATCCTACTCGGCTTAGTGGAACAGTCGTTACATATAAATTTGATTAATTGTGACAGTCCGAAGAAAATCTGGGACAAGCTGCACGCACTGTATTGTGACACAAGTGAGGATGCGAAACAGCGTTATTGGCAAGATTTCTATGAGTTCCGCGTCAACGATGGTCAGGCAGTCGTAACTCAGATTGAAAAGTTCGAAATAATCTGTAAAAAGTTGGAGGATGCAGACGACAAGCCGTCTGAATCCGCTATGATGTCTAAGCTCCTCAGCAGTCTACCTACAAAATTCTCAGCATTCACGATGGCATGGGAATGCACCCCTAAAGCAGAGCGAAAAAAGGAGAATTTGATTGCGAGGATAGTTCGTGAAGAAAAGCGACTCACCGACACGGAAGAAAATGAGTCATCACTGGCGCTACAAGTGAAAGCTTCACAGATAAAGCTCGATGAAAAATCGAAGCCGTCGACCAGCGGTCAGAAGAGGCTGAAGAAGAAATTAAGTGCGAAGAAAATCGAAGCTCTAAAGAATAAGTACCCGTGTACTTATTGTCATGAAACAGGACATTGGTATCGCGAGTGCAACAAACGGTTGGCAAACGAAAAAAGTGATGGTATGAATTCGGGTCAGGGAAAGGCGTATCTCAGTGATATCTCGGTTCTTTTCTCTGAAACGACGGAAAGCGATGAGTCTGTGTGGCTGGCAGATTCGGGTGCTAGCATGCACATGACCTTCCGGAGTGAACTTTTTCGTGAACTCGGTCCCGCGACAACAGTGCGTTTCGTGAAAATCGCGAGTGACAAAACGTTACCGGTCGCCGGTATCGGAACAATTGATATTCAAGTGAGCGCGAACAATAAACTGTATGACAGACAGCTGTCGAACGTTCTTTTAGTGCTCGATTTGAAACGAAATTTATTCTCAGTGGGAGCAATAAATGATAGACAATTCTCGTTTCATTGCTATCGTGATCGGTGTGAAGTTCGAGAGAGCGATGGTACTGTTTCCGCGGAAGGTGTTCGCTATGGGAAGCTATTCCGTATGCTTTTCGCAATGAAAGCTCCAGCGAACGCGAATGTGGCCGAGACAATCGCTACAGCTGTGGCACAACAGACTCGGCCACATCAATGTCAAGGCTATCAAGGAGACCGAAGAACGCGGTGCTGCAAACGGGATGAAAATCGTCAACAAGGCTGATGAATTCTTCTGCGAAGCATGTGTCTTGGGTAAGCAGCCTGAAGTTTCACATCCATCGAGCGAACGAGAGAAAATTACAAAGCCTGGCGAAATGATACACTCCGATGTATGCGGTCCGATGAACGTAGAATCGCCGCTTGGGTCGAGATACTTTGTACTTTTCAAAGACGACCGTACTGGATTCCGAAATGTTTACTTCATGCGGCACAAAGCAGAGGTCTTCGATAGACTCAAGGACTATGTAGCTTTAGTCTCAAAGCAAACTGGCAATAGTGTGAAAACCTTGAAGTCTGACAATGGGAAAGAGTATCTCTCAAATCAGCTTGAAGATTTCTTACAAAAGAACGGCATTGTCCACGAGTTATCGACGCCGTACGTTCTTGAACAAAACGGCCGTGCTGAGCGTGAAATGCGAACGCTAGTCGAAAGTGCGAGATCGATGTTGATTGCGAAGGATCTTCCTAAGGAACTGTGGGCGGAAGCTGTTAGTACGGCATAGTACGTTCTAAACAGAACGATTTGTAAACAGATCGACGGAATGACAGCGTACGAGAGGTGGTTTCAACGCAAGCCAGAAATCAAACACATACGCGTGTTTGGAAGTGATGCCTACGTAAGTGTGCCAAAACAAAAACGTAAGAAGCTGGATCCGAAAAGTAAAAGGATGACCTTCGTTGGCTACGAAGGAGAATCGAAGAATTATCGATTGTGGGACGCTAAAACCCGAAAAATAACAGTAAGCTGCAACGTCAAATTCAATGAAACCACATCAGTCAAGGATAAGTTGGAAGCTGTACGAAAACAAAATGACCACATAGTTATCGAAGATGACAGTGATTCTGAGGCTGAAGAGGATGAAGAAGACATCGGTGAGCCCGAAGAACAGCCTCAACTACCGGAAGTAATCGAAGTTGAACCTGAGGTGGATAATCAGAGATCGGGAAGAACACGGTTGCGTGATAGGAACCTGATCAGAAAAACTAGCCGCTTAGTTGACGAGATCGCACTCGTTGCTGATGCAGTGCCAGAGACATACGAAAGTGCAATTGCAAGTGATGAAGCTGATGAGTGGAAGAGTGCGATGTGTGAAGAAGTGGCGGCGCTTCCCGAAAACGAGACTTGGACACTAGAAAAGCTCCCGGTTGGGCAACGCGCGATCGGGTGTAAGTGGGTGTATACAAGAAAGACTGATTCGGAAGGCAATACCAAGCGACTCAAAGCTAGACTCGTAGCAAAAGGCTTTGCACAACGAGAAGGTATTGACTATTTCGAGACTTTTTCGCCAGTGGTCCGCTATAAATCGATAAGAATGCTCCTTGCCATAGCCGCAGCAAAGGATATGGAAGTAGTGCAGTTCGATGTAAAAACGGCGTTTCTTCATGGAGAATTAGAAGAAACTATTTACATGGAGCAGCCCCGTGAATTTGAAGATGAAGAGAAGGCTGGTGTAGTTTGCAGACTACACAAAAGCCTATACGGACTCAAGCAATCTCCACGCTGCTGGAATTCAAAATTTGTCTTATTTTTGAAGCAGTTCAATTTTGGTCTAACAGAAAGTGACCACTGCGTATTTTCCGGTAATGTAAGAGGAGCAAAAGTGTATCTGGCACTTTATGTGGACGATGGTCTACTACTATCATCATCGAAACCAGCAATAACAGTAGTACTGAGAAACTTGGAACAGCACTTCAAGATAACCATAGAAGATGGCAAGCAGTTTATCGGTCTCGAAATTGATCGTGATCGAAAGAACAGGACAATAAAAATTGGACAAAAGGTGTACATACAGAAAATTCCCAAGAAATTTCGAATGGAGAAGCCAATCCGTCAACTGTCCCCGCTGAAACAGGCTTGCATCTGAGTCAAGAGCAGAGCCCTAGAAATGAGGAGGAGAATAAGAATATACAGAGCATTCCATATCGTGAAGCAATTGGCTCCCTCCTATTTGCTGCGAGAGTGAGCCGTCCCGATATAGAATACGCGGTCAACCAAGCTAGCCAATTCCTATCGAATTATGGGCAAGAACATTGGCAAGCAGTTAAGAAAATCTTCCGGTACCTGAAGGGAACCCTGGATTATGGGATTGTCTACGGAAGCAGTAGGAGTAACCTTGAACCTACTGGATTTACTGACGCAGACTATGCTGGATGTGTGAATACGCGAAAGTCAACGACCGGTTTCGTGTTTTTACTTACGGTGATGCGATTTCATGGTCTAGCCAACGACAACGAGTCGTAGCGCTTTCGACTACGGAGGCAGAGTATATCGCTCTCGCACACGGTACCAAAGATGCGATATGGTTACGCAGAATTTTAGGAGAAATAGGCTTTAAGAGTGATACTATACCTATGTACGTTGATAATCGATCTGCGATCGACTTAGCAAAAAATCCAGAGTACTATAAGAAAACTAAACATATAGATGTTCGGTTTCATTTTGTACGCAACGTAAATGAGCGTGGTGAAATATCTGTAAGACACGTAGAAAGTAAAGAGCAACTTGCAGACATTTTTACTAAACCACTGTCGAAACAACAGTTTGAGTACATAAGAGAGAGACTGAGTATTGTACGCCAGTCTTAATAAGTGGGAGTGTTGGAATATTGTGTATTAAGAAGTTCCCGCTAGAAAGCAAAAAGTCTGTTGTAGTTAGGGAAGGGGTGCCACCAGTGGCATGAGATATAATCCACTGTTACGACCTTTCTTTTTCTATGTTTTTGTTTATTTTTTTTTTCTTTTGTGGGCTCTTGAGAGGCAGTACTCTCAATGCCGTGTAACGGACATCATCATAACCAAAACCTCTCCTCTAACCACTATTCAAATTATTCCATTTAATCAATAGAAATACTGTTATTCGTGTTTATCCAATTAAAAACAATAGAAGTGCACCTTTATTATCCTGAATAATAAAAAATCCCTACAGCCCATTCACATATTGACTGTAAACGACTCGTTCCGATCACACCATTTGAATACTCCAAAAACGAAGTAAATCTATTTGTCTATTTGTTATTATTTCACAGGAATAACGTAGGAGAAAAAAATTCAATTGGACCACATCGTGTGGTTTACAATTACACAGAAGAATTTTAATGATGTCTGATTTAATTACAATCACTGAGGATAATTGGAATGATTTCTGATTAAATTCCAATCACTGAAAGTAATTTTGATAAACTTTGATTATATTCAAATTAATCAATGTAATTTTAATGAAATCCAATTCAATTACAATTACTGGAGATAATTTCACTGAACTCCGATTCAATTATTATTACAAAAAATAATTTCAATAGAATTCGATGTCATTGAAAATTATCCTTAGTGATTTGTAGTTGTTAATTTTTTATTACAATTTTGCCCAGCACTGCCCAGAAAGTTAGGAATGGCGGGATGGGTAAAGGGTGAACCCAGTCGTCTCTGACGTCATTTTACCCTCCGAGATGCGCAGAACGCGGTGCGCACCGCATCTCTGACGTCATTTTTCCTTCCGAAATGCGCAGAACGCAGTGTGCACCGCCCCCAAATTCTTTAGATTCATCTTTATAATACAAGGTGAATCTGAAGACTCATCAGTCTTACACGATACGTGCAAGTGAAAACCTCTGAATACCTTCATCATCCGCATCAAAGTCATGGCCACCGAAGCGTACATGGGACTTGCCGAGCAGATGGAGGTGTTACGCCCCGACGTACTGCCTTGGCGTACCTTTTTAAAATTCCATTTCATTTCATTTCTTTGATTACTTCTATGCGCATATATCATTTCATCAAATCTCATATTCGAATAACAGCGAGTTCCACCCCTCCTGGCAAAAGTCACGTAGAGACCAACAACGATCCCTAGTATAAGGTTCAACTTTCGTTTATTTAGCTGGTACCAAGAACTGAAATGAGGAACTGCTGAGCTAGTATCAGTAGCGCTCAGCCTGGAAATATCCCTCTTTTTAAATTAAAATTATAATCAATAACTAGGATAAACCACTACTTTTATAACCATCAAATTTAAATAGATCACTCATTGGAATGTATGAATGAATGTGTGAACATTGCATGCGAATATCTTTTGTTCGTATTTTTAATGTGTCACCGAGGAGATTGGGAATCGTCGGAACACCGTTGGAGAGCGTAAAGTGACGCTGACCATGTAGATTTGGGCGCCAGGAGGTCGCCTCGCTCCTCATTGGCTAATTACCGTTGTAACCAACTACAACTGCAGCCCCTTGGACCCTCAGGCCCAAGAAGCAGCGTCTTTCGTCTGTCAAGTCGCGAAGTGCGTGGACGTAAACCCGGATTAGCCCTCCCGAGCAAGAGTAGCGTTTGGAAAATCTTAATTGTGACCAGCCTAAAGTCTCGCGCTAATTCGTTGAGTTCGAGCATTCAGTTAATCTGTTAATTGCAAAAGACTCACTATCTTCTACATTTCCATCTTTTCTGTTCTTTACTAAATCTCGTCATTTCGCGAATAGACATTTTTATGCAGTTCCATTTTCCTTAATTAAATCAAGTTCGGCCCTGATTCAAACCGAATCAGGTAATCTTAAGTAATAATAATAATAATTACACTATCATTTTCAATAAATAAATCGTTCCAATTAATTTCATCATACATTAAAATCAGAAAACAGACACTTTCAATTATAACTCTCGGTAACAAGATATCATTCTAAATTTACAAAGACTAAGTGACCGGCGTTCAACATCATTCGATTTATCAACTCTTCCAAATTTGAGGTGAGGCCCCCTGGACCAGCATTCTACCGACGCAGACCGACACGATCCGACGGCTCTCAATCTCGTCGACCGATTCACCCAAAAGCTAAGTCAATCCGAGTGTTAACCCTCAAAAAATTAGACGAATTCTTGTTCACCTTGATAATCAAAACTGCTTCAGTAAATTCACAAAAACCAAGCATAGAATTGGTGGCTAGCTTCACTACCCCCAATTAAATTCCACTTATTGTTTCCAAGAATTAACAAATAAGACTAAACGATTGAATATATATATTAAATATATATATATATATTATATTAAACGATTTAAGATAATCTAAAAAGAGAGATACAATACAATACAATATTCACGACCAGCTAGTTATAATCATCGTTCAGAATAGATGTTCCTGGTACCAAATAATAATATCCATTAGAATAGAACAACACACGATTTTTTATAAACTTAAATACTTCATAAATTGTTATTTTCGGCATATATATATATATTCATCACCATTGATTGTTACCAAACATTTCAATAACCAAATTGAAATAGAATATATTTCATCTTTTACCAGTCAAATTATATTAATCATTCATTTTGGGCGACCTTCTTCCTATTTTTATTATTGTAATTGCCTCAACCATTTAAACAAACCTCACAGACCTGTACAGGTCTATAGCAACACGATCCTACAAATTACCGGCTTATCGAAAGGTAAGTCTTTCTCTTAGTTTCAAGTATTATTCATTGTCGTTACGTGGGAGCTAGATTATTCAATAATTCATTAACTACCACCGCTCAGTACACCCTCACCCCCACGTAACAGAGGGGACGTACAATTTGCTGAGAGAGCAACGACCCGGAGAGGAGGATGACGCTGTCATCAATCATTGGACTGATATTCAAATTGCGAATATCTAAGTTCTGCGCGATATTTCTATGCAACGAAAAAAGACTGATGGTGTAAAAATACGCATCCAACATACTATCGCACTCCTACAATCTAGGGTGACAAAGATCAAGCAGTTGCAGCAGCACCCAGTGGTGACGGGTGGAAATATTGGTACCCCTGCGGGTGTACAGTGTGGCGACGTCGACAGCGCGTTTGCCAGCAGGATGCGCACCGGCGATATCACCGACCTGGGTCATAAAAATTTGGACGCCTTTCTGGACGATGTGCAGCGCGACGTCACCGAGAAGTTGGAGCTGGTACTGCGCGAGGAGGGAAATGTGAAGGTCAACCTCATATTATCATGCAAATTCGAAAATGTCAAACATGAAGAGATCTCCACCGAAGTTAAGGGCTTCAATACATCCAACGTGGCGATTCTTCTCCCATCGATCGATATAGATAGCTGGTTTACACGTGCATGGGGTGATCTGCTAGCGAAGGTGGAAGATTTCGAACAACGCGATTCCGGCTGGAGTATGATTGAGATCCTCAACATCGCTGTAAACATCAACCGCTATCAGCCTCTCGCCGCGGGTGAGCTTCAACATTCATCGAACTGCCCAAGAATTTTCAGCGAAAGAGAGCGGTGGTGAACCTCAGGAACGAGGACGAAAGATATGTTCTCTGGTCCGTCACAGCAGCCCACCACCCAGTCAACACACACACCGATAGGACTCGGGACTCGCCATTATCGTAGATATATTGAGGAGTTTGACTGCACAGGTATCAATTTTCCCGCTACTCTGCGCGATGTGAAAAAGTTTGAAAAATCAAATAATTTGCGAATCAATGTATACGGGGTGGAATCTGAAACCTTTTCAGCCCATGCAAGAGCTAAGAAAAGTGTCATCGTGCCAATTTATTTGAGTGATCATTTGAGTACCGCGAACATTGACACGATTCATCTGCTAGTGGTTGAGAGTAATCCGGAAGACGATATGACTGGCGAGTTTGCACCGAGATTCCACTTTGCTTGGATTGAATATCTTTCGCGATTGGCGAGCAAACAATTGTCTGATCATAATGGTCAGCTGTTTTTATGTGACAGATGCTTGTGTCACTTTACCGTGAAACACACCTACGACAACCATCGACAAGATTGAATTATGTTAAATAAAGTGCGCATGGAGTTTCCCGAGTCTAAAGATTTATCATTTTCAAATTTTCAAAACAAAGGTACCGTTCCGTTTGTCGTTTACGCCGATCTCGAATGTATATTAGAATCTGTACCGGTTGATGAATTCCAGAATCATGTTTCAAACCGTAAAACACATGAATTCCAAAAGCATGTCCCGCACAGTGTAGCGTACTATGTACATTGCGCGTACGATGAGACTTTATCGGAGGTCCACGGTAAACGCGGTGCCGATTGGATAGATTGGTTCATGCAGCAGCTTAAAGATTTATCGATTCAATTAGAGTCACGCATCGAAAACATGATTCCGATAGAGTCTCTCACCCAAGTGCAACGCGATCGTCACATGCGCGCAAAGAATTGTTATATTTACGAAAAGCCGTTTACCCCTGAGGAGAAAAAGTGTCACGATCACTGTCACTTCACGGGTAAATATCGTGGTCCTGCTCATAACCGGTGTAATTTGAATTTCAGAGAGACGCATGTAATTCCAATAGTTTTTCACAATTTGTCCGGTTACGATTCGCACTTTTTAATAAAATCCCTAGCGTCAATTTTTCCCGGTAAAATTACACACCTACCCATAAATAAGAGAAAATATGTATCCTCCACGAAACACGTTGATGGAACAGTGATGCACTTGAGATTCATCGATTCCTTTCGTTTCATAGCCAGCAGTCTTGGCAAACTCTCGTCACATTCAGCCGATGCCGACAAACACATAACGCGTAAATTCTACAATAATCCGACCCAGTTCAGTTTGATGACCCGCAAAGGCGTTTTTCCCTATGAATACGTCGATTGTTGGGAGAATCTCGATGAAACGCGATTACCTGCAAAGATGCATTTCTACTCGCACCTCTGCGATGCTAATATTTCAGACGCCGACTAAGAGCACGCTAAAAATGGTTGGGGGGAATTTCATTCAGAGTCATTGGGAGGCTATTCGGATTTATACTTCAAGACAGATGTTCTTTTGCTCGCAGATATTTTCGAAAATTTCCGCGTTAGCTGCTTCGAAACATATGATTTAGATCCGTTGCACTACTACACAGTGCCGGAACTTGCTTTCGACGCTATGCTCAAATACACCGGAGTAAATTTACAACTTTTAGACGACACAGAAATGATATAATTCATTGAAAGAACTATTCGAGGCGGCGTAGCGCAGTGCTCTAACCGCCATGCTCAGGCCATAAATAGATTCATGGGTGAAGATTTTGATCCAAACAAAGCGGTGTCATACCTCATGTATTTTGATGTGAATAATCTCTACGGCGCAGCTATGAGCGTGCATTCACCAATCGACTCGTTCGAGTGGGAGTATGAGCATGTTGATATAACAAACCATCTGGACGATTCACCGATCGGTTACATCCTGGAGGTGGTTTTAGAATATCCAATAGAGCTTCACGATGATCATAAAGATTTACCTCTTTGTCCCGAGCATTTCACTCCTCCAGGTAAACTCGCGACCACCCTTCACCCCAAAACAAGATATGTCCTACACTATAGAAATTTGAAGCAATGTTTAAGCTTAGGCATGAAATTAACGAAAGTACACAGAGTTTTAAAGTTTGCACAATCTCCATGGCTCGAGCCTCACATCACGCTCAACACCGACATGCGCAATCAGTCTAGGAACGAATTTGAGAAAAACTTTTATAAACTCATGAATAACGCGGTGTTCGGCAAGACTATGGAGAATGTACGAAATCGCAAAGATGTTAAATTGGTCAAAAAATGGGAGGGAAGAGGTGGTGCGAGAACGCTTATTGCCAGACCAAACTTTCGTAGCTGGACCGTATTTGACGAGCATATAGTTATAATAAAATTGGATCGTGTCAAAGTTCGCTTCGATAAACCTATTTACGTAGGTGCACCAATTCTAGATCTATCAAAAATCATTCTCTATGATTTCCACTACAATTATGTAAAAACCAACTTTTCGAACAAACAGGTCAAATTGTTGTATACCGACACAGACAGCCTTATTTATCAATTTAACGTATCGAACATCCACGATATCATCAAACGCGATGTGGATGCAATGTTTAATACCTCCGACCACCCGCCCGACAATGTGTATGGTATTCCACTTAAGAACAAGAAACGACGAGGGTTATTGAAGGATGAGAATAACGGTAAAATTATGACCGAGTTTGTGGGACTGCGAGCAAAGCTCTACACATTTACTACGATGGGTGAGGATGGGGAAAAATATGTCAATGGAGTTAAAGTGAGTAAGCGTGCCGAGGGTGGTGAAAATTCAACGATAAATAGCATTACGTTTGATGCTATTGACCTACCTTGAAGGTTTGCCGCCGCAAACCAATAAAATAGTTATAGAACTTACCGAACCTCTGTAAATATCTATGTTCAACATCTGAGACGATCCGTCGTCAAATTATCAGTTTTTCCAGAAACGAAATAAAAATTTAACAGAAATGAAAAAAAGTTTACCAGAAATGATGAAAAGTTTTCTGAAAATGAAATTCCCATTTGATCAACACGTAAAAAAAGTATCCAGAAAATGAAAAAAATTTATTGGAAATGGAAAAAAGTTCACCAGAAATGTAAAAAAGTTTTCCAGAAATGAAATTTGTATTAATCGTACGGAAAAATAGTATATTATTATTGTTATTATTATTATTGCTGTCGTTGTCGTTGTCGTCATCGTCGTCGTCGTCGTCGTCGTCGTCATCATCATCATCATCATCATCATCATTTTTATTATTATTATCATTATCATTTTCACAGTAACGCGTATGGCACATGTGCGTACAAAGGGGATAAATATGAAAATATTTCTATAATTAAATGTTTTATTGTAATTCTGAAAATACATACAAATTATGCTACATGTCTGTTTCATTTATCCAACTATTGTGCGAACTATCAAAACCCATCCACTTCACATAGAACTGATACCCTCGTTCGCATAACACCTTCTCCACAAGGTACTCGTCAGGGGTATTTTACTATACTGAGCTCCTCCTCGTAGAAGCCCCCTTCGATGAGATTATCTTGATAATCGGTAAGATTGTACGTCGACGGATTGATATTTTTTCACATCACCCACGGTGAATATTGCCGTTGTCCAATTGGGTATATAGCCTTTTTCGAAAACATTCTTGTACTTGCTGATTCGAACTCGATCGTCTACATTGAATTTTCGCTTCCAATTACCTCGTTTGATTTGCCGAGATTTGTAAACGCCTCGATACAGCCGTTTTTCATTGTCCGTGCAGGCATCCACCGGTTTTTTTAGAAGCGTGCGATGCTTGGTGCTATTGTAGGATTTCATTGAATCAACCCAAAATATTAATCCACTTGTGAGTTCCTAGGAGAGTAAACCGCTTCCACATTTTATTTTTTCAATGTTCGACTAATACGTTCTCATATCGACACCTTTAAGTTGCTGAATGTCGAATACATGTTGATATTGTGCTGCATCATGAGGGCTTTCAATTCGCTGTTGCGAAATTCTTTGCCTTGATTAACGTATAGATGTGCAGGTATACGGCTTTGGGCCAGTACAGATTTCATAGCAGCAGCCACATCTTTCCCCCACCACGGGTGAGGACGAAACGGAACATATCAACATTATCAAAGTGAGCAAACCTGTCAAGGGGTGCCAAAAGTTCAACGTTGAACACATTCACGTATAACGATTATAAGCACCGTCTCGAGGCTTACGAAGAGTTGATCCATAAATTAATGTCTAATACCTCGCAAAAAAAAAATGAGAAAACAAAACACAAAGTCAGCTCCATTGTATGGAAAAAATTGACGCTGAGTTGGTAAGACGGTAATATGCAACTGATATCTGGACAGTCACCAGACCTTGGGGGGTGTGCTGCAACCCCGCAATAAACTAGCCGTAGGATAGAACTGAGGGCATAGAAACGTTGTAAATATATGCGTTTCACACCGAGGGCGATCCTTCATGAAGCAGAGACGTTTCGCTAGCAATATGATATTGGTCAGATCGAAGTTTCATAATGCCAATACCATGTGAATTTGTATATACATCAATCATTTATTTATCTAAAATTACTATATTGAGCAATTATTCATATTTATTTGTTTGAACCCTGGTAGCAAGGGGCACCTTCAGCATTGCCTGCCGTGTCCGAAGGCCTACAAATAATAATAACTAGGGGCTTCGCCCCTGCGCGCTTCGCGCGCCAACCCCATCTCGGCGCTAAGCGCCTCGGGCACTAAGCGCTGCGCGCCTCGTTGTTCGGCGCTTCGCGCCTCACTATTTCCTCACGCATTGTCTAGTAGACAGGCGAATTCCTTCATGTTGATTTAATGACAGGTCCTGCACTTGCTGTCCACTTCAATTCCTTCTGTGCTTACTTTTCTTTTTTTCATCAATCTAAGCTTCCATTCGTTGGTTGAAAATTGGTGTTCCTTCTCTATTGATATCTATCTATCTCCTTGACTTGCTGAATTATTTTTGCTACCGCTCTGCCCGTTATTCTTCAAAATCACCTTCTTTATATTATTTTTTTCTCTATATTTATGTTGCTGTTCACTCCGTAAAACACCTCTTTCTCTTGTGGTCAACATCGATCATGGTCGTCCTCTTGCCTGGTTATAGGAATATTTGTTTATTATTATTCTCTGGCTTATTTGGTTCTTTGCACTTAAAATTTGATTTTCCTTTTTCCTTTGTGATACTTCCGACCATCCACCATCTTCATCGCCTTGTCTGCTGGTTGAAACTCCTCCTTTCTGTTCGTTGGTTGAAAAGCCAGTATGATATTTTTTGATCGCTTCCCTATATTTTCGCTGCTGTTCCCGTCGTCTAATTTTTCGCTCTTCTATGTACATCACATTGGTTGGTCGTCCTTTTGATTTATTTTCCGAATCAATCATCGCAATCGATTCTTCTAATTCTTCGACACCCTTCGTTGAATTATTTTTACTGCCGCTCTGCCGGTTATTCTCCAAAATCACCTTCTTTATATTATTTTTTTCTCTATATTTGCGTTGATGTTTGTTTTAGCGAGTAACAGTAGAGGAATTCGAGATCTGGTCTGATACAGTTTGTCACAATAAAAAGAGAAAATAAAAAACTGCGCGCACTGAATTTGGCAAAAAAATAAAAAATTATAATGAGATTTATTGTACACTATATACAGTTAGCGAATTACCCGAATAGATACAATGCCAAGAGTAACACGTGGCAGCGAATGCACCCAAAGTCACAATTAGTTAAATAATTGATTTAAAGCGAATTCACACACAGTATTTATGGATATCAGAAGCCAAGCAATTAGAGAAATTAGCTGCGAGGAGAACACGAGGTGATCTTGAGGTAGCCGAAAGTAGAATAATGGCGGAAACCGTTAGAAAACGAGTCTTCTTCCCCGTGAGGAAGACTAAGCATGTCCCATAGCTAAGAGCCAATCAGAAAATTCATAGCGAATGAATAGCGAAATGCGCAAGTGTCAGTGAATTTGAACTAGAAATTCATTGATTGGCTATCGATTGTCGGGTGATCTGTGCTCTGCTTAGTGCTGCCTTCTTGCTGCGGGTAAGCCGAACTTCGCTTCGCCCGGGCAGTTTGGGTGTTGACTGAACAATGTTCATTCCACAAAACACGTCTTTCTCTTGTGGTCAACATCGATCCTGGTCGTCCTCTTTCCTGGTTATACGAATATTTGATGGATATTATTCTTTGGCTTATTTGGATCTTCGCACTTACAATTTTATTTTCCTCTTTCTTTTGTGATACTTCCGACCATCCACCATCTTCATCGCCTTTTCTGCTGCTTGAAACTCCTCTTTTCTCCATTGTCATCGTAAATCCTGGCTGTCCTTTTGACTGTTTGGTGATATATTTAGATTTACTATTATTTGATTGTTACTTTTCATACTTATTACTCACTATCTGAATTTTATTTTGGTTCTGCAAGACATCAAAGTGTCCACTGTCTCCGTCGCCGGTGAAGAGTAGCGAGAATTGTGTTCCATTTTGTGATCCGATCCGGTGTGGATGAATTTGTTCTTCGTGATACACGATTAAACATATCTTAAAAATATCCGCAGCTGCATTTTTGCATTTTTATTCATATGTGATTTGTAATCACCAGGTCACCTAATCACAGCACCGTTTGACTCATTACCTGTAATAAAACCCGCAAATATAGACCAATTATCCACTATATTTGAAACGATACTCAGTCTCACCTCTGCGTGTCGATCTTGAGTGCCATATACACAATACGCCAACGCGCGAAAAAGACAATTCCTGTCGGGAATCATCTTGATAATTTTCGTTTGCATGTTCATTTTTTGCGCGTCAGAAACAGATACCTATAAAGATATTTGTCAAAGACTGTCATAAACAGCCGATGATAGCTGTCAAAGGGTTTGCTAGATGCTTTCTGTTTTGTTTTCGGGATCTCACCCCACCGCCGACTTCATGCGTATACTATTGTTATTATAATATTTTTTTACTATTGTTATTATAATCTTTTTCTACGTTCATTTGTTTGAAACTTTTTTATTAGATAGAGAGATAATAATCATAATTATCATAATAGTAATAGTGATGATGATCTACAATTTTTCCATACGATTAATGTTAATTCTATTTTTTGGAAATTTTTTTTCACTTTCAGAAAACATTTTTTCGTTTTCTGAAAACTTTTTTTCGTTTCCTGGAAACTTTTTTTCATTTTCTGGAAACTTTTCTCGTGGTAAACGAATAAATGTGAATAATTACTCAATATAGTGATTTTAGATAAATAAATAATTGATGTATATATAAATTCACATGGTATTGGCATTATGAAACTTCGATCTGACCAATATCATATTGCTAGCGAAACGTCTCTGCTTCATGAAGGATCGCCCTCGGTGTGAAACGCATATATTTACAACGTTTCTATGCCCTCAGTTCTATCCTACGGCTAGTTTATTGCGGGGTTGCAGCACACCCCCCAAGGTCTGGTGACTGTCCAGATATCAGTTGCATATTACCGTCTTACCAACTCAGCGTCAATTTTTTCCATACAATGGAGCTGACTTTGTGTTTTGTTTTCTCATTTTTTTTTTGCGAGGTATTAGACATTAATTTATGGATCAACTCTTCGTAAGCCTCGAGACGGTGCTTATAATCGTTATACGTGAATGTGTTCAACGTTGAACTTTTGGCACCCCTTGACAGGTTTGCTCACTTTGATAATGTTGATATGTTCCGTTTCGTCCTCACCCGTGGTGGGGGAAAGATGTGGCTGCTGCTATGAAATCTGTACTGGCCCAAAGCCGTATACCTGCACATCTATACGTTAATCAAGGCAAAGAATTTCGCAACAGCGAATTGAAAGCCCTCATGATGCAGCACAATATCAACATGTATTCGACATTCAGCAACTTAAAGGTGTCGATATGAGAACGTATTAGTCGAACATTGAAAAAATAAAATGTGGAAGCGGTTTACTCTCCTAGGATCTCACAAGTGGATTAATATTTTGGGTTGATTCAATGAAATCCTACAATAGCACCAAGCATCGCACGCTTCTAAAAAAACCGGTGGATGCCTGCACGGACAATGAAAAACGGCTGTATCGAGGCGTTTACAAATCTCGGCAAATCAAACGAGGTAATTGGAAGCGAAAATTCAATGTAGACGATCGAGTTCGAATCAGCAAGTACAAGAATGTTTTCGAAAAAGGCTATATACCCAATTGGACAACGGCAATATTCACCGTGGGTGATGTGAAAAAATATCAATCCGTCGACGTACAATCTTACCGATTATCAAGATAATCTCATCGAAGGGGGCTTCTACGAGGAGGAGCTCAGTATAGTAAAATACCCCTGACGAGTACCTTGTGGAGAAGGTGTTATGCGAACGAGGGTATCAGTTCTATGTGAAGTGGATGGGTTTTGATAGTTCGCACAATAGTTGGATAAATGAAACAGACATGTAGCATAATTTGTATGTATTTTCAGAATTACAATAAAACATTTAATTATAGAAATATTTTCATATTTATCCCCTTTGTACGCACATGTGCCATACGCGTTACTGTGAAAATGATAATGATAATAATAATAAAAATGATGATGATGATGATGATGATGATGACGACGACGACGACGACGACGACGATGACGACAACGACAACGACAGCAATAATAATAATAACAATAATAATATACTATTTTTCCGTACGATTAATACAAATTTCATTTCTGGAAAACTTTTTTACATTTCTGGTGAACTTTTTTCCATTTCCAATAAATTTTTTTCATTTTCTGGATACTTTTTTTACGTGTTGATCAAATGGGAATTTCATTTTCAGAAAACTTTTCATCATTTCTGGTAAACTTTTTTTCATTTCTGTTAAATTTTTATTTCGTTTCTGGAAAAACTGATAATTTGACGACGGATCGTCTCAGATGTTGAACATAGATATTTACAGAGGTTCGGTAAGTTCTATAACTATTTTATTGGTTTGCGGCGGCAAACCTTCAAGGTAGGTCAATAGCATCAAACGTAATGCTATTTATCGTTGAATTTTCACCACCCTCGGCACGCTTACTCACTTTAACTCCATTGACATATTTTTCCCCATCCTCACCCATCGTAGTAAATGTGTAGAGCTTTGCTCGCAGTCCCACAAACTCGGTCATAATTTTACCGTTATTCTCATCCTTCAATAACCCTCGTCGTTTCTTGTTCTTAAGTGGAATACCATACACATTGTCGGGCGGGTGGTCGGAGGTATTAAACATTGCATCCACATCGCGTTTGATGATATCGTGGATGTTCGATACGTTAAATTGATAAATAAGGCTGTCTGTGTCGGTATACAACAATTTGACCTGTTTGTTCGAAAAGTTGGTTTTTACATAATTGTAGTGGAAATCATAGAGAATGATTTTTGATAGATCTAGAATTGGTGCACCTACGTAAATAGGTTTATCGAAGCGAACTTTGACACGATCCAATTTTATTATAACTATATGCTCGTCAAATACGGTCCAGCTACGAAAGTTTGGTCTGGCAATAAGCGTTCTCGCACCACCTCTTCCCTCCCATTTTTTGACCAATTTAACATCTTTGCGATTTCGTACATTCTCCATAGTCTTGCCGAACACCGCGTTATTCATGAGTTTATAAAAGTTTTTCTCAAATTCGTTCCTAGACTGATTGCGCATGTCGGTGTTGAGCGTGATGTGAGGCTCGAGCCATGGAGATTGTGCAAACTTTAAAACTCTGTGTACTTTCGTTAATTTCATGCCTAAGCTTAAACATTGCTTCAAATTTCTATAGTGTAGGACATATCTTGTTTTGGGGTGAAGGGTGGTCGCGAGTTTACCTGGAGGAGTGAAATGCTCGGGACAAAGAGGTAAATCTTTATGATCATCGTGAAGCTCTATTGGATATTCTAAAACCACCTCCAGGATGTAACCGATCGGTGAATCGTCCAGATGGTTTGTTATATCAACATGCTCATACTCCCACTCGAACGAGTCGATTGGTGAATGCACGCTCATAGCTGCGCCGTAGAGATTATTCACATCAAAATACATGAGGTATGACACCGCTTTGTTTGGATCAAAATCTTCACCCATGAATCTATTTATGGCCTGAGCATGGCGGTTAGAGCACTGCGCTACGCCGCCTCGAATAGTTCTTTCAATGAATTATATCATTTCTGTGTCGTCTAAAAGTTGTAAATTTACTCCGGTGTATTTGAGCATAGCGTCGAAAGCAAGTTCCGGCACTGTGTAGTAGTGCAACGGATCTAAATCATATGTTTCGAAGCAGCTAACGCGGAAATTTTCGAAAATATCTGCGAGCAAAAGAACATCTGTCTTGAAGTATAAATCCGAATAGCCTCCCAATGACTCTGAATGAAATTCCCCCCAACCATTTTTAGCGTGCTCTTAGTCGGCGTCTGAAATATTAGCATCGCAGAGGTGCGAGTAGAAATGCATCTTTGCAGGTAATCGCGTTTCATCGAGATTCTCCCAACAATCGACGTATTCATAGGGAAAAACGCCTTTGCGGGTCATCAAACTGAACTGGGTCGGATTATTGTAGAATTTACGCGTTATGTGTTTGTCGGCATCGGCTGAATGTGACGAGAGTTTGCCAAGACTGCTGGCTATGAAACGAAAGGAATCGATGAATCTCAAGTGCATCACTGTTCCATCAACGTGTTTCGTGGAGGATACATATTTTCTCTTATTTATGGGTAGGTGTGTAATTTTACCGGGAAAAATTGACGCTAGGGATTTTATTAAAAAGTGCGAATCGTAACCGGACAAATTGTGAAAAACTATTGGAATTACATGCGTCTCTCTGAAATTCAAATTACACCGGTTATGAGCAGGACCACGATATTTACCCGTGAAGTGACAGTGATCGTGACACTTTTTCTCCTCAGGGGTAAACGGCTTTTCGTAAATATAACAATTCTTTGCGCGCATGTGACGATCGCGTTGCACTTGGGTGAGAGACTCTATCGGAATCATGTTTTCGATGCGTGACTCTAATTGAATCGATAAATCTTTAAGCTGCTGCATGAACCAATCTATCCAATCGGCACCGCGTTTACCGTGGACCTCCGATAAAGTCTCATCGTACGCGCAATGTACATAGTACGCTACACTGTGCGGGACATGCTTTTGGAATTCATGTGTTTTACGGTTTGAAACATGATTCTGGAATTCATCAACCGGTACAGATTCTAATATACATTCGAGATCGGCGTAAACGACAAACGGAACGGTACCTTTGTTTTGAAAATTTGAAAATGATAAATCTTTAGACTCGGGAAACTCCATGCGCACTTTATTTAACATAATTCAATCTTGTCGATGGTTGTCGTAGGTGTGTTTCACGGTAAAGTGACACAAGCATCTGTCACATAAAAACAGCTGACCATTATGATCAGACAATTGTTTGCTCGCCAATCGCGAAAGATATTCAATCCAAGCAAAGTGGAATCTCGGTGCAAACTCGCCAGTCATATCGTCTTCCGGATTACTCTCAACCACTAGCAGATGAATCGTGTCAATGTTCGCGGTACTCAAATGATCACTCAAATAAATTGGCACGATGACACTTTTCTTAGCTCTTGCATGGGCTGAAAAGGTTTCAGATTCCACCCCGTATACATTGATTCGCAAATTATTTGATTTTTCAAACTTTTTCACATCGCGCAGAGTAGCGGGAAAATTGATACCTGTGCAGTCAAACTCCTCAATATATCTACGATAATGGCGAGTCCCGAGTCCTATCGGTGTGTGTGTTGACTGGGTGGTGGGCTGCTGTGACGGACCAGAGAACATATCTTTCGTCCTCGTTCCTGAGGTTCACCACCGCTCTCTTTCGCTGAAAATTCTTGGGCAGTTCGATGAATGTTGAAGCTCACCCGCGGCGAGAGGCTGATAGCGGTTGATGTTTACAGCGATGTTGAGGATCTCAATCATACTCCAGCCGGAATCGCGTTGTTCGAAATCTTCCACCTTCGCTAGCAGATCACCCCATGCACGTGTAAACCAGCTATCTATATCGATCGATGGGAGAAGAATCGCCACGTTGGATGTATTGAAGCCCTTAACTTCGGTGGAGATCTCTTCATGTTTGACATTTTCGAATTTGCATGATAATATGAGGTTGACCTTCACATTTCCCTCCTCGCGCAGTACCAGCTCCAACTTCTCGGTGACGTCGCGCTGCACATCGTCCAGAAAGGCGTCCAAATTTTTATGACCCAGGTCGGTGATATCGCCGGTGCGCATCCTGCTGGCAAACGCGCTGTCGACGTCGCCACACTGTACACCCGCAGGGGTACCAATATTTCCACCCGTCACCACTGGGTGCTGCTGCAACTGCTTGATCTTTGTCACCCTAGATTGTAGGAGTGCGATAGTATGTTGGATGCGTATTTTTACACCATCAGTCTTTTTTCGTTGCATAGAAATATCGCGCAGAACTTAGATATTCGCAATTTGAATATCAGTCCAATGATTGATGACAGCGTCATCCTCCTCTCCGGGTCGTTGCTCTCTCAGCAAATTGTACGTCCCCTCTGTTACGTGGGGGTGAGGGTGTACTGAGCGGTGGTAGTTAATGAATTATTGAATAATCTAGCTCCCACGTAACGACAATGAATAATACTTGAAACTAAGAGAAAGACTTACCTTTCGATAAGCCGGTAATTTGTAGGATCGTGTTGCTATAGACCTGTACAGGTCTGTGAGGTTTGTTTAAATGGTTGAGGCAATTACAATAATAAAAATAGGAAGAAGGTCGCCCAAAATGAATGATTAATATAATTTGACTGGTAAAAGATGAAATATATTCTATTTCAATTTGGTTATTGAAATGTTTGGTAACAATCAATGGTGATGAATATATATATATATGCCGAAAATAACAATTTATGAAGTATTTAAGTTTATAAAAAATCGTGTGTTGTTCTATTCTAATGGATATTATTATTTGGTACCAGGAACATCTATTCTGAACGATGATTATAACTAGCTGGTCGTGAATATTGTATTGTATTGTATCTCTCTTTTTAGATTATCTTAAATCGTTTAATATAATATATATATATATATTTAATATATATATTCAATCGTTTAGTCTTATTTGTTAATTCTTGGAAACAATAAGTGGAATTTAATTGGGGGTAGTGAAGCTAGCCACCAATTCTATGCTTGGTTTTTGTGAATTTACTGAAGCAGTTTTGATTATCAAGGTGAACAAGAATTCGTCTAATTTTTTGAGGGTTAACACTCGGATTGACTTAGCTTTTGGGTGAATCGGTCGACGAGATTGAGAGCCGTCGGATCGTGTCGGTCTGCGTCGGTAGAATGCTGGTCCAGGGGGCCTCACCTCAAATTTGGAAGAGTTGATAAATCGAATGATGTTGAACGCCGGTCACTTAGTCTTTGTAAATTTAGAATGATATCTTGTTACCGAGAGTTATAATTGAAAGTGTCTGTTTTCTGATTTTAATGTATGATGAAATTAATTGGAACGATTTATTTATTGAAAATGATAGTGTAATTATTATTATTATTACTTAAGATTACCTGATTCGGTTTGAATCAGGGCCGAACTTGATTTAATTAAGGAAAATGGAACTGCATAAAAATGTCTATTCGCGAAATGACGAGATTTAGTAAAGAACAGAAAAGATGGAAATGTAGAAGATAGTGAGTCTTTTGCAATTAACAGATTAACTGAATGCTCGAACTCAACGAATTAGCGCGAGACTTTAGGCTGGTCACAATTAAGATTTTCCAAACGCTACTCTTGCTCGGGAGGGCTAATCCGGGTTTACGTCCACGCACTTCGCGACTTGACAGACGAAAGACGCTGCTTCTTGGGCCTGAGGGTCCAAGGGGCTGCAGTTGTAGTTGGTTACAACGGTAATTAGCCAATGAGGAGCGAGGCGACCTCCTGGCGCCCAAATCTACATGGTCAGCGTCACTTTACGCTCTCCAACGGTGTTCCGACGATTCCCAATCTCCTCGGTGACACATTAAAAATACGAACAAAAGATATTCGCATGCAATGTTCACACATTCATTCATACATTCCAATGAGTGATCTATTTAAATTTGATGGTTATAAAAGTAGTGGTTTATCCTAGTTATTGATTATAATTTTAATTTAAAAAGAGGGATATTTCCAGGCTGAGCGCTACTGATACTAGCTCAGCAGTTCCTCATTTCAGTTCTTGGTACCAGCTAAATAAACGAAAGTTGAACCTTATACTAGGGATCGTTGTTGGTCTCTACGTGACTTTTGCCAGGAGGGGTGGAACTCGCTGTTATTCGAATATGAGATTTGATGAAATGATATATGCGCATAGAAGTAATCAAAGAAATGAAATGAAATGGAATTTTAAAAAGGTACGCCAAGGCAGTACGTCGGGGCGTAACACCTCCATCTGCTCGGCAAGTCCCATGTACGCTTCGGTGGCCATGACTTTGATGCGGATGATGAAGGTATTCAGAGGTTTTCACTTGCACGTATCGTGTAAGACTGATGAGTCTTCAGATTCACCTTGCATTATAAAGATGAATTTAAAGAATTTGGGGGCGGTGCACACTGCGTTCTGCGCATTTCGTAGGGAAAAATGACGTCAGAGAATGAAATGACGAAAGTAATTTTTGCTGCCCAATTCTGTTTCTGGGGTTCATTGCTTTCCCGGTTTCGCAGAGATGACGCAATTCAAGTCAAAAATGACGTCAGAGGCGACGGGGTCCGCAGTCCCCCTCCCGCCATCCCTAAATATTCAGGGTCTAATAGGTTTGAAGTCACCCGCTTCCGCAGCTGCATCTTGCCCAAAAGCGTGTTGTAACAGGTTTTCACCCTACCCCCCTACTCTTCGCCGCGGACGCGCCGCCGCCTACGATCGATGCCCTCCTTAGTATAAAAATCCGTGCAAATGCTGCGGGTAGAGTACCAATGTATAGTTTCCCAAGCATGCGATAAGAATCGGTCACCGAAATGCAGGTGACCAGTGGTGCACGTACAAAAAAAATTGGATCCCAGATCCATTGTTCCGAATACTTACGTTCCTGACGTTCGGCGGAAAACAAGTCTCGACAGAAATTATTGTTTTATTGTGCGTGCGTGTGTACGTGTTTATGTATGTGTGTGTCAAATCTTATGAAAATAGTGATCTTGCGGCAAATTGCGAAAACGAACAAATGGGCAGGGTGGAGCGAGATGGGAACGCCGCGGGTTCAGGGGGGAGCTAGGGGCGAGCACCGCGGGTTTAGGGGGGAACGAGGGGGGAGCGAGGGAGAAGCTAGGAGGGAACTAGGTGGGGGGGGTTCAGGGGGAGCGCTGCTATTTTTCGGTTAGAACTTTCGTATATACACTACTAATATCCTTGATGAATTCGCGAAATCAAATATTTCACACTGTTCGATTTTGTGTACCAAACAAGGATTGCCTGTCTCTGCTTCGGACATAAGTATACACTATTGCTGCTATGAAAAAGTCAATTTATTCCTGCAATGATTTCCGATTTCGGCGTACACAGTATTACCGTCATACTGTGTATGGCCCACTTCCAAAAATCTCGAAACAATTCATTGTATTACCGATCAAGAATGAATAATTATTGTGAACGAAATTTGTCGTATAATAATAATAATGTATCATCACAGAAACTAACTGAATATTGCTGTCAATATGTCATCAACCAGTTCTCTATTAAAAAGTGTGACGATTTGCTTTAATGTGACGATCCGTTTATTTTATTTTATTACGATCGATAGCTACGATGAACGAACTATCGACTTTTATATTTTCGATCGCAAATCGTCAATCTGAATACAAGTCATGAGCACGTTTAACTATGAGACACTTTCGTTCGTACTAAATAAATGAATAAATTAGGGATGTAAAAATAAACTATTTAAAACAAAAAAAACTCATTCATCCAGCCATTCACTCTCAAGATTAAAATAACGAATAAATAAATCGAAGTTGTATAAATAAAACGGTAATAAATAAATCAAAGGTGTATAAATAAAACGGTCATAAATAAATCAAAGGTGTATAAAGAAAATGGTAAATAGAAATCATTAAAAAGTCACTCATTCATCCATCCATTCATTCGCAAGATTCAGAATACACTTCACACGCACAAAATATTCACGTGAAAATGTCTTGGTTATCTTCTCATTCATGCGTGCTGCATGAGTCTATTCCAATTTCTCAAGTATCCGGCCACCTTTGGTTCTTCACGTTCATCCAATTTTTGTTCTGTCTGTCGTCATCGAAGTCTGTTTCGTAATGTTCGTTTTCTTGAATGTATTTTTTCACTTTAATTCATATGACCGGGCAAAGAGAAAGACAAACTATGACTCCTCAGACACTCTGTTATTCGTACGGCGTTTTATCGTCGAATTCTTTCCCACGTTACCGCGAATGCCGTCCCCCACATCATCGTCGTCCCAAACACCGCGTCTCTCCTGTCACCGTACTAGCTTGACTATCTGACTCTCACAAAAGATAATAATTTCTGATTCAGGTAACAGGCTGAAACTGCTTCTGATTTTATTTGAAAGTAATTTGTAATATCTGTAAGTAATCTTTACTCCTAATTCTCTACGCATCGTAATATACATTATAAAAGCAATCTTATTGTCGTTCTGGCAACCACAGTTGTCAATATAAAAAATAAATTCGCGGATGCCATTGTTCACCTTCTCAATAACGAATTTTCTCAAATATGAAGCTATTTCATTCACGCCTCGGCAGCCAATGCTTTCATTCCGAACATTACAAATACCAATATGTGTCGCCATATCGTATATTGTGAAATTCCAGACGGATAATTTACTCGTATAGAGAAATGAAAAAAATTCTGCTCGTGGGGCTGTGAGGACCTTTTGCAAGTCAAAATTTGCTACACATAGTTTCCTATTGTCTTCAGCCTTTTCTTCATCATCTTTCATTAATTTTCGAGCGATCTTCTTATTTTCAATATGTTCGTCGTGAGCTTCCTGATATTGAGCTTTTTCTTTTTCGCATCGACAAGAAAAAGCTTCACATTGATCACACCTGCGTTTTTATCAACAGAAAATGAAAGCATATTAGGATTTCCTGTCGAACAATCGAATAACGTAAATAGTCCTAATGAAAGACAATGATAAATAACAACAACAGATATATTTGCATGTAACCCGTCACTTCATGGCCGGGTAATCGGAAATTGACGGGAAAGAGCATGAATGTTTTGAGTATGCGCGCTTTGTTTACATTGCGTGTGTAAAAACACTCCTATTCTTTATATATTTGATACTCAAGTCAGCGTATTATTCGAAGAATTTTACTTTATTCTGAGGCCGAAATTTGTCACAAGTACTATCGATATCGACAGAGAGATAGAGAGTAGCAATTGAGCAAAAGTATAGGAACGGACAAGTATTGTCGTAGGTGCTTTGCCACGAAATTCAATAAATTCGATCACGGTGAATGCGTTGGTTTGTCTATAATACCTTCATATTAATAATCAGCGTTTGCTTGAATTATAACAAATGTTATAATATTCAGAAATCAACTTTTAGGTTTCATCATTTTCACACCCGTTTCCGATAAAAACCACCGCTGACAATTCAGAAGTGGGATAACAACAAAGAATGCGATAAAAAAATCGGAACGACTGAAAAAGTGTGACGTAATTCGGGCGTGTTCTGACGAAAACCGAACAAAAATTGTAGTGAGAGGCATGAGCCCCTCGTGCAAAAACGAAAATTCTAGAAGAGATGTGGCGTAGTCAAGATGGCAGCGTCGGACGCGCGTGGAACGCAGGGAGTCGCGAGAACGGACTTACATATAGTTAGTGCCACGAAGTTACGGTGCAGTGGTGCCAAATGAGACCCAAACCAGTCACCGGAATTTTGCTGAAGCGTTAGAGGTAAGTTACACTAGGTTAGGTCACGATTTAGAATTCGTGCAGATAAACCCAAGAGTGTTCAAGGATTTAGAACACAGTTCTGAAAAACCTCATGTTAACGCTGACAATTTTTTAAAAGCCGAGTAAATGAATTTTTCAAAACGTTAGAATGTCGATAGGCGAAATAGATCTACCAGTTGGAAATTATGGAAATCACGATGTAACAGTGAAAAAGGCAAAGAATTAGGAGAATCGATCCTGTCGGTAGAGCATATACACGAGTTAGAACCTAGAATCGAAAAAGTAAATTGACGCGACATTAACGTAGGCGAAAATATAAAATTGACCAAAAGCAGCAGCTGGTCGACATTTTGAACGAATGTAGGAAAAAGTAAAAAGGAATTGGGATGTGCAAATCTCATTAAGATGGATATACAAGTAAAGGAGGGTAAGCCAGTAGCTTCTAACTCTATAAACTCAATTCAAAAGACAGAGCAGATCTAGATGATATAGTATGGGAGGGAAGAAAGCTGGTATTATCACTGAGACTGAGTTGCTTTATATGAGTCCAGCTTTTATATTTCGTCAAAAGGATGGTACTCTGAGGATGGTAGTCGATTATAGAAGGTTGATGAATTTCAAGCTGTACTGTCCAAAGGCGCAACGTTTATAACCGTTGATTTGGCTCAGGGATATTTACAAGTACGATTTTAGAAGGAAGCAAGGGAGAAGACTGATTTTATTACAGAAGATCAAACAGAAGAACTTACGAGATCACTGTTGGGTTCGGTAGGAGCAGCCTCTTAAGTTTAGAAAGCGATGAAAATGGCATTACAAGCTGCGCATAAAAAGAAAATTGCGGTGACGTGCTTCAACGATACATGTATCTTAGAAAATGATTCGAAAGATTTAATGGGGCACATGATATTTGTGTTAGATTTACTCAAGAATGCCGGAATAAGCTTAAACTTGAAGAAATGTGAGTTCAGTCTGAGGTGCATAGATTTTTTAGGGTTTCGAATCGGTGAAAGGTGTTAGCGATAGAACAGTTTCCCTCGCCGGTGAACGTACATGCCGTACGCAGGTTTATTCGTTTGGCGAAATTTTTCCAGAAAGTTTGTGCACAAGTTTTTGGAGTCAACAGATCCTTTGAGTGCGCGAAATAGATGATTCCGCTTGAATGGAATAACGCTGAGGATAATGCGTTTAGAAAGATTATAATGATATTGACAGCTAAGCCAACACTACAGATGTACGATACGAAAGCAGAGAGAACTGAGTTACACACTAATCCTTTAGCCCAAGGAATCGCAGCAATGCTATTCCAAATGGCTAAAGACATAACATTGAGATTAATATATGCCATTATTAAAAGAACGTCGAGGCAGAAGCTAATTATTATTGGAGTAAATTAGAACTTACGGTCATTACGTGGGTGCTAGATGGATGACGTTCATTACTCATTAGCATTAAATTTGTAATCATTAGCAATTGTGAATGTCGCATTCATATCAACGCGTGGAAGACTGAACAACCGCAAATTGCTAGATGGTAAGTTCACTGACTGAGTTTGATTTTGAAATTCAACATCACCGGGAACAAAAATGCAGCACGTGGATGCGTTGTCTCGGACTCCCATTGAAGGACCTTCCGATAGCTCTGAGTGACAAGTTCTTACAATTGCAACTACGTAAGACGAAGTTTTGATATCCCAATATTCTGACGAGGGCATCACCGCGAAAACGGTTAGAATTCTGCAGAAGCTGGACAAAAAGAGAACTAGAGGGAAGAGCTGTGAAGTGGCTAATTATAAATTGAGAAATGCTTTGCTATACCGAGAAGTGTATATTAATGGTTCTAGTCGAGAGTGCTTAGTTATTCTTAAGGCATTTGGAAAAGGACTTGTCATTGGATATCGCGACTTGTTCTCTCATTTTGGAGTATATAAGACATTGTAAAGAATGCGAGTATATCACTACTTCCCAAAGATGAAAAGTTATGTGCGTGTACACATAAGAAGTTGTTTAGAATGTGTTTTGGCAAAACGAAAGATGGGCGAAGGGGAAAGAGAATTTCATACAATCCCACCAGATAGACGACCGTTTGAAATCGTTCACTTATCATCGAAAGACTTGAAGAGCTTATAAACATATTTAGAGCGCCGTATAAACTTATGACTGATAAAGAATCGTTTTTCACCTTCAAGAAGTTTGCGGAATATTGGGCGAAGTATAAAATCAAGCATATGCTAAATTCTAGTGGACACCCGCAAGCGAATGGTCTTGTCGAGACTTAAAATCAAACGATACTCGTCATACGTTGTGATTTGTTATAAAAACGAAAGTGTGGTTGAGATGTAGATACTAATGAGATTGAAACAGATCTAAATTCAACTCCAAGTAAAGCAACGAAACAAACACCCTTTGAACGCTTTATGGGGTTACTTACCACATGATGAAGAAGGTAGAATTGGAGAACTGACGTTAGAAAATGAAAACTATCAACAACATTACGACATCAAGTGATTTGAGTATGTTAACTGTAACGTAATAGATATAGAGCTATTCCATGTTAAATCGACCAATGGTTGTACTCGACCCCTTTTGTTTTGGATAAAATTTAGTCAGAAGTTTTTATTTATCAAATAAAGAAGTTCTGCCAAAGGAAAAAAATTAAAAATTTTTTTTTCAAAAGTTATGCAATTTTTAACATTTCACTATTTCTCCTGTTTTTTAAACTTATGCTTCAAAGATCTCGAAAACTATTATGATTACTACGATGATCTGAGCTAGATTTTCAAGGGGATACTCGAAGCTACCAAAAATAAAAAATTTTCTTTGAAATTTTTTTTCAAAAAATCGTTTTTTTTTGCAGAATTTTGAAATTCACAACATTGTAAGAATCGATGACCGCCATTAAATTTTTCACTCCAATATTTTTCTGGAGTACCTCTAACTGATCTCAAAAGATCCTAAAACTTGTGAGATGGGTTTTTCTTTCTTTCAAAAGATATAAATTTTTGAATTTTGAAAAACAAAATTTTTTTCTTTGGCATTGACTGAATAAAACAATGATAAATGCACTTGTAATTTTCAATTTTAAGGCACAAAAATTTATTTTAAGGCAATAAAGTATATGAAAAAATAATCAATATGTCGTTTAAATTCATTTGGTAATTAAATGTACATTTGTATCAGTTAAAAAGTGACACACTCTGCCATCCACATGTTTGCTACTAAAATTTTCATACTAGATATTTACTGTGAAACTTTCCAGTGGTCTCTATTATCTCTATGGTATCCGTACTTCTAGAATTCACGCAGTTTGTTGTTCATATCCTTATATAAATATATCCTTATGTCCTTATATTCTTATATAAACATCAAACTGCGTGAATTCTAGAAGTACGGCCACCATAGAGATAAGAGAAACCTCTGGAAAGTTTCATAGTGAATATCTAGTAGAAAAATTTTAGTAGCAAACATGTAGATGGTAGAGTGTGTCACTTCTTAACTGATACAAATGTACATTTAATCACCAAATGAATTTAAACGACATATTAATTATTTTTTCATATACTCTATTGCCTTGAAATAAATTTTTGTGCCTTGAAATTAAAAATTACAAGTGAATTTATCATTGTTTTATTCAGTCAGTGCCGAAGAAAATTTTTTTTTTTTCAAAATTCAAAAATTTACATCTTTTGAAACAATAAAAAACCCCGTCTCAAAAATGTCAGGATCATTTGAGATCAGTTAGAGGTACTCCAGAAAAAAATTGAAGCGAAAAATTTAATGGCGGTCATTGATTTTTACACTGTTGTAAATTTCAAAATTCTGCAAAAAAACGATTTTTTGAAGAATTTTTTCAAAAAAATTTTTTTTGGTAGCTTCGAGTATCCCCTTGAAAACTTAGCTCAGATCATTGGAGTAATTATGATAGTTCTTGAGATCTTTGAAACATAAGTTTAAAAAACAGGAAAAATAGTGGAATTTTAAAAGTTGCATAACTTTTGAAAAGAAATATTTTTTTTCCCTTTGGCAGAACTTCTTTATATGATAAATGAAAACTTCTGACCAAATTTCATCCCAAACAAAAGCGGTCGAGTACAACCATTGGTCGATTTGACATGGAATGACCCCATAGTTTTTGTGAACATAAATCCTATTGCGATCGGTATATCAACTCATCTACAATATAAGTTTCAAAAACCGATCGTCATAGTGCAAATACTACCAAATAATACGTATCGTATTCAAAAGTTGGGTTATACAAATTAAAAATCATTTGAGTAAACAGCTCATGTCAGCCAGTTACGAATTTGGCAAGGGAAAGACTTAACAGAAGATAATGAAAGAAAATCTGATAACAAAAGTTTAAGTAGTATAGAGACTAATACAAATGAAGTCACGTACTAATGATGACTTGAACGAAAATACTGTACCTGCAGAAGAAACAGATATCAATATTGAAGAACAAAAGGTCAAGAACCGAGTAACAAATCTAAAGAACAAGAAAAGATAAATATTAGAAGCGCCAGAAATGAGAAAACTCACAGAAATTTTATGATTATGTACTTGGATAAATATAAAGAGAAAGCGTGTACTTACTATTGTGATAAGTATGAAGATAAATGTTACCTGAAATAAAATGGCAAGCGTTACCTGATATGTTAAGATGAGTTAAGATAGAGAAAGAAATATTGTTTGATATACTTTAGAGCTGACCCATATTATGTCTGTCGAGCGAAAGGTTACTTGGATTGTCTAGGATATTACGGAAGACATAAGAGAAGGAGATTCTTTTGTAGAAAATAATAATTGACTAGATAAGATGCAAGAGTTCTGGACCACTACGGTGGCGTACCAACCGGGGCACCCTCAATTCCTGCATTACTGACAGTTAATAAGTCACCTGCGTGGAGTGAGCACTAACGAAGGTGTTACTGACAAGAGCACCAGCGTAGATGGCGCCACCTATATTACCGGTCGATTTTACTGACAGAGAGTGCTATAGTGTGATTTTGTGCTGTTAGATGAGCGTCCATTCGGAATTTTTGCGAGCGGGCAGTTCGAATTTTGTGGCAATGGATGGGAAGGCATTTTGAATTTTTGCAGTCACATAAACGGACGTTTTGAATTTTAACGTTGAATGGCACAAATTTTCTTACCGTTGGAAGTATTTACCATAGAAGGCGCCACCTTCATCAGACAGAAGCGCTACCATAGATGACACCACCGCCACTGTTTTACCGGCCTAGGCTGTTTTGTTTCAAATGTCCGCCGTAAGATGGTGCTACATCTAGCCTTAGCGACAGTTGCTTTTACTGACAAGAGCATTATCATAAGTTTGCCGCAGGTGGTGTCTTCCACACTTTATCGATCCATCATTGTTCCATCGTTATGTTTCCAATGACTGCCGTGAGATAGCCACTTTATAGAGGCTGGTGGTTGGAAAACATATTATCTGAAAAATGGCGGTTGTATGCTTTGAATAGATATTTATACCCATCATAGCTATTTTCTCAATCTTTCCACGAAATTTCCATCCAGCCTTGTTTGCTAGAAAAAAAATCATAGCGCTGGGAAGTGATTTTGTCAATAAATCAGTTGATGTGAGAACGTCAGGCTCATGAAAAATATTCTAACAATTGAGGTTTTTGAAGTGGTGCCGACAATAAACATGGTGGTGGTGGGTTCAATAAATCAGTGCGGAACAAGGAAGATTCATTAAAAATTTTCCCACAAAATGCGTGTCGAGACTTGTTTGGCGGAAAATTGTGGTGGGGATATTGGTATATAAAATGCAAGCTTACTTCGATAGTCAGTCTGTTTTTATCGTTTTCTCTCATCGTGAACTGTCAGCACATAGTCAGGAGAAATAAAAGAGATATTGCATTCGAAATCAGATATGAGTTATTTGGTTGGAATACCTTTAGGCTCAAAAAGGATACCATATTTTGGTCCCATTTTTAACACGTCAACAACATTATTAGGTAATTCTGTACTACTAATGTTCACAATCCGTTTTTCAAAGGTTGAGGGAGTTGGTTTAGCTGAAGGAAGGATGAAACCGGCCTTTTCTAGTCTCTTAATAGAATTTTCTCTAAATAAAATATCCAATTTGTCGGAAAAAATGCACGTGATTTATCGTTTGTGTTTGACTCTGGCAAAGATCTGCTATCCTTGGATAAGCGCTCTTGTGTAGTCCACAAAATTCCTTGCAACTAATGCAACATGTCATACATAGGTCAATCAAGTCGGCAGTTACATACGAGAATAATTTAACATAAACGAAACATCCATGAGCTTGATGATAATTATAAAGCGCTGACTAGACACGCAATCGATTTTGATCATACTTTGAATTATGCTCAAGCCAGCATTTTAGACGTTGAACCCTTTAGTTACAAAATATTGTTGTTAGAAATGTGCAACATTGTTGCACATTCCAACGCGGTCAATCAAAGACAAGATATTGAACATCTGAGCGCTATTTACACCTCTGTGATACATCAACCATAACTATTAATTACCGACTGAGCTTGCTCTTGTTACGTGGGGGTGAGCGTGTGCTGAGCGGTGGTAGTTAATGATTAAGGGGGTATTCTAGTGTAGAGGCATGAATTTGAGGTGTTTTTTGAAGTGCTATAAGCAAAAAACAAAAAATATTTTTAGTATCCATTTTTTTATCAGGCGTTTGTTATCATTTCACGATTACAAAAAAAAAAAAACAAGTCAAAAAATACAAAATTGAAAGTGCTATGAGTTGTTGAAGTGGGGGGTACAAAAAAAATGGCGCGCCAATGTTGCAACGATTGCAAGCATTTTCAAAATCAGAAAAAAAAAAAAAAAGATTATTAATCTACATAAATGCAGCTATCGTACTAACTAAAAAAAAGTCGAAAAAAAATTTTTTTTTGCCAAATTACGGCTGTCCGAAAAAATAATACGTTTTTTTTTTACTTTTTTGGACGTTTCTGAATTTTTTAAAAATAGTAAAAATTATTATTTCGTTATAATAATGGTTCGTGCGATAGAGACATGTATTGAGAAGATTCTCACCAAATTTCAAGTAAATCGGTTCAATAGAACTTGAGAAATCATGTCAACCGTTTTGAAAAATGTAGTTTTGAGAAAAACGCGTTTAAAGTTTCGAGTAAAATTCGTTCCAGCCGAGCCAGTATTGAAGACGTGTCACTAAAATAGCTATATCTCTGAAAATAATTAAAATTTTGACTTGTCCTTTCAAGGACACATTCTTAAAAGGTTAAGCTTTGAAAATATAAAAAAAAAAAATCGATTTTTTCAAATTTCTACACTAGAATACCCCCTTAATGAATAATCAAAGATACTTCCATATAACGACAACGAATAAAAATTAAAACTCAGAAAGACTCACCTCTTGATAAGCAGGTAATGTGGGTACGTTGTTGCCTAGTCCTATACAGGTCTGTGAGGTTTGTTCAAATTGTTGGGGCTAATTTGTAACAATGAAAATGGGAAAAGGTCGTCGTTCAAAAATAAATGGTTTGAAATGATTTACCTGGTGAAAGATAAAGTATATTCTATAACGATTCGGTGATTGAAATGTTTGGTAACAATGAATGACGATAATGACGTAGAAGCCAAAAGTAACAATTTATAAAGTAGTTGAGTTTATACAACATTCCATACCGACGGACGAATTTATATTCAAATGCAGAGAGGCTGCAGAATCACTAAATTTGACCGTTCGCGTGTTTGAGCAAATTGTGTGTTATTTGATTCTAAATATCATTAATTTGATACCAAGAACATCTATCCTGAACGACGCTTATAACTAGCTGGTCGTGAACATTTGATATTGTATCTCTCTTCTCAGATTATCTTAAATTTAAATCAACATACAGTTGGTACATAATTTATAATGATTATAAAGTGGGGCCGAACAATAAATGTCTGAATGTTTCGCTCGCGGTTTTGATATGAGATGGTTTGAATTATTATTATTCAAATGATTATTTTACGAAAGTTATGAAGTTCTTGATTATTAAAGTAAATGCTTAATATTACCAGATCCGGATTGAATCTGGGCCAAACTTGGTTGAATTTGAGGAAAACGGAATATAATAAAAATGTCTATTCTCGAGGGTATAAGAAATAGTAAAGCACAGAAAAGATGGAAACGTAGAAGAAAGTGAGTCTTTTGCAGCTAACAGAATAACTGAATGCTCGAATTTGACGAATTAGCGCGAGACTTTAGGCCGGTCACAACTAAGATTTTCCGAACGCTATTATTGCTCAAGAAGGGCTAATACGGGTTGACGTCCACGCACTTCGCAACTTGACAGACGAAAGATATGGCTGCTTGGGCCTGAGGGTCCAAGGAGCTGCAGTTGCAATAAGTTACAATAGTAATTAGCCAATCAGGTGCGAGGGCGACCTCCTGGTGACCAAATCTACACGGTCGACGTTTCTTCGCGTTCTTCGGCGGTGTTCCGGCGATTCTCAATCTCGTCGCTTACACGTGTAAGATGTTGATCAGAGGTATCTTAAGATAATTCTCACGCATTCATCCACATATCTTAACAGATAATCTATTTTAATTTCGAGGTTCCAAGTTAATGGTTTATCCTAATTATCGGTTATAGTTTTGACTTAAAAAGAGGAACATTTCCAGGCTGAGCGCTACCGATGCTAATTCACCAGTCCCTTATTTCAGTTCTTGGTACCAGTTAAAAGAAACGAAGTTGAACCTGATGCCAGGGACAACTGTTGGTCTCTACGTGACTTTTGCCAGGAGGCGTGGAACTCGCCGGCTTAGGCAAAACGATATTTTAATGTTATTTATAGCTATAGCTTTTGTCACAGCGTTGAAACGGAATTTTGGGATACACTCCACGTGTTAAGGGTCGTAGTTATATTGTGATTTTGAAAAAGGTATGCCGCAGCAATACGTTGGACGTAACACTCTTGATTTTACCTTCCGAACATATTCTCACATCTATTTAACCCGTTGGCTCATTGTCTGTGCTGCTTCTGATGATTGAATTTTTCTCCTTTCACTACACTTTGGACGACTCACGTGTTCAAATTGGAGCTAGGTTAACAAATGTCGTTTTTGTAATTTTAATCAATTTTACCAACCAAGATGTATGCTTGGAAGTTTCGCATCGCAGTATACATTTTTTTAAAAGAATATTTTTAGTTCTTTTTGTGTATTCTACTATTTATTTATTGACTTCTACATGTTTTTTTCTTCGGAATTGAAAGTTCCATGTCATTAACAGGTCATTTTCTTTTAATTATATCAGCACAATTAGCCTTGCTTATCACATAAGCCTCTTACATATCAATTTTTAAAAATCAACTTGTATTACATCATTTTCTTCTCGTGACAGATGTTCCTTAAATATAATCGTTCTGAGGAGGGCCCTCATTCGGGCTGAAACGTGAACACAATAAAAATTTTATTTATTCATTTTGCTTTTGTACTGATCTTCATATCCAAGAATAATATTTACTCAATCATTACCGAGGTCAAGAAAACCTTATTCATCAGGGAATAAAGCCGACTTTCATTTCTGTACTACATATAGGACTTTGTTTCCGACTTGACTCTGGCAGCAATATTCATTTGAAAATTGGTACTTTTGAATTGGGCTAATATGAGTGAAGGAGCAGGAGAATTCTGCGTAGGAACACCTACTTTACCGGCAAAGCTCTCTTGCGACGCAAACCCTTGAAGGTTACCCTCATCCTCGTCAGATGAAATGCTCTCTACGTCAGCGCCGTTATCATTGTTTTTATTGTCTGATTATTGATTGTCGGTAAAAGGAATCCTCCAAATTACCTAACTGTTACCATAGATCTTACCCATACCAGAAAGTTGCGCTCTGCCTTACCGTGCTCATCAAGCCGAATCGAGAAACTGCATTACTGAATGCAATCGCTAACCCTCAGACGTTCGACCACAAATACTCGCACGTGTCAAGTTGAGCTTCCAGAAGATTCTCAAGATGCCAGCGTCGATAAGATTCTTCGACGATAGAGAGCCACGATGTTAGGAGGCTCGTGCAATAACCTCGAACGAATTCTTGGAATTTGGGCTGACAAACAATTCTTGGAATCGTTCGACGAGTTTCGACTTGATGTTGAAGGTGCCTGTGGCCAAATGCTTTTGGTGTGACGTTGAATTATCGAATGTTCCGGAGCCGTTAGAGAGACTCGCTTTGGCTTTGACTGAATTTAGGCTGACAAACAATTCTGGGAACTATCAGACGTGTTTCAACTTGACGTTGAGCGATTTGTGGCCAAAGGATTTCGGTGCGACGTTGAATTCTGGAAGGTTCTGGAGCCATGAAAATAACCCCCTTTGACCTCGAATAAATTTAGACTGACAAACAATTCACGGAATCATCCGACGAGCTTCGAATTAACGTTGAGCGGCCTGTGGGCAACTGATATCGATGCGCAGTTGAATTCTGGAAAGTTCCACAGACGTTTTTTCTGTAGCTTATAAGGCTTCCAGAAATTTCTAAAAGGTTGTACGTTTTGGTGGGAGAATAACATCTATAAAATTCGGAATTTCACACTAGAACGTCAGTCTTCCATTGATCGTCCACCTCTCATGAACAGAACTTCAAACAAAGCAGAATAACGAGAGCGAAGTTGAGTGTTTTTAAACAATATTCGTGAGTTGAAAGTAGTTATCAATCAAAAGCGGAGTTGAACATGGTGACAAAGAAGTTGGAACGTTTAAATTTGTCAAAAATATAGCAATAACGACAAAAGATTCAAAAAATGGATTTCACTAAAATTAATAAAGTTGGGAGTATGAACGAACAATGAGTGCAGTGTCTTCTCACCAGCACGGATTGTGCGACTACTGAACGAGGACGAGAACCAATTTCAAAACTTGGTACAAGCGATGGAGGAGGAGTGGTTGCTGTTGAAGTATCTAGGTGGCCAATATGGTCAAATTAAATTCAAAGACGCATCAACTTTCGCATAATTCTGCACACCTGAAAAATGAGTGCTGCGTCTTCTTACCATTATGAATTGCGCGACTACTGAATGAGGATGAAAACCAATTCGAAAACTCATTCCAAAACTTGGTACAGACGACGAAGGAGGAGGAGCGGTTGCTGTTGCACTATTAACCAATACAGTCAAATTGGATTTAAAAGTGTCAAGTCTCGAATTATACTTCAAGCCTTGTTCTCATGAATAACATGTAGTGCCGCCACTCAACGCTAGGTGCCGTCACAGTTTTAGAGCCAAGGTGAAAACAGGGCGGCTTGTCTGTTTTACTGCGCTATGGTCTTCACAACGTCTCTTTGTGCGCTGTATGTCACACGTTTCAAAAAGTGCTCTCAAGTTCATACCAAGTTTTCGCTGTTTACATCGAAAAACCTACTAGGATGGGTAAATAAAAGAAAAGGAAAAGAAGCACTGAAGAAGATTAAGAGGAAACCAGCCGACTCTTTAAGAAATTGCGGTGTATCCATGAATAACTGGGTATCTACACTAACCAAGGCTAGAATCCATTAAGCGACCACGACTGCGATTCTGTAATGGTTCGTCAATCTCCCCAGCCCCAGACGAGCTGGGCAGAAACTTAAGGTAATTTCTGGTGAAAATTATTTTTGATTTTATTGACGGTGCGTCTTTTTTTGGACATACCGTACACTGAAATCGGCGTTGAGCCTGTAAAAGACAGACCGTGCATTGAAAATCAGCGGTGAGCTTGTGAAGGACAAACCATACATTTATATTAGCGGTAAGTCTATGAGGGATACACCGTACATACAAGTCTGGAACACAGTTCCCGCACAGAAAAATACATTCCTTGAATGTTTTTCCCGTTTCGACCAAAGGTAAAATCACCGTTGGCTGATCTCGAACTTTGTCATGTTCTCTATCACAGAAATTCGTCTGGAAAACGAAGAGGACAAAAAGAACAGAAGTCAGTCGGAGACTGTTCTACCGACCGAGCCTGTCGAACAATTACCATCCCGAGACAAGCCTGCTCCACCAGAAAACCTCCTAAACGAGGAAACTCTGAAACTGTTAGGGAAGGACGTAACCTAGGCCAACCGAAAAGGTTTCAATCTACACCTTTGAGTAGCAGATCGATGGAAATCCTGGATCACAACTTGCCTGAAAAAAGACACAAGAGAAACCCTCTTGAAAAAATACGGCCGCTTAGGAAACTTTCCCGTAAAGGCACCGGAACAAAACCCGGAGTTTGAGTTGTCATTGGGCGATGCAATAAAGAGTCGGGATAGACTCTTTGCCGAGAAATGAACAATCCTCGACTCGGCAATGGTAGCCCTGGCTACGGGCCCTACCAACCTGCTCGACGTAGACGAAGACGAAGTTGATAAAAAATAACTCATATGCAATCTGTCTGAGGTAGGACAATTATTATCGGACTTGTAACACAACCTGTCGGTAACTAGAACAGCTTTTATCTCACCAAATCTGAGCAAACAGATTGAACCAATATTAGACAAATCTGCGGCAACGGACAAGTTCCCCTTCGGAGACAACTTGAGCGATAAAATGAGAGATATTTGAAATTTGTCGCGAGAGGCACATTTCAGACTTGTGTGTGTGACTTGTTAAAATGTGCATATTAGACATCTGTATGTGGCTATTATTGTATGTATATCATAGTAATGATTTTAACGTCTGTATTTTCGCTACTGGAGAATACACCTCTTCCAGTATTTCAGTCTATTGGAAACCACTTACCACTAACCTCGCTTTTTTCTATTATCTGACTTACTAGTAAAGATCCATTTCGAGTCTAATATTATTTTTCTTTTGGTTTTTCGACTAGATTCCACGTTTAATTTTTATACAGACAGTTCATTTCACGGTTCATTGCTTCGTTCCATAACTCATTTTCTTTACTCATTAAGGCTTCCTCATATGTTAATGGACTATCTGCACTAACAACGTTCACATATACCGGGACAATCTCTTGAAACTATACATACAATGCGCATGCGCCAAATAATTCTATCTCATTGATCGGTGAAATCGCCCCGCGGCGATGTTTTCGTCTGCTGAGCAGGGGGCCAACGTACACGAAATAAGACAAGACTCAAGAGCTGTGAATTTCTCGCGCATAAAACCGCGGATTGAGGTCATGTTCCTGTTTATTTTCAAGTAGCGTGAATTGTCTCAGAAGAATAGCATCGTTCAGTAATACCGTGGTCAATATCGGAAAATATTCAACCGACGCAAAAATCAAATGATATAGAAATTGGATGTTATTTATTAAAAGAAAAAATCTGACATTCAATGTGATATGTCATTAACGAAAGGGAGTCTGGACAAACAGAGGTAGGTAGGTGAAAAAAACGTTTATTGTGAACAGATTCTTTACTCACATAAGATTAAAAATGCGTCTCATTAACGATTTATGTTTTGTGCATTTTATTGGAAATTAGTTGTATCCAAAAATACCAAAAGATCCTGTCTGATAATAATAGCATCAAATATTTTTGGGTACGGAATAATTCATTGTCACAGCGGGACTGAATTTGCCGGGCATGGAAGCATGTAGGTAAATTTCTAATTACGTGATCTTTGACTATTACAATATTTTAAAATGGATTCAATGATGAAATTCGATTTTTTCTGCATACTCGAAGCTTAAACTTTGATTAACACAAAGAAAATTATGCCTTACCTGATGGTCAAAACGTTTAGGTGGCAATGATCCTGGTTTCTTGAGCGGTGCAATCATTATAACCATCGAACCTGGTTGTTCCGTCAGACATCGGGTGCCAGAGTGAATTTCATCAGGTCATCGCCACCTTCCTAACATCAGTTGGGTAAAATTGAAGAGCGGGATCTACTACAGATCATAATGGCTGATTATTCCATCATTTTACTTTGATCGAGCCAATAGCGATCAGTTTGTTACTTAACCGTTGCCGCCAATTCATTCTACCGAGGAATCATCCTGTGCATCATTGTAATTCAAGCATTATTATCGACCAGCATTGTTTTTTAAACTTTATACCATTTAAGGGAGCTTTCCAGTGTGAAATTTTCAAAAAATCGATTTTTTTTTTTTTGCTTTATCGAATAGTATACACTCTTCCGAATATTCCCTGAAATTTTCATGCCGAAATTCAGATTATTTCGGTTACTGTACAGCATTTTTTGGAAGAAGGCAACGGAGCGCTACAGCTGCCGCGTCGGCCGTCTGCCCGTGCGACTGTTATTTCTATTGTCTCGTTCCTACCTGCACGTACATGAACTTGGCTCGCCAATTGTCGAAAATGTGAATTCGGACTATTGCATAATTTGCCGTTAATTAGCCGTAAATTAGTCGCGCGACTTATTTTTTTGTCGCACTCAATTTTCAAAACAAAAGCGGATCGCGTGCTAATTTTTCAAAAACTCAGCCCCAAAGCACGTATTCTGCGGCAAGCAGATAGTAGAAATCGCTACGCAGTGTGCTGTGTGCACCTTCAATGAAGGTTACGACCCAATTTTAAAAATTTTGAAGACGATGTGATGCACGATAGGGCCGAGCGCCGCAGATTTCGCCGCTAAGTACAAGAATGCGCGAATCATCCAAGCAAACCGCCAGGCGTCCCTGGATAGCAAAGAGGCGAGGACAGCTCGTCGGACTAAACAATCCATTGAGCACGATCTTTTCGAAGGAGCAGAAGGGATATTGTACGGACCTGGCATCGCTGATTGACTGTAAGTAAACGATTTACCTAAAATTTCCTCACTTGAAACTTTGAACGCGTTTTTCTCGAAACAGCATTTTTCAAAACGGTGTCCAACTTGGAGGGCAGAGTTTTAAAGGTATCGAGTTGAATTTTTTACACAATATTCTTAACGTCATTGTTTATCGTGCTATGGAAGCTTTTTTTTTTTTTTTGACATCTTCCTATTTTTTTGTAAAAAAAACTGCCAAAAAAAAATGCTAAAATCTATACTTTTTGTTCAAACCGGCGCCATTTTTGCAAAAAAAAAAAAAAAGAAAAAAGCCTCCATAGCACGAAAGCCAATTATATACCGATCAATAATCTTTTTGTGTTTTTTGTTTCAGATCAAAATTGTGACCCCCAACGTGGACACCACATCCAAGTGCATTTTCTGCAACAATTGTTTCATCATTTTTATAGATATTAATTAATAAATAAATCGATCTTTGAAAAATTGTTTTGCATTCTTCAATACCCAATTAATATACAAAAAAAAAACCAGACCGATTAGATTATTTTTTCTTTAAAAAAAAAAATCGCGAAAAACGGCGATTTTTCGGGCTGTCACACTGGAAAGCTCCCTTAATTTGGTATCTCATTTCGAAGCTTACTCTTACTTCCTTTGGCATTGAATTCAGGTAAATAGTTTTACAAGTCCTCAATTAGATTGTAGGGTTGAATTTTGCTAGGCAAACTGAATCAATCTAAATCTAGAATTGTTAAATAACTTCAGTTGAAAATCTCTTTAAATTTAATCTTAGTTGACCGTGTCATCTGGCTAGCTAGTTGCACGATAACTTAAAACCAAATTTAATTTTACACTCTTTAAAGGGTCCTACGTTAAGACTGAAAGCTTGCGAATCTCCATTTACCGCAATTATTTCTGAGTTTCATGTTAGCATTGTCTGGAGCAAGAAAAATCTCATTTTGAGATTGGAAATAGAACCTGAAACGCAGAAGTTATTCAGTAGCACGAATCGAAAACCAAGAATTGTATAATGGTTCCTGTAACAAAGGGACTCTTTCCAAATATCCTTGTTACAAGGTGATGTTCGGAGGACTATGAACAAGATATTGCATCGGACTACATTATTTAGAAAAAATCTTCATGAACTTCGTTGAAAATTAGATATTCATTTATTTTGATGGAACATGGGACACAATCTTGAATCCGATAAGACAATATCCTCGTAATAATGTTGTGACATTACGCTAAAACATGATTGTCCTTGAAGCTATTTGTGACGTTAAGGCGCATTTTGAGAAAGTTGATTTTCAACTTGTGTCACAGGCTGTGATCTACGTTCCTGAGTTCTGGACTTCCGATTAGATTTTCATTGTTTCGAACCGTACTAACATGAAATACAGAAATCATTTTCATAAATCTAATATTACTTGAATTTTTAATTTGAGCATTAGGTTCCCTTCATTTATTCAATCGAACATCATTGAAAATTTGCGAAATGAACTCTGATGATCATTGAAAAATTTTTAATTGTGGTAGCAATAATTTATTGATCGGAAAAAATACATTGACTATCGACTATTTGTAAATTTTGTTGAACTGTTTTCGAGAAAAAAAAGATTCACAGTTCTGTTACAGATAGTAAGATATTTAAATTTCTTGAACGCTCGGTTTAATGTCTCATTTTCACAAGTGATAAAATTCAATATTACCGAAGAAGATTTATCTTGACCTTGGAGATTTGTTGATTAAAGTTATTCTTGGATATGAAGGTCACAACTCAAAACACTTTTTATCGTGTTAACGTTTCGGCCCTGGTGGGGGCCCTCCTCAGAACAATTTTATTTAAATATCTGTCACGAACAAAATAAAAATGATATACAAATAGGTTTGACAATGTATGACATATTGATATAACTAATATGCAAAGGTGTTGGAGCAAGTATAGAAGAGAGATTACCTCATATGCGATAACACTTCCAATTAATTGATGCGTGTTGATAATTGAAAATAAATAGAACAAAAGGCAAAAACGACAAAAAACGAGACACACTGCGTTCGCGACACGTAACTCCCACGAATTCATATTTATAGTTGGTTTGTTAAAAGAATTAAAATACACAGCCGTTATGGTTGAGTCAGAGCACATAAGCACAGTGGAACGTCTAGTGTGTAGTGGGAAGAGGTCGATCTCAATAGTTATCAGAGCAACGCAGAGTCAACGGGTTAAACAGAAAACAAAAATTTTTTTGTGTTAAGAAGGTAAAATCGAGAGCAAGCTCAGTCGGTAATGGACAAATTACGATGGTCGTATCACAGAGGTGTAAATATTGCTTAGGTGTTCTATGTCTTGTTTACGGTTGACAGAATTAGGATGTGCTACGATATTGCACATTTCCAACAGAAGCCTATTATAATACAAAGGTTCAACATCAATAATACTAGCTTGAGAATAGTTAAAAGAGTGGTCGAAATCGATGGCATGTCTCGTCAATGCAGTATAATTATCCTCGTGTTCGTGGATATTGCGTCGATGTTCGGTTATCCTGGTGTGTAGTTGTCTACTAGTTTGACCTATGTAAGCCTTGTTGCAATAATTGCAAGGTATTTTGTAGACTACACCCGAGCGATTGACCAGGGGTAAGGGGTCTTTACCCGAATCGAACATCGAGGATATATCATGTGCACATTTGCCCACAAATTGAATTTTGTATTTGGAGAATGTTCTATTAAGAGACTCAAACAGACCCGCTACATAAGGGATAGAAATATAGTTTTTTTGAATGGTCTGTGTAGTAGTTGCATCGAGATTGTTGTTAGGGCTGGTAGATGCCAAGATGGAATCATATTTGAACTTTATATATTTGTTAAGCAGGCGAGATGGATAGTCGTTCTTAAATAGTACCTGCTGAATCAACAACAAAAAAAAAAAAACGACTCAATTCTAATCCAATTGACACGACCTCTGAAAATTGGTTAGTAAACCTCAGTAGCACCGAGATTCCGGCCAATGTTATCGACGTACTAAAAATAGGACCTAAATATGGCATTCCTTTTAAGAATAACCGCATTCCAACCAACAAACTCATATCGGATTTCGAATCAAAGATCTCCTGCATTCCTTCTAATTCTCGCAATACGGCTCGGCAAGATTTCACCAATACAATAAAAAAGTTCATTAACACTCCTGCTCCCCTTAACGCCGATAAGAATGTCCTTCACAAAAAAATCAAAGAAACCAAGATCTTCCAAAACAACAATAAGGACTTGCTTTTCTTGAAAGCGGATAAGGGAAACAAGACTGTTGTTATGAACAAACTAATGTACGAGGCCAAAATGTTGCAACAACTATCTAACAATAATTCCTATAAAGTTGTTAGATATGATCTCACTTCTACTTTGCAACAAGAAGTAAAAAAACTAACAACCGATTGGGTCAATAGCAAATTCATCTCTAATCAACTAAGACGTCAAATTGCTAAAACGGATTGCCAACCACCTAGAGCTTATGGACTACCGAAAATCCATAAACCTGATACACCGGTACGAATCATTGTGTCCTTCACTGATAGTCCGACGATCAATTTGGCTCGTTTTCTTAGTAAATGGATAGGTAATAACATCATACCACCTTTGTCACGGATAAGAGATAGTTTTGCGTTGGTGAATGCTATTAGGGACCTTCGTCTTCCAGCTGATTATATTTTAGTTTCACTGGATGTTATATCCTTATTCACTAATGTACCACAAGATCTGGCAATCAACGCCATCAAACAGCGCTGGCATCAGCTGGTGGACAAAATTCCGGTCCCACGTAATGAACTCTTAAAAGCATTACAAATATGTTTTAAGGCTGCCATATTTAAATTTAACCATAACATATATGCCCAAACGTTTGGCTTACCTATGGGCTCACCGCTCTCTCCAATTTTGTCTGATTTGGTGTTGGATGACCTTGAACAACACTGTCTTAATAAACTAGACTTCAAGCCTTCATTCTTTTTCAGATACGTAGACGACATAATTACAGCTGTCCCTTCGCATAAAGTCGCAGATATGCTTTCAGTTTTCAATAGTTTCCATCCGAGACTACAATTTACATCCGAATTAGAGTCTAATCGCCAAATCAGCTTTTTAGATGTACTGATTATCAATGACAATCAGCTTATTAAAACTGATTGGTTCCACAAGGCTACTTGGTCACAAAGGTATTTAAATTACCATTCTCACCATCCTAAATCATACAAAATTGGAACGATCAATTGTTTAGTTGACAGAGCGATCCGACTCTCAAGCATGGAATTTCACAACAAAAATTTGTCCTTGATTCAGCAGGTACTATTTAAGAACGACTATCCATCTCGCCTGCTTAACAAATATATAAAGTTCAAATATGATTCCATCTTGGCATCTACCAGCCCTAACAACAATCTCGATGCAACTACTACACAGACCATTCAAAAAAACTATATTTCTATCCCTTATGTAGCGGGTCTGTTTGAGTCTCTTAATAGAACATTCTCCAAATACAAAATTCAATTTGTGGGCAAATGTGCACATGATATATCCTCGATGTTCGATTCGGGTAAAGACCCCTTACCCCTGGTCAATCGCTCGGGTGTAGTCTACAAAATACCTTGCAATTATTGCAACAAGGCTTACATAGGTCAAACTAGTAGACAACTACACACCAGGATAACCGAACATCGACGCAATATCCACGAACACGAGGATAATTATACTGCATTGACGAGACATGCCATCGATTTCGACCACTCTTTTAACTATTCTCAAGCTAGTATTATTGATGTTGAACCTTTGTATTATAATAGGCTTCTGTTGGAAATGTGCAATATCGTAGCACATCCTAATTCTGTCAACCGTAAACAAGACATAGAACACCTAAGCAATATTTACACCTCTGTGATACGACCATCGTAATTTGTCCATTACCGACTGAGCTTGCTCTCGATTTTACCTTCTTAACACAAAAAAATTTTTGTTTTCTGTTTAACCCGTTGACTCTGCGTTGCTCTGATAACTATTGAGATCGACCTCTTCCCACTACACACTAGACGTTCCACTGTGCTTATGTGCTCTGACTCAACCATAACGGCTGTGTATTTTAATTCTTTTAACAAACCAACTATAAATATGAATTCGTGGGAGTTACGTGTCGCGAACGCAGTGTGTCTCGTTTTTTGTCGTTTTTGCCTTTTGTTCTATTTATTTTCAATTATCAACACGCATCAATTAATTGGAAGTGTTATCGCATATGAGGTAATCTCTCTTCTATACTTGCTCCAACACCTTTGCATATTAGTTATATCAATATGTCATACATTGTCAAACCTATTTGTATATCATTTTTATTTTGTTCGTGACAGATATTTAAATGAAATTGTTCTGAGGAGGGCCCCCACCAGGGCCGAAACGTTAACACGATAAAAAGTGTTTTGAGTTGTGACCTTCATATCCAAGAATAACTTTAATCATTCAATATTACCGCCTGAAATCAATAGAGAGTGAGAAAGTTTCTTAGTTGCTTGAAAGTGGTGATGATCTTTGTAGGTGTGATAAATTGAATAGGCAGATGGATAACAGTAAATATTGGAGATGTAATTATTTTGGCCGTATCACCTGTTGATAGAAAAAAATTTCATTGTTTTTACTGATGTACGAAATAATAAAAGTGATCCAATAAAGTTTTTCCACCTACCTGCTGCGGTTCTTCCAAGCACCTAACATTGAAACAGATTTCTCATTTCAGTCGAATAAAGTCAATTTTCCAAGAGCATTAGCATCAACTTTCCGAGTCACTACCTCGACTGTTTGAGATTCTAACCTCAAAAATTCGCATGAACTACATCGCCGCCAGAAACAGAGTTTGACAGCTGAAACTCGGAGTGGCCAGCCTGCCCGAGCAGCCGATAAAACTCACGCATGCGCATTCTATGTATAGTTTCAAGAGATTATCCCGGTATACAGTTTGTGTTCACTGTATGCTCTCTATATCTTTCCGGTCTCTTTTTTTCGCGCGCTGATCTTCTTATAGAATTTGTCAAATCATCATTTTCATACGTTTCACTCGATTCAGATTTCTCATCTATATTTTTCTCATTGGTTATTACATTTTCATTTGTTTTGCTCAATTCAAGTCTATTATTCATATTTTCTTCAGACTAATTTTCGCTTCGGTCATCAGCTTTGAAACCTACTAATTCTTGTTCGCATTCTACAATTTCAACATGCCTTGCTATAGTCATTTTACTATTTATTAAAACCCTGTATCCAACATTATCGTATCCGACTAGTATGCCTAAATCCGCCTTTCTGTCCCATTTTGAATCTCGTTATATTTCTGGTACTCTTATCAATACTTTGCTCCCGTACAATCTCAAATGGTTAATGTTTGGTTTTTTTTTCAAATAATATCTCAAACGGAGTTTTCCTTTCCACCGTATTCGCGATAACTCTATTTTTCAGGTACGCTGCCGTCTTAACTACTTCTGGCCAATATTTTCTATCTAGATTCGAATTCCGTAATAAACATCTTGCTGAGTCCATAACAGTCCTATCATACTGCTCGGCCGTTCCATTTAACTCATGCACGTACGGGGGGCATGGTTCTATAATAATTCCCTTTTCAGTAGCTATATTATGAATTTCTTCGTTTATATACTCGCGTCCATTATAGCATCTCAGTTTTTTTAATCTTTTTTTCCAATCATATTTTGCGATTTTCTTCATATATTCTCTAAAACAATTGTATACAGCGTCTTTCGTTTCTATCGTGTAGATCATTTCACATTTACTATAGTCATCGATGAATGTCAAAAAATATTTTGATCCATAAAATCCGGTAGTTTTATGAGGCCCATTTAAATCCGTATGAATTAATTCTAAAATCTCGTTTGATCTACTTCTTGTATTCTTAAAGGGTAAATTATGCATCTTACTTTGTATGCACGTTCCGCATTTTAAATATACTAGGTTCCAAATTTTCCGGTATTCCACCGACTCACTTTTCTTTACTCATCGTATTCAAGTATTTGAAATCAGCATGACCCAATAATCTGTGAAATTTTTCTTCATGGTTAATTTTGTCAACGTTTCCTGGACATTTATTTATATTATCAATATCACTCCTCATTTTATACAAACCGTTTTCTTTGAATGCAATTCCAATTAAATCTCCCATTCTATTATAAATTTTCGAAGTTTATCCAATCGAAATAACTTTATTTTCATTTGTAATTTTCGCGAAGATAAGCAAATTTTTATCCATCTCTTTCACGTAGAAAACATTCGGAATTATAACTCCCTTTCTTACACCATCAACAATTAAATACGTCAATATCTTTCCTACTTTGGGTCCCTTTAAAGTTCTACCATCGGCTACTTTGACTTTGATTGGATTTTTTACGATTACTGATTCGTTAAAGAATAGTTAATCTATATAAAATATTTCTTACAAAACAGTTCGTGTCATAACCAAGCGCAACGGCGTAATTGACGGACAGCAACGTCAGCGTCTCCGCGGCCGCCAGATCCCAGATGTAATCAACACCGGGATGAGGCGATCGCGAGATCACGTGCTTCGAGGATGACTTTCGCGAGGCGAGCCTTTGTTCTAAAATTGTGAATTTAGCGAAAACTCCGAATTGTAAATTCAGCGAAAACCTCGCTCGCCGCCCGACGCTCCAAGGGGTGTCGGACGAGCGAGCGAAGTCAGTCCCCGTTAGAGACAGCTAAGAACGACATCTATGGAACCCGGCTCCTTCAGGGCAGTTGTGTGAAGAGTATCAGACTTAGAATCACCGACGATTAGAGTGGGAACCCCTCTAATTCTACAAGCGGTATTCCAAAGCATTTCGCGTCGCGGCGTTAGTCCTTGAAGTAGTAATAAGTGTTGAACCTCGAGCCACGAACTTAATCAAGTTGTGTAGTTATAAGAATAGTGATAATTGAGAGAGAGTGAGAATTCGGAGTAGAAACCACCAAAAGAGTGAGTAGATGTATGAACGAGAACAACTAGGTTAAGAACATTTATGTAAGCTTCCTCGTCTTAAATATTTCACCCGCTGCTTTCGCTTGCTATTTTCAGTTGCATTTGATTCATTAAAACTTGATCCCGTACTAAACATTCTATTACATTAATATGATTGAATCCTCCAAACCTATTCCCGGGATCGCCCTGTAGAGGACGATCACCTCCCGACCCACCAAAAAAATAAGAATAAACCTCTACGAATACCTAGAGGGTTAAGTTGTCGCGTGCGAGACCGCTCCGCCCGTGACAGTATCATCATTTATGATATGGTCGAAACACCCGCTATCTAGTATCCAATCAATTCTATTTTTATCGCAATCATACGCAACTACCTTTCTTTCTTGTACGTCGCTACGCTCTACCTGCGTGAAGAATGATCCGTTCTCGTATTCGTCGTTGTAAGCATGGTGCGCTGCTCCGCCGGTGGGTGATTAACGGCTCCTACCTCGACCTCTACCGAAACCTCGTCTGCCGCGTCCCCCTCGTCCTCGGAACTGCTGTTGCTGTTGTGGTTGTTGGCAGGCACCTTCTTGCCATGGAGTACCCCCTCCACCTCTGCTGCTGCTGTGTCCAGCCTGTCTGTTCAAGCAATCTTTTCTCACGTGTCCTGGCTTTCCGCACTCGTAACACGTACCGTTGTTTTCGTTTTCAAATGCACTAATTTTTTTCTTATTTAATTTTGAATCACTTTGGCTTTTTATTTTCCACATGCTTATTTTATTTTTCACAAACTCGCAATTTTTATCACTATCTTTCAGTGCATCTATTTGATCTCCGATATAATTATATGAATCCGGCAATGTCTCAAACATGTAATCTAATTTTTCACGTTCATCAACTCGTCCTCCAGCGCTTTTTAGTTTATTGATTAACCTCTCGAAATCATTAAAAAATGTACTCGAGTCGTCATAGTCCTTGAGCTTCAATTTATCCAATCTGCTTCTTAAACACATCAGTAATTCTGAGGATTCTTTTAGGTATAACTGGTCGAATTTATTCATAATTTTATACGCTGAGTCTTCACCTTTGACAAACTCTGATTGTTCGTCTGTGATACTACAATATATGTCGTTCATTGCCTTTAAATTTGTCGTCTTTCATTCGGCCTGATTTTTATTTTCGGCTCTTTCACGTGTTGCTGTGTCGTCACACTCTTTTCATTCCAAGTACAATAGAATTCTTCGTTTCCATAGGCTGTAATTTTTTCTATTGAAAATCTTGAATTTCAATTTACTTTCTTTCGACATTTTTTCTGTAACTCTGTCACTTTTATTTTCTTCAGAAATTAACTGTTCCAAAATCAGCGCTTTTTCTATCTCTTGGATCAATAGCTTTTTCACAAAGTTCCCGAATTTTCTAAATTTTTCCGGATCAACGTTTTGACCTTTTACTGAAACGTTTTTGTGGCAGACACCCGCCACTGGCGAAAAAAACCGTTAAAATATTTTCATTCCCAACTAGCCTTCGAGTGTCCAGGCCTCGCCTCGCTAGCCGAGGGCTGAGGGTTTGACCGCGCCGGAAATTTCCCTACATGTGGCATTTTTGGTGCGACGCGACACTGTGGCCTCGACTCGGGGGCGAGCCTGCACTTTTTTTTTACCCCAGTCTTCGCCGCGCTCTTGGCACATAAAGTACTAACCTACTGACAGCCCCACAATTTGTCTTTTACAGCTCAATGTTATGTCCGGTCTTACAACATTCGATAAAAATTATATCCACGTTTCGTATTAATTGTTTCAACCCTCTGAAGTAATTGTCAGGTATATTGTATTAAATAAAAACACTACAGTTTTCTTCATTCGAATTTCTCACTGATTCGTCGGGATCACTTTGTCTCAAAAAATTACCAACACGTGGCCACATAACCTACAATGCAACAACCACGCTCTGTTACCATGTGAAACTAATTTGAGGTTTTCTGGGTCACAATTAATACATGAAACACTTCATTAATATTCACCTTTCACTTTAGTATTACATTTATTCACTTTACATAGCTGATTACAGTTGTATCCATGAATAAGTGTGACGCTATACAATCGACCTCGTGCCAAGCTTATCGGCATCCATATTCCCTTTACGTCTGCTTCCCATACGTCGCGCTCTGACTTACATCGCTCTCTCTTTCTACTCACATGTATTGCGCTGCTCGGTACGCATGCTCACTCATACAGTCACACACTCTAAATATGCATGAATCCACATTTCTCAACAGATATCAAGAATATATCACTAAAAATTTGACTTCCATTTCTGGTTTGGATATGAGTGGCAGGTGTGAGAAGGAGTGTAAGTGGAAAGGCTGAAATTTGCAGGATAGCAAAGGTGAGGAGGAAAGGAAATAGGGCAGAGAAGAAGCAAAGAAGATCAGGACGGGCAGATGGGTGAAGGGAATAGGGAGGCAGGAACAGAAGGGACGGACATGTGAGGAAAGGGTGAGAGTTTTGAGGTTAGTTGGAGAGACCTGGCGGACGGCAGGGGGGAAAGATAATACAGAAGAATAGGCGGTGACATCTAGAGAGTAGGAAGGGGGATAGAGCAGAGACAGATAGGCGGCGGGCAGATAAGGTAGGAGGCGGTGGCGAAGCGAAAGAGTATGAGTAACGTGGGTGGCCAGAAAGAAGGGGCGAAAAGAGTAGAGGAGGAAAAAAGTAAAGGTAGGCTGGGTGCAGTAGCATTGATAGGGAGGGATAGGAGTCTCAGCCTGTGATCGGCGACGACGGTGATAGATTTATGGAAGAGAAAGCGGGAGGAGGTAGGGAAAAAAGGGGAGGAGGATGCAGATGAGATACAGGAAAGAGAAAGAGTATTTGGGAAAAGCAGGAAAGTTCACCGATCGCCGGAGGGCAAAGCAGGGGCGGAAGGGAAGGAAGAGGAAGAGAGTATACAGGATATGCTAAGGTTAATTAGGGGGGAGTGAAAGATAGGGTTAGAGGAGGTCAAAGGGCAGGGAAGGGGGCTTAGGGAAGAAATAGAAAAGATTAAAGGGGAAATGACTAGAAGGGAAGAGCAATAGGACGCAGAGAGGGGGGAGATAAAGAAAACAATAAGGGACGTAGGTAAAAGATTAGAAGAGGTAGAAGATCGGAGAGGGGGGAGATGGAAAGGGTGAAGGAAAGGCTGGCAGAATTAGAAAAGAAGAGTAGAAGGCGAGGGGAGAGAGAGGGACAGGGTAATGCGTAAGTGGCGCAGGTAACAATAGATAGGTTAAAAGAAATGGAGTGGGCCATAGAGAGAAAAGAAAGGGTAGAAGGAAGGGGAACTATAGTATTGAGAGAAGCGAGAATAGAGAAGGGAGGGGAAAAGATTACTTAATAGGGTTGAAAAAGCTTATGTAGGTGATAGGGGTAGAGGTCGAGGTAAAGGATATAAGGGAGGTAGGCGCGAAAAAGGGGGGAGAAAAGGGGATATGGATAGCAAGGCTATGGAACAGGGAGCAAAAGGGGCAGGTAATGGAAAGGAAAAGCCTTCTTAGAGAAAGGGAGGAAAGAATAGAGGAGGATCTCACCTGGGCAGAGAGAAGAATGAAGTGGAATTTAAGGGTGATAGCAGCTATTGAGGAGGGAAGGGGAAACAGCGTAAGAATAGGGTATGCAAAGATTTGGATAGAAGGAAAAATGTGTAAGTGGGATGAGATAGGAGAGGTGCTTAGGGACGGTGCAGGGAGAGAGAGGGTAAAGGGGCAAAGGGAGGGGAGGGGAAAAGCAGGGAAAGGTGATAGGGATAGGACAACAAGCGAGGAAAGGCAAAAGGGAGGTATAGAGGCACAGGTCGGGGGAAGTAGGGAAAGGCAGTCGGGGGAATGGGTAGTGGGGAGGGGTAGAGGCGGGGGGTGCGGGACAGAAGGAGGAGAGAGAGGCGCGTGGGTGAGACGGAAAAGGAGGGTTGGAAAGTAGTATTCTGGAATGTGGCGGGGCTTGCGAGAAAGTACGAGGATTTTTGAAGGGGTTTAAGGAAGTGGGATGTAATATTTTCAATGAAGACATGAATAAAGAAGAAGGGGTGGGAAAGGATGAGGAATAAGTTGCCGGCAGAGTATGAATGGGAAGTGCATTATGCGGTCAAAAGAAATAGGAAGGGAACAGCAATAGGCGGAATGCTATCAGAGGTAAGAAAGGAGATAGTAAGCGGGGTGGGAGGGAGAGAAGAGGTAAAAGAGGGGATGATAATAAGAAAAATAAGTGTATGGGGGGAAAAATGGCTAGTCATAGGAATATACGTAAATGGGGATCTAAAAGAGAAGATAGGGAAATTGAAGGAGCGGGCAGAAGAGGCAGATGGAGGAACAAAAGTGATAGTAAGAGGCGATTTCAATGCAAGGACAGGGCAGGAGGGGGGAGGATGCTGGGAAGAAGGAGAGGAGGAGAGTAGGAGTAGGAAATCAAAGAACAGGAAAATAAACTCAGAAGGTTAGCAGCTAGTGCAATTTTTGGAAGAGACAGGACGGGAGCCAGATCAAGCTGGAACCGCCACATTCGAAAATCGAAAAATTTCCTATAGATTAATTAAGGGCTAATTAGAGGTTAATTAAATGCTCTATTTTCGAATTAAATGCTCCGCGTTTTTAAAAGAAACCTGTAGCGGTGCCAGCTTGACATAAACCTAGAATCGCCACACCGAAAAAAAACGGAAAACAAGTGAAATTTCGGAAAAGTGTTAGGGTCATAACTAAAGGCTAATTTAAGGCTCTTGGAATTGCTCATCTTCGAATTAATTGCTCGGCGTTTTTTTAAAAAAAACCTGTGGCGGTGCCAGCTCGAGATAAACCAGACTTAAAAAAAACGGGAACGAGGTCAAATTTCGAAAAAGTGTAAGGGTTATAATTAAAGGCTAATTAAAGGCTCCCAGAAAACTACCCGCTCGAATTAAGTGCTCCACCCCCGAGGGGTGGAAACCACCAAAAAACTAGAAAAATCCGTGTAAATCTAGGACGAAACAACTTACAGAGTTCGTACGAGTGTTAAAATTACTCCAGAATTAAAGGCTCGCGGAAAACCACCTGCTCGAATTAAGTGCTCCACCCCCGAGGGGTGGAAACCACCAAATAACTAGAAAAATCCGTGTAACTCTTGGACGCAACAACTTACAGAGTTCGTCCGAATGTTAAAATTACTCCAGAATTAAAGGCTCCTGGAAAACCACCCGCTCGAATTGAGTGCTCCACCCCCGAGGGGTGGAAACCACCCAAAAACTAGAAAAATCGGTGTTACTCTTGGACGGATTGAGTTAGATGGTCTTTGGAGGCGTTACATTAATCTCTCAATCATAGGCTCTCCGCTGCACAGTCCAAAAGTTTGTGTTTCAGAAAATCCATACAAGTTGACGTAATCTGTTCTAATTTCTAGATTTCGGTCACTTCAGAACAATGCATTATTGAATTGTCTCAGATAACAGAAAAATTTTCAACAACACAAGCCCTACAAAAATCAGCAGAGAAATTTGAGTGAATTTCAGGGTACACAAAATTCTCAAGTGTTCAGTTGATCTCATGTTCTGTCAACGATCAAACTGATCATTCTGTACTGTTAGTAGTACAAAAGAATTCAAGTTTCACGGGACCGTTTTGCAGTAAAGTTCACTACTTTGTCGCTATCAGGAATCATGATACCCCGTTTCAATCCATGATTCCCGAGACTATTTTAAATAGAGTAATTTCTGGTTTTGCCCATAACTTCGTGCTGGTGAATAAATGTGAGTGCTATTGGATCAGGTGTCAACATTGTTGAAAATTGTTCTTCGCTCACAACTTTGCTGCGATAATGTGTTCTGCCCGTATAATCCATTCACCGTCATCCAAAACATATTTCACTCTATGTTGACTTGGTTCATTTCCGACGTTATCGCCCCTGATCCATTGAATTGAATCCACCCATAAATCAGAATCGTAAATCAGTAATAATTAATAGTAAAAATATCAATAATAAAATATGAATTAATCATGATCACAAAAATGCAGGCGAACAGAGGGTATTTCGACAATTAGCAAAAAAAGCTTGTCAATGCGCAAGCGCTTCGGGTAAATTCATTTAATTGACCTGTTTTAAATTCCATTATGTATCAAAAATTCATCAATTTTATTCGCCAGTAATTGGTTATAAGTACACATTGTTAATATTAAATCTCATCGGTAGGCAAAAATCATTTTTACTCAACAAATTAGCTATTAGTACTCATAGCATGTATGATTTCAGTAGAATGTGGATTGTGTGTAGGCGACCGTGATGTTAGCCATCATGGCATCGCACATCTCGGGAAATATTTCAATTGCAAAAGGTTTTAAAATAATCAAAACTGCCATTTTTAACTTTTCTTCTGTGTTGGGAACATCAATCGACAATATATCGACATATTTGCAATCACATCATGTGCTGTAAAGCTATGTAAGCCCTCATCCTGAAACCATACTCCGTTTTTTCGTACCTCGCCAAAGGTAAACATGAGCCGTTTGCATTCGCGGCACATTAAACCACTTAAAACTTTATAATACCCAAAATACTGGAAAAATATCTTCTTGTTTCTTGAGGTCTTAACTATAAGTCACATTCATAATAATATCGAATAATCAATTTTACAACTATTTTGAATGTACAGCTAGATAGTATAAAAAAAGTAATTTTTTTTACTTCCAAACAAGTTGAGAACTTCCATTTCAGCACGAAAATACGTTTTTCAAAATTTTAGCTCTCAATCTTAACATTAAGAGGTTGCGCATCGCACTTTTCCATTTTTCATAAGGATTACATGGGAGAAAATTGTTTGTGGCTCATTCTGATTTTCATCACTAGCTAACGATGCGCCGTACGGAAAATTCATAGACACATTTTTGTAGAGAATGGAACATAAGAAACTTAGAAAAATATCATCTTCCGCCTGGATTTCACGACACGCTTGTCGTTCACCCGCATAAGTGGTGGAATTTTGCGCATTTTACCAGTATATTTGAGTCTCGATTCTTACGGTAAAAGATCTATTACAACTATCCGCCAGAGTTAGAATTTATTCACCGAGTAAACGTATAACATGGAAAAAACAGCTTCACGATGGTCTTCCAATCATTCAGAACACCAACGATCGTCTTTAAGGCAGGTAGAGTTGCAGCGTTCTAACCTCGTCGCTCAGGTGCCGCATGCCCAACGCAGTTTCATAGTCCTGGACGACCGTCGTTGTATCTTATAGGTGAAACACTATTCTTTTCGTGTTTGTTATTATGAAAAAAAGCATCGCAATTAATTTCATCCTTGATAATACAAATTTTTTTAGATTTTTTTACGCCTGCTTATATGGGTGAAAGACGAGTTCAGTCGTGAAATTCAGGCGGAAACGATATTTTGTGAAATTCTTATATTCCAATCAATGTGTAAGAACACTTTAGCTTATGCGTTTATGAATTTTTTTTGTTGATTTTTAATCGTCAATAAAGCTCTCCCGTGAGCCCTCGTCACGGTGGTGCGTTGGAGAATGTTCATATTACTATTATACGTTACACGGATAATTCATTAAATAAATTGATGTTGCCAAAATGACCCGGCTATCGTTGACTCCCAGGCCATAAAAAAAATTGGCAGCTTCTGAAGATTTGAAAATTGGAGTAGGAGTTTTCTTTATACAACGCACTCACTTTCTCAAGCCTGTAGCACAATTTAGACCATTGTGTCTATTTTTCTAGATAGCCTCTGAAAAGAGAAGGAAGGGCTAAGCTGCTGTGACGGTGACGTCGGTGGCGGTGACGAGTAATGTTTATAGTGTGGACTAAGGTACATAGAAAATAATCTCCATCACTCACCAGCAATCCACACAAGTGAAATCAATAACTGCAAAAACAACGCTTCATTTGCGCTGGGATGACGTCCGTTGGTGACGATGCTGAAATCAAAGTACAAGACACAAAAATTGTAACGAATTCACGCGACACGAGCAATTTTTCGCATTGAAAATCCTGGTTCCCGTTTCATCCATCTGCTACGTTGATTCGCCAAGTTCGTGTCTCCATCACACTCTTGTGGGTAGACTGTGAAGCATTTGATTTGTGGGGGCAGTGTATCGAGAGTCGTTGACTGAAGAGTGATTTTGACGCCTCTAGAAACCCAGTAACTTGTTCCGTCCAAGCGTGACACGGATTTTTCTAGTTTTTTGGTGGTTTCCACCCCTCGGGGGTGGAGCATTCAATTCGAGCGGGTGGTTTTCCGGGAGCCTTTAATTCTGGAGTAATTTTGACGTGCGTACGAACTCTGTAAGTTGTTGCGTCCGAGAGTTACGTGGATTTTTCTAGTTTTTTGGTGGTTTCCACCCCTCGGGGGTGGAGCACTCAATTCGAGCGGGTGGTTTTCCGGGAGCCTTTAATTCCGGAGTAATTGTGACGTGCGTACAAACTCTGTAAGTTGTTGCGTCCAAGAGTTGCACCGATTTTTCGAGTTTTTTGGTGGTTTCCACCCCCAGGGGTGGAGCAGTTAATTCGAGCAGGTGGTTTTCCGGGAGCCTTTAATTAGCCTTTAATTATGGCCCTCACACTTTTTCGAAATTTGACCTCGTTCCCGTTTTTTTTTAAGTCTGGTTTATCTCGAGCTGGCACCGCCACAGTTTTTTTTTAAAAAACGCGGAGCATTTAATTCGAAAATAGAGCATTTAATTGGCCTCTAATTAGCCCTCAATTATTCTATAGGAAATTTTTCGATTTTCGAATGTGGCGGTTCCAGCTTGATATGACTTGCAGTCGACACGAGCCACCGAGCACGAGGCAGGGACGCGACACTCCAAGCAGCCTCGACTACCACTCTCAACTGAAGAAGGCAATTTAACGTTGAATCTCAGACACCGTGTTCTTCACAGAATCCCTTTACCCTCAGTTAGGGCCCCAGAACCTGCAAAGAGCTACCTGCATTGCGCCAGGCCGTCTCGATACAGGTAATGGTATAATTCCGAATAATTGATGTGTGTGAACTTGGCCCAGCACTTTTCGAAATTAATATTTTTCAAAATTGTGCTGAGTTGGGCTCCTTTTATGCTTACTTGTGCCGTAAAACAATCCCTCAACAGTTTTGCAGAAATTTTGAAAAAACCAAATTACGACCTGCCCAGCACTTTTAGAATATCAACTTTTTTCAAATTGTGCCGATTTGTGTTCAATTTGTGCTAACTTGTGCCGTATTTAGTTTTCCCAAAAAAAATAAATAAAAAACATTTTAAAGAATAAAAAAAAAAGAATAAAATTCATTACTTTTAATGAGTTGTGCTAGGGAAAGGCTCAAACTTTTCCCGACAGCAAAACTCGCTCCGGAACACCCTTACCGTTTTAAAAATAGACAATACACCGAGCCATGACCAGAATTGGGCAGCAGAAATTACTTTCGTCATTTCATTACCCGTAAATTACAATTACTGTGAATAACTGTAATATTTAGTAACTAATGACAATGGCGGAAAATAATTATAAATTTTGATTTACCAATTACAGTTAGTATTAACAATTGTAATTTTATAATTATCAACTACAATTACTCGAAATAATTGTAATTTTTTTGTTGTCAATTAAAATTACTTGAAAAAATTGTAATTTTTTTGCCACTAATTACAATTACTTGGAACAATTGTAATTTTTCTGTTATCCATTACAATTAATGGAAATGATTATGTTTTTTTTTCAAATTTCAATTGTTTTTCATAATTTATTCAAACAAATTACCTTTGGAAACGAAATGTCGAATTCTCAACATAATTTCAAATTCCGAAAACATCGGGAACTTCATGGAGCTTACATATTCACATTGACTGGTCAAGCAAATTATTTAAACAAATTAATTTTTCAAAGTAATGTGAAATCCTCGATCAGCTACCCAAAAAACTTTGGTAACCATAGCCAATTCACATATTGACTGTGAAAGACTCGTTCCGATCACACCATTTGAATACTCCAAAAACGGAGTAAATTTATTTGTCTATTTGTTATTATTTCACAGGAATAACGTTAAAAAGAATTTTAATAATATCTGATTTCATTACAATCACTGAGGATAATTGAAATGATTTGTGATTAAATTCCAATCACTGAAAGTAATTTTGATAAACTTTGATTAAATTCAAATTACTCAATGTGATTTTAATGAAATCCAATTCATTTACAATTACTGGAAATAATTTCGATGGACTCTGAGTCAATTACGATTATCAAAAGTAATTTCACTGAACTCCGATTCAATTATTATTACTGAAAATAATTTCGATGGAATTCGATGTCATTAAAAATTATCCTTAGTGATTAGTAATTGTTAATTTTTTATTACAATTTTGCCCAGCACTGGCCATGACCAACGATTCAAAAATCTCGATAACTTTGAGAAATTCAAAAATCTACAACTTGTGCCGAGTTTTGCTCGATTTGTGCTGGCCTGTGCCGTTTTCTGTTTCGAAATAAAAATAAAACGAAAAAAATTAATATATTTAAAAAAAAAATCAAAAATTAGAATCTATGACTTGTGCTGAGTTGTGTTAGGCAAGGGCTTCATCTTTCGGTTAAGTCAAAGCTCGCTTCGGTCTGCTTTCACCCCTGTTAGATTGAATAATCCCTCGAGTAGTGACAACCATTTCCATAATCTCGACAATTTCGAGAAATTCGAAAATCTCCCACTTGTGCTGAGTTGTGCTCAACTTGTACCTACTGGTGTCGTATGCAGGTACAAAAAAATCTCGATCAAAAAAAAGAATCTTCTCCTCGGCTTAAGGGATCGTCTCGGTGTGAAATTTTCAAAAAATCGTTTTTCTCTTTTTCTGCACTATCGTATAGTATACACTGTTTTCAACATTCTCTCAAATTTTTAAATTGAATTTGAAATTATTACGGTCGCTACAGCGTTTCTTGTAGAAAGGGAACGGTTTTTCTACCTGCGCGTGTACTAAGGTGCTTGGGTTCTATAACCTCGCAGAATAAACTGTTCAAGCATTTCAGTTCATTTTTGACATTCACCATGGATAGACATACGAGTGAAACCCCCAAGAAAAAAATCAAGACCTGCCATCGTCGATTGATCGTAAGTAAACGATTGATCCAAACTGTTCTGACTTCAATCTTGAAACGCGTAATTTTTGGCATGGTGTTTTTCAAAACGGTGTACATTCTCAAAGGAAGAGTTTTTAAGATATCTATTTTCAATTTTGAGAAAACATTCTTAACGTCATTCTCTAACGCTCTATGGAAGCTTTAATCTTCCAATTTTTTTTTACGAAAAACTGTCGAAAAAAGGGCCAAATTCGATACTTTTTGTTCAAACCACCGCCATTTTGTCAAATTTAAAAAAAAAGAAAAACCTCCATGGTGCGATAACGATTTTACTACAGATTGATAATCTTTTCGAAATTTTTGTTTCAGATCAAAATTGCGGTCGCAATCGTGTACACCGTACAGGACTTTTTTTTTAACGTGTCATTCCAACAATTTATTCAATTATTATACACTAAATAAATGAACGTAAAAAAAATCATTATGTATTCGGCATAAATGTATTTATTTATAAAAAAAAAACCAGATCGATTAGTTTATTACAACATTAAATAAAAAATCGCGGAAATCAGTGATTTTTCGAAGGTTCACAGTAAGACGATCCCTTAAAAAAATCACTTTACGTCCTTGGTACACAATTTCCTAATCTAAAAAAAAGAAAAATTTGAATAGCAATGTATTACTTTTGCTGAGTTGTGCAGCCCGAGGACTCAAACATCCTACAAATCTAAATTGGCCCTCTTCCCGCTTGGCTACAGAAAGTCCAAGAGTTTTTAAAAAATGATCTACATAAATATCCATTGAATGCCAATTCTTCAATAAGAGTATTATCGTTTGCATTTGAAAAGTAGTTCAAATTGTTTACCGACAATCGCACGAGTCTCAAAAATTTTGATTTTGATGCAGAATATCTATGAATAAAATAAAATTGAAGTGTATTTTATTGACGACTTCTGTACTATTTATTTTATAGAAAGTCTTTGCTGAATTTTTCTTAAGAATCACAGATGCTTTTTCCATTAATAAATAACTAAGACAACGAAATTAGTAAATGAATTATGAATGAATAAATAAACCCATATAGAAATATTCACGTAGAAATAAATAATATAAACGGTAATTTAATTTCAGTCGAGGAATACCTTGAATATACTTATAATAATATACGAGACAATTATTCAAATGATAATTCTCACAAACTTTATTGAAAAAATGAACATTGCCAGATCACGTAAGGCTAAATTTAAAACAAGAAAATAGAAACTTTTTCCAAAACTAATATGTGTCAGGTATTTTGAGCCAAAATTGTTACATTGTTGTGCGATGGTGAGGGAGAGCACAACGCTCGACGTGCGAGGGTAGTGGAGAGTAGGGGAATTCTTTCGCGGTAAAGTGGGGAGCGTTTGCGCTGTGCTTAGCAACGAGCCGTTGGAACTGACAACCACAGGCAGGCGGGACGCTTAAAACAGGACTCACGCTTCCAATCGTTGCGCATATCGCGATTGATATTTTATGAAATTATTGTATTGGACGAGAAAACTTTTTACCTACCGCAACTTGTTTATGTATAAAATATCATTTGTATATGTATGTGTATAAAAACTATATAAATATTTTGTAATTTTTCATTTTATAATTTATAATTTATATATGTATAATATTTTATAAATATATATGATATTGTGGCGGACATCCACCAGCAAGCCGGCGAAAAATCTTTCACAATATTTCCTTTTCTCCATTTCTGTCTTTTTACAACTATTGCCCTTTACAGTTAACTTTCGCGTGTCCGGGCCTCGCCGCGCTAGCCGAGAGCCAAGGGTTCGACCGCGCCGGGAATTTCCCTACATGTGGCATTTATGGCGCGACGCGACCCTTGGCCTCGACTCGGGGGCGAGCTTGCACTTTTTCCTCATCTGTAACCAGTCTTTACCGTGCTCGGCGCATACGCATCTACTAGCTAGCTTCGTCTTTTTCCCTGTTTTCGCATCTCTATTATACCATCCAATTCTTGTAGCTCGATTTCTCTCATAATAAACAGTTCGTCAGTACCATATCACTATCAACCACAATCTTTAGCGTCATCCGTTTACTAACCTCCCGACAGCACCACATATATACTTCTCGCAAAAATTAAGGGAACAACAAAAATTTCGCAATTTTTTAGTGATTTTCAACAGGCTGTATTTCAGTGAAAAATGGTCGTGCAAGAAATAAAAAAACAAAGCTTTTGAAGCTTGAAGACTCTAGTTTTTGAATTTTTCGGTTGAAAATTTTCCGAAGCACGATTAGCCATGCAATCCTTGGATAAAGCACGTAGAAAAAATTTTCAAAATTTTTTTGCATTTTTTTTTTCGCTCTACGGGCATGGAAAAATTTTTCCGAGCTAAACCAATGCATAGGTCGCATAGCCTGTTAATTCAGCTAAAAAAGAGAGCAAAAAAAGCAAAAGTAGAGCAAAAAAAAAAGTGTACAAAATTTTGAAAATTTTTTCTACGTGCTTTATCCAAGGATTGCATGGCTAATCGTGCTTCGAAAAATTTTCAACCAAAAAATTGAAAAACTAGAGCCTTCAAGCTTCAAAAGCTTAGTTTTTTTATTTGTTGCACGACCATTTTTCACTGAAATACAGCCTGTTGAAAATCACCAAAAAATTGCGAAAATTTTGTTGTTCCCTTAATTTTTGCGAGAAGTGTATATAATTATAATATAATAATAATATAATATAATAAATTATAATATAATAATTATAATATTTCACAATTTTAAAATATATAATTTATATATGTATAAAAATATATAAATCATTTGTATATGTATAAAAAATAAATTATATGTAATTAATCAGACTATTTCTTTCGATAACAATGCTTCACATGAAAGCTTTAAAAGAACACTTGATGAGCTCGAATTACCGTCACGTTCTAGATGAATGCAGTCACTCGGAGCAAATGACCGAGAACTTACCGCGTGCACAATAATTCGGCGTCCACGATGTACCCTGGATCTAAAAACAATATCGCGAAGTTTTGTTGGGTGCCTGGCATGATAAACACGCCTCGAAATCATCAACACGCTATGCCGCGACAATATACTAGGGAACTCAGTACCGCGGCGAGGGAAGGGGTAATTTTTGGGTAGAGAGATATATGCGAAGTACGCAACACCAATACGTTATTTTACCAAGTTAACATCAAATTATAATAATATATTTCCAGCCAGCGGCAATACAAAAAAAAAAAAATAAATAATAATCCACACGTCCCTCTTCGCGATTCAAAATGCAAAACAATAGAAATAATAATTCACAATTCGCTCTTCGCAGTTCAAAATCAAATACGTAGATTTAAAAAAAAAAAAAAAATAATTATAATAAAACAGAAAGAAAAACGAAATGACTAAAGCTAGACGGCATCCAATGCCTACGCGCGCTAGTCGCTGCCTCACGATAAACAATAACTCAAAAACTAAAAACAAAATTTGACTCGACGCGCTAACCGCGACCGTCCTCCACTATCCACAGCGCTAATCACCACTCAACAATAAACCACTAGATCAAAAACAATAGGATCCAAATAATACTTGATGCGCTATTCGCTATCGTCCTCTACGAAAGAAAGCGTTAATCGCCAAGCTGCAAAGCGCATCCACAAGAACAATACCTAAAACCAAACCTGATTCGACACGCTAATCGTATCTCTAGCTGTTAGTTTTAATTACGCCGGTACCCCCGTTAATCATATAGCTATTATCGAAACGCATCCGTACTCATGGTACTTGCAACTCCCGAAAAGTTCACAAGCCGCTCCGCTAATCCGAGCGTCCACGCATGATGATACGCGACCTACACGAGAGGTGACACTTTTACCTAAGCTGACTCGACTTGAACCCAGGCAGCGGAGTTTGGCTGCGCTCAATTTGATACAAAAGTGACTTTCCGCCTTATCGCGAGAACTCAGGCTACTGCCATCAACAAGGAGATCGGCAAACAAATTTCGAGTGCTACTCTAACTCAACGAGGAACTGGCCAACCGTTGACCGGTGCGCCGATCTAAATTGCACTCAAAATGCGCTCGCAAAGAAGTAATAGCGCTCACCGCTTCATAACCACACCAAGAACTCGCCTACGCCAGTCTCAGCCATGACACACGCAACTACTTTTCATTCTTCTTCGTAACTTGGAGCTGGAATTTGAACATGCCCCGAACATGGGCGCTATCCGTCGTGAAAAACTCTCCTGCTCGCATTGGTGTTTTCTTTCCGAAATTCTTATAGCCTAACTTGTGGCTATAGTTGGCACCCGCTGTGGCGGGGTGCTGATCGGCTGTACAGTCTCTGATATCCCGTAGCTTGACAGTGGCATGGTAACGACTTCGCAAGGTTACCTGACGTCAGCATGGTGAGGGGAGGCTACGGCTCGCCGGCCACCCACGGGAATCTCGTCCGCCTTGGCTTCCCTCGTGGCAGAGCTCTGCGTTGACGCTCTCTCCGTAGCCTCGTGAGAGGCCCTCCTTTCGTCGCGATCCGTCGCGACTGTGATCCGATAAGGCTTTTTGAAATTGCCGCCGATCTCGTGTACGATGTCGCGTGTACTAGAAACAAAAAAAATAAACAAAAATCCTAAAAAAGTCGTATTCGCTAAACCGAAAATGCCCCCCTCTCAAAGTCTCGGATGCGTGACCTTTGTCCTGGCACTCTTCTTTTGCAATGATTAGCGGTCGGATCCGCGGGATCCCTAATTTCGAGCCTCATCTAGGGTTCGGGGAGCCGTTTGGTACGCGCATCGAGAATGCCACGTTACAACGGTTATACTACTCAATAGATTTCATATTCACGAGGAACTTCTTTCTTTCCATGGTTTGCATTGTCCCATGGACATAACATCATCTTCAATTGACAATAACGAATCTCTAAACGAGTCAAATGATGGCACAGACATCAATTTTGATATTAAAATACCGCAAGCAACGTAACACGATATAGATTGCGAAAAAGTGATTTGCCAATTAACAACGAAGGTCCAAAGAAATTATAGCACTCTACGACGTAACAAATAGACGACGAAGATGTATGCATTCATCCGTGAAAAAACAAAACTACCTTGCGCTTTTATGTGTAAAAGGTGTACGGTTTCGGAGACAGGTATTTATGTGACTATTGATGCCAAATGCCCAGACTGCAAAGCAACTTTCAAAGCGACCATTGCCAATAGGCCTCCTAAAAATTCGCCCGTGCGATTGGAGTGTTGTGTCTCGCGATTCAATCCTTCAGTCAAACATGTGACAAAACGGCCTTTGAATGGTGAAGAGCGAGACAAAGTTTCGAAAGCACTTGCTTCTGAAGCTTTTGCGGCTACTACATGGCGCCGGAAACAAGCCGACGAAAAGATGGATTTGTATGACGCTGAGCCTCCGGACATACCTAGCACACCAGTGCGGGGAAAGCGCTGCAGCAGAAGCGCGATCAAATTTTGAAAACAAAAGGGACTGATCCAATTTTGAGCTTACAATTTATTGTTACAAAGGGTAAAATAACCCGTCTTGCCCCCTTTTAATGATCTAGTAGTCATCATAGATGAAAGAGGCTTATAAACCTCTTATGTCTTTAAAAAGAATAAGGTTACTGCGTCAACCAACACTATTGTAAAAACAGTCTTGTTTCAGACTTTGAACTGGAAACACATTCTCAGCTATCAAAGCTTTTTCCCAAGATGTTCACAATTCAAGGTCTTCTCCCTTTTATCAGGGAAATATACAATTCCTCAATTTAAACACCGAGGGTAGAAAACGAGGTTAGCTTTTCCGAGGCGCCATTTCACGTTCAGACACGTTATTCTCATTTGAGTTAATTGCATAATTCAAGAATTCCTGGGGTTTTTTCTCAAATGTTCCAGAAACGTTTTTGTTCTCTCAAACCGCCCGTTTTTGATAAAAAAATTCCATGGGCAGAGTACGAAAGATAATTTGACACCATTGAAAAGCATAATCAGTATGAATCCGCCATGAGCCTTGCCTCTTCTCTTCGGACTCCGGCTTTAAATGTTTTAACAGCATTATCAGAGAAAGAAATTTCCGATTTTGAAAAACTGAGCACCGCGCTCAAATTGAGATACGGAAATGACCATTTCACAAAATTATATAGAGCTCAATTGCAGACTGGAAGTGAAGAACGAGACGAGGACCTTGCTTCACTTAGTCAAGATATTGAACGACTGTATAGTCGAAGCTTCTTCATAGGTGAAGTTGCCTCGTAGTTTTGAATTGAACCTTTTTTATTAGTGTGAAGGATAGAGGTTGAGGTTTTCTTGTAAAAAAACTCTCGCGTTTGAGCCATCGAATTATGAATGTTTATTGGCCCTTGTGGGAAAAGCCTTGCGGCATAAAAACCCACGACGTATGAACGTTGATTTGTAAACGTATAAAGGCATATGTCGCACCCGTGAATATATCGATTGTGTATATGAATGTGTATATGCCGGTTACAGCCCGTTTGGCTCATGCCACCGCGATCTGGAGTGCGTTTCGTACTGCGATTTCTGCTTTATTCGATTCGATCGAATTTCATACGATTTTGCATTTGCCTTACTCGGAGGAGCGAACGTATATGAGAGTATAATTGGTGTTGGTAATACACCAAGAGCGCTTGGGCTCGTTGTATGATGAAAGGGTGCAAGACCCTTGGTATGTGTGTATGGGCACTCGGTCCCGTGTAGAATAAGAGACACTCGGGCCGTACTCATCTACCTTACTCCGTAGAGCGAACGTATACGAGAGTATATTTGGGCCTCTCGTTTATAGTCGTAGTACGAGAGAACGCACGGCGTCATTAACGATCGTGACTAGACTGTTTTAAAAAATGCGTGATGCGCGCTCGCCTCCTCGTCTACGCAAGATTTGGCATCTCTGCCGAGACGAATCGTTCGAGCGCGGCTCGCACGGAGATCGCAATGACACGGGCACAAAACGACGCTCAGGCACTGAACACCCTCCCCACTGTGATGGAGCTGGAACATTTCTAATGAAATGTAACAGTTTATATCCTCTCGTAGGAACATGCCGGGGATCATTCAGATGAGTACAAAATTTATCATGCAGCGTAGCCCGCCTTATGCGCTTGGCTTTCTTATCGGCAGCAGTGCTCAAATTACGCGATTATGCACTTCATATGCACTGTCGCCGAGCCCGGCGAGAGGCCGTGTGAGCAGTCTCAATGCTGCTTCCAGGCGTAACGCACGTCTAATTTAATATAATGTAATGTTGACGCTTCCTCTTACCATTTGTTGTTATCAATTATCATTCAATTCTCTGTTTGAATAAACATATAAATACATATATAATCGTTGCGCAATATTTGCATGACAAATTTGGTGATCCTGCCAGGATCCGGTTTAAACCAACGAACGCGGCGCGCGTATCAAACGGCCGGATCATAGTGACGAACTTTGGAAGTGAGTGCATAAGCCCAATAAATTCACGCGCGAACCTTCGGCTACGCGTTTATAAGTAATTATTACTGATTGTACCTAGCAAGGGATAGAGTGAAAGGCCGCCTTGCGTAGACAATCAAGGTCTGCGTGTAGACCACTTGATAACCAGGGACTGAGTGTGGACCGCCTGATTCTACACTGGACAATTCCCATAGTGAACTTGTGTATTTATTGGAAAGGAAGCAAGTATAAAATTCTGCACTCCTTAGATACATTAAACTTCGCGTTTGAACCATGTAAGTGAAGTGAAGTGAGAATAAGGACACTCAGACTCGAACCGCTCTTATATTCTTGCCCCCGGTGCCTGTCAGAGACTCCAGGACATCGAAGCCTCGTACCGACGGCTACCATGATCTTCGAGTGTGATGCTTCACACCTCAATTTAGCTACTCCTAGCGTAAGTACAAGCATTTTGTTACTTACTCGAGTCACCATAAACTTATCGAAGGACAAATCGTGATCAAAACTGAGAATTTGATGGTCAAACTTGAATCATTCAAATAAATAAAGTCAAAGCTTGACTCAAGGTGAATTTGAAAATGAATTCACAATGGACGTGAACGAAAACAATGACCGGAGATCGGCAGTACCTCCCACTATTGTTGAGACTGCAGAAGATGGACAACCCGTCACTTCTGAATCCCGGTTTGAAGAGAGATTTTGGGATTTGGCGAACCAAATGACTCAGCTTGTGAATAGGCTACAAGAAGCCACCGAACGTAATGATTTAACTGCAATGGGCAGATACCGTCTTGGGCTAGAGCAATTGAACGGAGAGAGGTTAAGTGCGCGTCAACTTGCTCGCCGCGAAGATTTGCCTATAGAAGAGGTTACCCGTTTTATTCAATTGAGAAATCAAGAACGCCGTGAACACGACTTCATTCGTCGCAATAGTGTGGAAATAAATCGAAACTCTGAAACAGTTCCGCGTCCCGAAGACACGCTTGAAAGCGTCACCAACCAAATGTTTCAGGAAATGCAACAACCGAATAACCAATTAACCGAAGAAAACCGTCAAGAGGAAGCTCTTACAAATAGTAATACCAATCGAGAAGCAATCAATAACTATTATCGCTTAACAACTAGCGATGATCCGAATGTTTCTAATATTTTGAGACCGCCCGGAAACCATATCGGAGCGATACCGCGAATTCAACTAGATACCGCGCGTCTCGTTGAATCAGAGGTGAAAGATCCTACTCAGATAGCTCCCTCGACCGTAACAAACCCACCACGTTACTCGGCATTATACGGGCTCGCTCAAAACCGATTGCTGCCACCGACACCCCGCATCGATGAGGTGGGCTCCCCAGACAATTCAGGCTCAGACCATCAAGGTATAAATGCGATGCCAATACCGATCCTTCACCAAAATCGCTCATTAGAAAACGACCTATTCTCCACCGCGCGAGCCCATGTAAGCCATGATATCTTGTCGGATACGGATTCGACACTGCAACGCGTTCTCGAGGAAAGCCGACGTTTATCACGGATGCCGAACGTACGCCTTACACCAAGGCCTAGTCCACAGTGGCCTAATGGTCCGACGGATCACGAAATCCCACAAGGTACTGGTAGCAATACCCGTGACAAGGTCCCGCGTCGTCGTCTAGAACAGCAAGAAGAGGATGAACTTCGAAGAGCCTAGGAAATGTCTGCTACTTCACCACATCGTCGTCCGGACACTGTGACGTTCAGTATGTCCCAGCTGCTGAGTGATCCCGAAGCTTTACGCCAACAGCAAGAGATAATGAGAAACATTGAGGAACTCGCGCGAAGAAACCAAACAAGAATTCAACTACCGGCAACTGCGCCACCCCGAGACGTGCTTCCCCCTCGGGATCCAAGAGACCCAGGCCCGTATGCACGAACGAAAGCTTACTTGAATGATGTCAGCCTACGCCCCGATGCTGCCGGAAGATACCCCGGAGAACCAAATCGCCCAGCGGACGAGCCCTATGCAATGCAAGATTTCCTACCCGCGTTTCAAGCCATCAAGATGATTGATTGACGTACACGCTTGGATCATGCAAGTAAAAGCCGCCGATATGGTAGTTATGCCAACCCAACGATTCCCGTTTTTGAGCATGGTAATCAGCTTGAAGACAGGAGGAGCTCTTCAAAAGACCATCAACCAGAGGAGACCTCGTACAATCCTAACTTTACTCGAAGTCATAAGAACAGCCGTTATCGTCGAGAAAAGTGCCACCACATTGGATATGGAGCTTGGCAGAACAGGCCAAAAGGGCGACACTGTGGACGCCTACAATCTCAAATTCAATCAAATCTACCAAGACCTCGTAGCTGCCTTCTCGAATCAACAACTACGAGCGAACATCGATCCTAATCTTCAAGATCTCGAAAATATTGTGTGCCAGTACTATCTGTACGGACTTAATCCGAGGATATTCCATCAAGTCAAAAACCGTCAGTACTTCAAGTTACTAGAAGCCCAGAAGGCCGCGAAAGAAGCCGAAGGCGAGGAGTTGAATTTCCGAATGCATCAACAACAGCTGATGAACAGTATCGACACAGCCTCGAAACTCACGTTTTGGAACAAGTCCCAAATTTACGGGCCAGGCAGCGCATCAGATACGCGAAGATTCCAGGTACAACAAAGAACCTCGACGAACTCGCCAAGGTCAACTCCTTGACCACCAGCGTCTGTCCACCACCACGATAAAGCGGAACAAGATGAAGACAAAGAACTCCAGAGATGTGAATGCCACACCTGTGACACACATCGGACCGCCCATGAACAACAAGCAGTATTTCATAATTGCGGAACCAGAGGACACTACAGCCGGAACTGCTACGCTCCGCGCCGACCACAGAACGACCAACGCCGTGATACTAACGACAATAAGCGAGACGCAAATTTTCAAAACGCCAGCCTCAAAGACAAACCGCCCAATGACCAAGTCAATTGCACGTCAGAGGAACTCCAGTCCGAGAAAGAGGAAATAAAGGGACAGGAGTACGAACTAGAGGACGAGTGCCAACAGGAGCCCGTGTATGTTCAGTTTCACAGGGGTTACTACAGTGTGCTGTAATAAAATTTGGAGAAACAAAGCAAGGAGTAGCCCTTATGGTCGATACAGGTGCATCAATAAACCTCATAAAACGGAAGGTTATTTATCCATCGGATGAACAAATTTGTCTAATTATCAAACGCAAAATTTCCTTTAAGACTGGCAAAGCGCTAAATTCCGCGAATGAAATTGCTGTACTAACTCACATGGGGCTGAAGGACGAATTCGTCATTATACCAGACGATTATGTGCCTGACGAAGAAGATGGAATCATGGGAAACCCGTTCATGAGGAGGCGAGATTTCCAGTTGAATGCCTCGACGCTCACCCTGAAGAATAAGATACACCACCTTACTAGCGACCGAAAAATTCGATTTAAACCAAATTCGGTGAACAAAATTGCCATCGATACCGACGAAAAGAATTTCGATCTCATGTTACGCATGGTTTATAAAGACGGAATGCCCATGGAAAATATCCCGGTGCAGATTGTACACACGAACAATCATGGTACGGCTTATGGAATCATCACCACCGCTAAAGACGAAGATATCGAGCTCGGACTGGAGAACGTCCAAGTCCACCGAGTAAAGAGTATGTCAACCCTGGGTGTATGGCAACAACCACGTGATAAAAGAGAGCAGGCGCTCCAACATACTGTCGACTTGAAACACCTAGCGGAGGAGTACCAGAAAGAAATTTGAAATATTCTTCAGGATTTTAGCGATATCTTTGCCTTACAGGAGGAAGACATGGTCAATGGAACATCAATGACTGAACATCGCATCGAGTTGTCAGATCCTCAACGCATTGTAAATGTGAAAAGTTTCCGTGCCCCACAGCTGCATCATCAGGTTGTAAAAGAGGGAGTAGAGAAAATGTTGAAACAAGGAATAATAACGGAATCCGAGTCGCCATACGACTCGCCAGTTTGGGTTGTACCTAAAAAACCGGGCTCCGACGGAAAGCCCAAGTATAGAATTGTGATCTATTTCAGCAAGATTAATGAACTTACCGTTCAGGATTCTTATCCGATACCAATAATCGAGGATTTACTCGATCACATGGGAAGGGCCAAGTTCTTTACTACTGTCGACATGGCCGCAGGTTTCCACCAGATCAACATGGCTGCTGACTCCAAGAAATATACTGCCTTCTCAACCCCCGACGGGCATTTCGAATACCAACGAATGCCTTTCAGATTACAGAACGCTCCTGCGACCTTCCAACACATGATGAACAATGCGCTGAGAGGATTGAATCAGAAGATCTGTTGCGTCTACATTGATGATGTAATAATTTTTGGTGAAACGGAGGAAAAACACCATCGAAATGTAAGAACCGTATTTCAGCGTTTAAGACAATGTAACCTGAAACTCCAGCCAGAGAAGTGCGCCTTCATGAAAACTGAAGTGAGATACCTCGGATATGTCATCACTGACGAAGGGAGCAAACCAGATCCGGAAAAGACTAGAGCGATTCAACAATTACCCGTTCCAGTCAACGTTAAGACGATTCGATCCTTCCTTGGTTTGACGGGGTATTACCGAAAGTTCATACAAAACTATCCAATGTTAGCGAAACCATTAACAAGGTTAACAAGAAAGGACACCCCATGGGATTGGTCAGCAGCCTGCCAAGAAGCCTTCGAAACCCTGAAAGAAAAGTTGGTTACACCACCGATACTTGTGAGATCAGACCCAGCTAAACAATACGTCGTAACTACCGACGCGTCAAACGATGGAATTGAAGCGGTACTATCTCAAGACGGCCACCCCATATATTTCTTATCTTGAACCCTGAATGATGCGGAAAGGAATTACAGCACAACAGAGAAGGAGATGCGTGCTGTTGTATGGGCCGTCAAGAGACTAAGAGTATATTTGCTCAATACACCAGATAAACCCTTCATCATCCGCACCGATCATCGTGCACTCGCATGGCTGAAAAATTGCGTAGACCCCAGTCAACGCCTGCTGCGTTGGAGACTAAGATTGGAGGAATACTCATTCCTGATAGAACATGTTTCGGGAAAAAGTAACGTAGTAGCGGATGAGTTATCTAGAGTCTTTCGCACAAAGGAAGAGATCTTCGGAAAACTCACCGAATTGGAAAAGGGACTATACGAAATCACACCCATTGATAGGAATCCCAAGTGGGTCCACCACATTGCCGCACGCCACATTGACATCGAGAGATTGTCACTCACAACAGGCAGGACAAAATCTCACATCAAACTCGTTCCCAACCGAAATCAAAAAGGGGAGGACGGCAAATGGGTGAACATTACCCTAGAAGAAAAGGATGCCTCTGACAACACCCTGATTATACCAAAGAATCAGACTAATAGACGTGAGAAACTCAGAAACTACATTCATCCGAAAAGGTACGAAAAGATATACTTCTGGATTGACCCTAAGAAAACCACCAAAGAAGAGACCAATTCAATCATCAAAGATCTCAAGAGGATACGTCAGGACTCAGGTGCAGACATATCATTTTGCTTGACAGAAAAGGATGTGCCCAACAAACAGCAACAGAAAGAAATCATGACCAGCGCTCACAACGACATCAATGGACACTTCGGCCTAGCAAAAACAATTGACCGAGTAAAAGAAACGGCCGTATGGTCACGTATGGAAAATGATATCCATTCCTTCATCCAGGCATGCCCCACGTGTCAGATGTATAAAAAGGAAAGGATACAAATGAAATCACCCGCTATTATTTTCGAAACCTTTGCTGAAAAACCTAACGATCAAATTTCAATAGATATCGTCGGACCTCTGGTCGAATCTTGGAATAAACACCGATATATCCTCACGATGCAGGATTCAATAACTGTATTCATTAAATGTGCCCCACTTGCGAACAAAACCGCGACAGTAGTTATCAAGGCTACATTCGAGTATTGGATAGGTAACTTCGGGTGCCCCAAAGTAATCCTGACGGACATGGGAAAGGAGTTTTGTAACGAGCTGACCGATTCCTTTCTCGAACACTATAATATCAAACATGTCACTTACAACTGCATATCACCCGCAGTCGAACGGCTCTATAGAACGAATGCAAAGTGTCTTGAAAGACTATTTTCGAACTGCCTGCAAAGAGAGAATACACACTTGGGACAAGGTTTTAATAGATATGGCACGTACCTATAACACTTCCGTTCATCAATCAACAGGTGAAACGCCTCACAACCTCATGTTCTGTCACGGAGCCAACAATTCTGACGGTTTCCGCGAAAACCGATTGGAAACCGTGATTAGTAAGAAAATGTTGTGGATACGAAAATGGGAGGAACGGTTCGAGAAAGCTCTGGTCTGGCTTACCAAATCCAGAGAGAAGAACCAAAAACAAGTGGACCAAGGAACACGACGACAAACTCCTTTATATCAAGTGGGAGATAAAGTAATGATCAAGAACCATACGCGACAGAACGCCTTGGAAAGGATTTGGAATGGACCATTCGTCGTCGTCGAGATCAACGAACAAAAAGGAAATATCACTTACAAGAAAACCGCGGATGATTTCACAGCGTCTTATTGGAAGACCCATCTGAATAATACCAAACCGTACTACGAATACGACACCGGACCAAGGGAAACCGATCCAATCCCTAGAATAAAACTAAAACGGGTTCAGGGTAATGATTGGATCTCCACGGAATAAAGTCTTAGTTTCTTTTGTTATAGGTATAGCAGTCTGTCCCTAGCCTACTTCGATGTCTCAGTTATCAATGGGACTTTACTCCAGGAGGAGGTGAGCAAAGTATACATGTACCAGGAAAGATGGAAGATATTCCAATCCATTGACGCAAGTGGGTTCACCAAACCATTACTCGACATTCACGACAAACTCGGAGGCCTCCAGACGATACGGGATACCTATCTGGACCCTTGGGACCCTGGTCAGCGATTCCTTGTCCAGTCCGCCCTGGACGCTTTAAATTTAGAATTTGCCCGTGCCTCGTCACACAAGAATATTTTGGAAGTCATTTTAGACTTGGGTGCGCCTATTCATCAAATGACGCACCGCCCCTCTAAATTAAGGGAATCTCAATCCCACGGAACCAAAACAAGTACTCCGAAAGCGCTCGCGTCGAGCGATGTTACTTACGAAGCCTCGCGCGAAGCTGAGACGGTATTTGGAAAACATGTCCTTCTGACGGGCCTGGCAAATGAAATGTATCCCCTAAGGAAATCTTATCTCACGCCAAACATCAGACCGAAAAGAGGAATGTTTAACTTTTCAGGAACAATCCAAAAATCAATCTATGGAACTGCTGACGCGGATGATTTGGAAATAATTAATGGGAATCTAGCCTCACTAAAAAATGTAACGGACACTCTAAATCTTGTTGTAACCAAGTCCTTGCACATCAATCAAGTTAATATCTTGAATACAAATCAGCTCAAACTTAAACACTCTTTGGAAACTGTATGGGAACAATTGGAATCTCTCTATCTAATAAAAAAGTTTCAAACAAATGAACGTAGAAAAAGATTATAATAACAATAGTAAAAAAAGATTATAATAACAATAGTATACGCATGAAGTTGGCGGTGGGGTGAGATCCCGAAAACAAAACGAAAAGCATCTAGCAAACCCTTTGACAGCTGTCATCGGCTGTTTATGACAGTCTTTGACAAATATCTTTATAGGTATCTGTTTCTGACGCGCAAAAAATGAACATGCAAACGAAAATTATCAAGATGATTCCCGACAGGAATTGTCTTTTTCGCGCGTTGGCGTATTGTGTATATGGCACTCAAGATCGACACGCAGAGGCGAGACTGAGTATCGTTTCAAAGATAGTGGATAATTGGTCTACATTTGCGGGTTTTATTACAGGTAATGAGTCAAACGGTGCTGTGATTAGGTGACCTGGTGATTACAAATCACATATGAATAAAAATGCAATATATGCAGCTGCGGATATTTTTAAGATATGTTTAATCGTGTATCGCGAAGAACAAATTCATCCACACCGGATCGGATCACAAAATGGAACACAATTCTCGCTACTCTTCACCGGCGAAGGAGACAGTGGACACTTTGATGTCTTGCAGAACCAAAATAAAATTCAGATAGTGAGTAATAAGTATAAAAAGTAACAATCAAATAATAGTAAATCTAAATATATCACCAAACAGTCAAAAGGACAGCCAGAATTTACGATGACAATGGAGAAAGGAGGAGTTTCAAGCAGCAGACAAGGCGATGAAGATGGTGGATGGTCGGAAGTATCACAAAAGAAAGAGGAAAATAAAATTGTAAGTGCGAAGAACCAAATAAGCCATAGAATAATATCCATCAAATATTCATATAACCAGGAAAGAGGACGACCAGGATCGATGTTGACCACAAGAGAAAGACGTGTTTTGTGGAATGAACATCAACGCAAATATAGAGAAAAAAATAATATAACGAAGGTGATTTTGGAGAATAACCGGCAGAGCGGCAGTAAAAATAATTCGACGAAGGGTGTCGAAGAATTAGAAGAATCGTTTGCGATGATTGATTCGGAAAATAAATCGAGAGGACGACCAACCAATGTGATGTACATAGAAGAGCGAAAAATTAAACGACGGGAACAGCAGCGAAAATATAGGGAAGCGATCAAAAAATATCATACTGGCTTTTCAACCAACGAACAGAAAGGAGGAGTTTCAACCAGCAGACAAGGCGATGAAGATGGTGGATGGTCGGAAGTATCACAAAGGAAAAAGGAAAATAAAATTTTAAGTGCGAAGAACCAAATAAGCCAGAGAATAATAATAAACAAATATTCCTATAACCAGGCAAGAGGACGACCATGATCGATGTTGACCACAAGAGAAAGAGGTGTTTTACGGAGTGAACAGCAACATAAATATAGAGAAAAAAATAATATAATGAAGGTGATTTTGAAGAATAACGGGCAGAGCGGTAGCAAAAATAATTCAGCAAGTCAAGGAGATAGATAGATATCAATGGAGAAGGAACACCAATTTTCAACCAACGAATGGAAGCTTAGATTGATGACAAAAAGAAAAGTAAGCACAGAAGGAATTGAAGTGGACAGCAAGTGCAGGACCTGTCATTAAATCAACATGAAGGAATTCGCCTGTCTACTAGACAATGCGTAAGAAAATAGTGAGGCGCGCAGCGCCGAGTGCCCGAGGCGCGTAGCGTCGAGATGGGGTTGGCGCGCGAAGCCCCTAGTCATTAAAAATAAAAGGTAACGAAACGCTTGCTTATCAGGAATACATGGAAGCTATAACTCCAAGTTTATTTGAAATTAAGGAACTGCAACGACTAATCGACCTGGTAATGACTGCCGTGCAATTAGGAAGGCATGGTATCATCGATAACACCCTTTTTACTCCAAAGGAGCTTATGACAGCTCTTCAAGCTTTCGACGCCACTGACAAAAAGACACCAATACCTATTCAAGAGGAAAATTACGAGAAGTTTATTAAAATACGTGATTTAACTATAACCACAGATAAAGGCAAACTTATCTACATACTCACAGTGCCTTACTTAGAAAAGGAACCTTGGGTAATAATTCAGAATACCCCGGTACCCGTAAGAATAAATCACACTTATGTAACGCTTAACCCAACATATGCTTTAAAATTAGTACGTAAGAATTTCATAAGAGAAGTCACATTTTCTCAACTGAAACAGATAACCGATTATTTCATTGGTGATTACCGCGATGTGGGACATCGCAACGATACTATTGAACTTTGTGAGAAAATAACTGATCCCATACCACGAGGATGCACTCTGAGTCGTTTTCTCGTCACAGATATTACTTACATAAGTACGAAGGGATCGCAAATAATCTCACCTTCGAAGCCAATTGAGGTAACCATAACATGCGCTTCAATGCAGACTTTTATCATTCAAATCACCAAGCCATCCCTGATAACCACGAATCAGAGCGGCGAACTTCAAACTTTGAAAACGCGAGTCAAATTCTTCGTAGAACATATGACTTCTAAATTAACAGAAATACATGCAGATACCATTTCCCCGCTAAACAAATTTGTAACAGGCCGGGAAATTGTATTGCATCACGTGATTAACTTGGATGCCCTCAAGGATCAAGGACAAGCCATTTTAGACCTTGAGAGTGTCCTCGCGAATAACAAAGCGACCCTTCGGGTCAACAATACATGGGCTAACTTCAAAGGTATAGGGATCCCATCAATAGCTGCCGTTTCTGGAACGATATCCGTCTTGTCTATTCTACTCTTGCTGTGGAAATTCAATACACCTGCCTATATTTCGGCGTTCGCCGGATATTGTTGCCAAAGGAATCCCTCTACTTTGGAAGTAGTAGAACGAAGGAAATTAAAACGCAGCATTGAGACACAGGCTAAACGTAACGAAAGAATCCTACGAGAAATCAGAAGCCGCAGAGACGCGCCTTTGTCTTCGTCGGGGGATGTGATGGAGCTGGAACATTTCTAATGAAATGTAACAGTTTATATCCTCTCGTAGGAACATGCCGGGGATCATTCAGATGAGTACAAAATTTATCATGCAGCGTAGCCCGCCTTATGCGCTTGGCTTTCTTATCGGCAGCAGTGCTCAAATTACGCGATTATGCACTTCATATGAACTGTCGCCGAACCCGGCGAGAGGCCGTGTCAGCAGTCTCAATGCTGCTTCCAGGCGTAACGCACGTCTAATTTAATATAATATAACGTTAACGCTTCCTTTTACCATTTGTTGTTATCAATTATCATTCAATTCTCCGTTTGAATAAACATATAAATACATATATAATCCTTCCACTCCGTTGGAAGAGATAACGAACAAAATTATGCAAACAGTAGTACATGTCCTTAACCTTATTATAATTGATCCTTTTACAACGATTACCTTAAGTCTAATGTTGATATTTACGCATAAAGAGTAAATAATTAATTGGAATATGACTTTGAAGAAACTTGAAGACTTGGCTTACATCTACATAGTATAAGGACTGAATCTTGCGTAAGTATGAATTGAAAACTCGAATTTGAAAAATTAGAAAGAATTAATTGTAGATTTCAACTGAGAAGAGTTCGAAAATTATCGTTTTCGTTGAATTCTCCCGATAATCTCAAGCGCTTATGGGCAAAGCGCAAATCGATCTCGCGTTGCGTTTGTAGAGTCCTCAAGTCGGTTTTACATCGTCTCCAGGATGTAGTTCCACCACTCGACCCAGTCGCCACTGCATACATGGTTGGTTCTTGTCAATCAATAGGACTACCGCGTCCAGCGCGATATTTTCGGTCGGATTTATCCATTTCTGTCTCTTTTGTAACTCGCTCAAATACTCGAGTTGCCACCGGCGCCAGAATTCTTGTCGTGTCTTAGTGATCAGTTGCCACGAGGATATTCGGTTGTCTGGAACAAGCGAAAGATCATTTGCCGGCAGCATCGTGAGCGGTCTTCCAACAAGAAAGTGCGCGGTGGTTAAAGCAATTGGATCGTTTGGATCTGTGGAAATAGGGCACAATGGGCGCGAATTGAGAATGCCCTCAATCTCGATTGCCAGAGTAGTCAATTCTTCGTACGTAAACAAAAGATCGCACATGACGCGTTTAAGATGGTGTTTACACGATTTTACAGCCTCCCAGATACCCCCGAAATGAGATGAGAGGGGCGGATTGAAATGCCACTCAATTTTTCTGGTCGACGTAAATTCGTACAGTTGAGAACGGAAGTCTTCGGACTCTCTGACAGCGTAAAATTCACGAAGTTGACTGTTCGCGCCGACGAAATTCGTCCCATTGTCCGAATAGATATGGCCCGGAGTGCCCCGACGACTGACGAATCGTCGTAAAGCCGCTATGAACGCGTCTGTTGACAGATCGCTTGCGATCTCGATATGAATAGCTTTAGTCAACATGCAAATAAATACGCAGCCGTAGACTTTAATGCTGCTCCGATTCCGATGTTTCTTTTCTTTTGCGAGTATCGGACCGAAATAATCTACTCCCGTGTGGTAGAACGGCGGTGCATTGTCTACTCTAGATTTAGGCAAGTCGGCCATCTTGTACGTCTCTGGTTCAGCCCGAAACCGGGTGCATCGCACGCAACGTCGCACGACTTTACGTATTTGATTTCTGCCGTCTAGAATCCAGAATCTCTGCCGGATACTATATCATGTCGATTGGATCCCAGTGTGAAAGAATTTTTCATGCATGTGACGAATCAAAAGGTCAGTTACGTGATGTGGCGACGGAAGAAGGATCGGATTTCTTTGATCGAGCGAGATATCGGCCTTATTTATACGACCACCGACGCGAATCAAGCCTCTCTCGTCGACTCGCGGATTCAGAGATCCGAGTTTCGTCGACGATCGATTTCGTCTTGAAAGTGCGCTTGTTGGATAAATCGAATAACGCAATACTCGGCCTCCTCAATTTCCTTGATTGTCAAAACGCCCTTGACATTATTGTTGGGTGAGAAACGTAAGCAGTACGCGACGACACGAATCAATCGTGTGTATGAAGAGAAATTTTTGAAAATTTCTTCCGATTGCGATTGCGAGAACATGCACAATGATTTTTTAATCCCCGGTAAATCCTTCTGAGGTATTACCGCGACTTGCGGCCAAACGGATTCGGGCTGAGCTAGCCACGCAGGCCCCCGAAACCACGAGTCGTTATTTAAAAATGCCCGTGGAAATTGACCTCGCGACAACACGTCTGCCGGATTCTGATCAGTCCGGATGTGCCGCCACTCCGCGTCTTTACTGACTTCCTGCATCTCTGCGACGCGATGTGCTTCAAACACCTTTAGGGCGCTCGGATGTTTGTTTAGCCATTGTAAAACTATTGTCGAGTCTGACCAGAAAATTGTCCTGTACACGCGAAAGCTCGTTGCCTCGAGGACTTCACGATATAAGCGAGCAAGTGTCAAAGCGCCGCAGAGTTCGAGTCAAGGGATGGTTTGATCTTTTAGCGGAGCCACCCGTTCCTTTGAACAGAAAAGTCTTACGCGAATTTCGCCGTCTTGCTCGCAAGAGCGCACGTATATACAAGCTCCGTAACCCGTCTGACTCGCGTCGCAAAATCCGTGAATCTGGATATCGATTGGGTTATTTGTCGAAACGTATCGGTCAATCTTTAAATTGTTGATTAATGACAGTTGTTCCGCGAACGATCGCCACGCGGAATCTAACGCGCTGGGTACGGACTCGTCCCATGTAGTTTTTGCTTTCCAGCATCGTTGCATAATCACTTTCGAGGTGAGAATCACCGGACCGAGTAAGCCGAGGGGGTCGAAAATTTTCGCGATTTCTGATAAGATGTATCGTTTTGTGACCTTTTCGGAGGGCTCGATACGTTTCACCGTATAAAGTAAGTCGTCATTCCGCGCGTTCCATGATATACCGAGTGTTTTGTGCACAGGACTTTCGTCTGTCAGAAATTCGATATCTGCGGTTTTTTTGCTCAAATTATTCGGGGCCTGCGGGTGATTTGACGCCCATTGTCGAATGTCGAATCCGCCACGCTTCAATATTTCGATCACTTTGTCCCGAATTTGTACGATTTCCTCAAAGGTGTTTGCCCCTGATAACAAATCGTCGACGTATAAGTCGCGCGTTAAAACCTCGGCCCCCTTAGGATAATCCGCGCTCTCATCGCTTGCAAGTTTTTGTACGGTTCGTATCGCAAGAAACGGAGCCGACGACACGCCAAACGTTACGGTGTTTAGTTCGAATACGCGAATTCTTTCTTGTTGGAGCCAAAAAACTCGTTCGTACCGACGATCGCTGGGGACGATCCAAATTTGTCGGTACATTTTCGCGATGTGCGCGGTAATCACAAATTTATAACTGCGAAATCGTGAAAGATGCTCGATTAGTTTCAATTGAATAGTCGGGCCGACCATCAGCGTATCGTTAAGCGACACTCCCATGCTTGTTTTGGCGGACGCATCGAAGACAACTCGGGTCTTCGTCGTAGCGCTTGTCGCCTTTATGACCGCGTGGTGTGGGAGATAATAACCGGGTAGTGATTCGTCGACAACGAGTGACATATGGCCTAGTTCTATGTACTCATTCATAACGTGATGATATTCCGCTTTAAGGACCGGGTCCGCGTTAAGCTTTTTTTGCAAGCCAGCAAATCGTCGCAAAGCCATAGATCGCGAATCACCGAGGTCTCGATCGGCGCTGCGGAACGGCAGACGAACGACGTACCGTCCCGACGGTTCGCGAGTGACGTTTCGAATGAAATGAGTTTCGCAGCTTGTATTTTCTGATAATTTTCTTTGACTAGCGTTTGCATCATCGAGCAACCAGAATTTTTCGAATGTTTCCTTTAATTCGGTCAGTTGGCACGCCGTTCGTTTCCCGACCGTGGTGTTTGATTTTCCGCTGGCAACGGCCCAGCCGAGCTGAGTTTTCTGTAAGACGAGATCGTAGCCGTCGCGGGACAAATCACATTGTCCGATCGATAATAATGACAACGTTGTCCCTGACCCGATGAGGATGTCGATCCTTCCAGGCAAATGGAATTGCGGATCGGCCAATTTCTCATTCCGCGGTAAGTCGATTGATTCGCGAGGAAAGATTTCGTTCGGTACGTTATCAGCTATTTTCGGTATGACCAGAAACGTGAGAGTTTTGTTGAAATTATCGTGTATCGAATAAAATGTACATTCGACCGCGCCTTTAGAAATTGTATTTGTGTCGTCGATCATTCCTACCACGATCGTGCACACGCGTATCGGTAGTTTCAATTCTCTCACAAAATCTTCCGTGATAAAATGCGCTGTCGCACAAGTGTCTGATAAAGCGCGACGTTTTAGGTATTGACCGCGTGAGTCTTTGACGCGTATTTGAGTGCTCAGCATTAACTGCGACTGTAACGCCCTTGACGTGAAGCTGTGTGTAATCATTTTGCTACATGTTAAATTTACCTTTGCTGTCGACTTAGGTGTATCCGATTGTATCGTTTCTTGGGTCGCGTGGGTGGATGCAGCAGGAGATTCGTTGTGCAAAAGAGTGTGGTGAAACCTGGAGCAGTTTTTGCAATGCGTCGAAGTGCATTTGCCGCGGTGCGACCGCAGGCAATTTTTACACAGCGATGAACCCTTGACGAAATTCCACCGTTGATGAACCGTCATTTTTTGAAATTCACGACACTGGTATGTGGGATGACTCTCCCGTTTGCACACTACGCACTTTGCTGACGTGCCTATCGCTAACGTACGCGTGCCATTTTCTCCGCGTCGAGTCTTGACTCCGCTTTGATCTTTATAATTCGGAAGCGGTCGTTTGTAATTGGTCTCTGTTTTGGAACGCGATACATCTTGTTCGAGCGTACATAAACGAAACGCGGTCTCGGAGACGAATTTGTAAATTTGCTCGAGCGTTGGCGAGGTGTCGAGATTGAGCGTCTCTTCCCACTTGACCCGAATATTGTTGGGTAACGCGCGCTCGATTATCCGAACTAACAAGTGTTCATCTGGTATCACGTCCAATGACGCGAGCATGTTCACGTGTTGGCGCATGTCGTCGATGAGTCGCGCTAAATCTTTATGCGTCGCCCTTTTTACCGCAGGCAACTCGAGGATCGCTTCGAGATGTTTTACGATCAAAATTCGAGTCTTGTCATACGAATCTAGAAGTAACTTCCATGCCGTCTCGTAATTTTCTTCGCTCACGTTATAAATGAGAATTTTATTTAACGCGTCACCCTCTAGGCAATTTTTTAGATATAAGAATTTTTGTAATTTCGTTATATCTTCGCGAGAGTCGATCATTGTCAAAAATGTATTTTTTAACGATAGCCACTTTTCGATGTTGCCGTCGAACCTTGGGAGGTCGGCGACCAGCAATTTAAGTCGACGCGTGCCGTCGATCGGCAGCGACGTTACGTTTGCTACACCGGGATGTTGTGGTGTTGTCGATAATAAATCTGTCTCGATTTTAGTTATGATCGCGTAGAATCGATCCTGCAACTCGTCGAAGTCATCGAAGTTGTCACCGTCACCGTCGGTTAATAATGCGAGTTCATCGTGTAATTCCTCGTATGTCCGAAATTGTTCTTTTACGCGATCCGCCCGCATTTTTATGTTCGCGGGTTCAAAATCCGCGTCCTCCGTGAATCGCTTAAGCTTTGTAATGTTCGCCTTTAAAGTCGCACGCTTTTGATTAATAAATTTTACGCGGGCAGCCATTTTACTGAGGTTGTGCGGACAAATATTTATGAGATCTTCGAGAAAAACAGGATATGACGTCTATGCGTTAGATGTCGAAGCTCGACTGATTTTCAAGGGTCGGCTCTAAACCCCTCCCCGTGCAGCGCGTATCTTTTCGAAAACGTGCGCGAACTCGTCCGTCTTTCACCGTATAGGATCAAGAGACCGAGCGCGGCCCGCGTCAAGTGTAAACAAACCCCCCCGTGCGACGGTTATCTTTCAACGCCTATATATCGAAACTCTCATAACAAAAAACGAGACCTATGTTTTATACACGTGATTGTCGGATATATGCATGCTACGTTCTTCACACAAAGCGTGCGTTGGACCGAAATGTGTTTTCGACTACGTCGAACGTTATGAACTATAGAAAGACGTATAACGCCAAAGAAAGTGTATAATACGATATTAAGAATCGTGGACCGTTTGTATACTTATCTTTTTGTAGATGATTATCGTTTTCCAAAGATGGCGAACTGGGGGGTGACGAGTTTGGAGACGATGGCTGGCTAGTCGAAGAGTGTCACGATTTATTGAATACGATGCACGTTTGCACCTTTTTCTTCTTGTCCTCTATGCGGGCGTGGGTTCGTATCCCGCTTCTGACACCATTTTGTATAGTCGAAGCTTCTTCATAGGTGAAGTTGCCTCGTAGTTTTGAATTGAACCTTTTTTATTAGTGTGAAGGATAGAGGTTGAGGTTTTTTTGAATAAAAAACTCTCGCGTTTGAGCCATCGAATTATAAATGTTTATTGGCTCTTGTGGGAAAAGCCTTATGGCATAAAAACCCACGACGTATGAACGTTGATTTGTAACGTATAAAGGCATATGTCGCACCCGTGAATATATCGATTGTATATATGAATGTGTATATGCCGGTTACAGCCCGTTTGGCTCATGCCACCGCGATCTCGAGTGCGTTTCGTACTGCGATTTTTGCTTTATTCGATTCAATCGAATTTCATACGATTTTGCATTTACCTTACTCGGAGAAGCGAACGTATATGAGAGTATAATTGGTGTTGGTAATACACCAAGAGCGCTTGGGCTCGTTGTATGATGAAAGGGTGCAAGACCCTTGGTATGTGTGTATGGGCACTCGGTCCCGTGTAGAATGAGAGACACTCGGGCCGTACTCATCTACCTTACTCCGTAGAGCGAACGTATACGAGAGTATATTTGGGCCTCTCGTTCATGGTCGTGGTACGAGAGAACGCACGGCGTCACTAACGATCGTCACTAGACGGACGACTTAACTGGACTGTTTTAAAAAATGCGTGATGCGCGCTCGCCTCCTCGTCTACGCGAGATTTGGCATCCCTGCGGAGACGAATAGTTCGAGCGCGGCTCGCACGGAGATCGCAATGACACGGGCACAAAACGACGCAGGCACTGAACAACGACTTTGTAAGTAGCTTCACCTGATCACGAACCGTCCCGAAATCTATTAGCGACTCAAGCTTTTCTTAATGCTATTAGTGATCCAGAAATTAAAATGGCTGTTGGAACATCGGGTCTAACTTACGTGCGAGAGGCAACGGCCAAAGCTCTCGAGGTGGAGGCCATGCGAAAACAATATTTCGGGTCAGGCAAACTTCGTCAGATTGAGGTGACCAGAGACACCTCAGAAAGACGAGAACATGAGCATTCGGGAAAGGCTGAGCCTCAGAATTTTAGAAATAAAAATAATAATAATAACTATAGATGTGAAAATCGTGGTTCTCTTCAAAATCAGAATAACAGACGCGAAATTGAAAGCGGAGTTACGACAGATCAAACTGTCGTAACGTGTTTATTTTGTAATATAATTGGACATGATGCCAATCATTACTTTTTACTTGAAAAGAATGGTAGAGAGATGATACAAGACTCGAATTCAAATTCCTATAATTGGCGAAGAAGAGAGATAGAAATTAGGGAAGGAAATCCTTAATCTAGCTCTTCAGCCGAGACTGGTAGAACAAACTAGTTTCGGATGATTTGCCAGGGCGAAAATTATCGCGAATTGTTAAAAGTGAAAGCCCTCTTGATGAACAGTTTTTAAATAGAAGTCTAAAACAGTCTGGTCTTTACGCGCGCGGTACCGTGAATGGCGTCGATTGTCTCTAGGTAATAGACACCGGCGCGGAAGTGATCGTGGTTCGATCGGATCTCTTTGAATCCGATGACCAGATTGTTCCCTCTCTATCCGTGCAAACAGCTGCTGGAGAGAAATTCACTAGTTTTAAACAATCGCAAAATAGCTCTTTGTAAGAACAGGAATGGAATTTATTAGACTCCTCCTAGAATTCGAGAAGTACAACTTTCTAAACACGATTTTCAACATCACTTTCCTTTACATTTACAGCGCCTTGTTGAGAAATCTTTGATTTCGTTGATACCAGCTCGGATAGAATCGTTTAGATCTCTTCGGCTAGAGTTCATGGATTCTTTCGCCAAAGATAGTGGTGATAAGGGCTGGTGTACTTCCGTCAAGAACAAGATCGACGTTGGAGAGAATTCACCAATAAAACAGGCTCCTCGAAGACTTGCTCTCAACGCCCGGGAAGAGGTGAAGAAGCTAGTGGAATACATGCTGCGAATGACGTAATCGAACCATCGTCTAGCCCTGGGCCTCACCAATCGTCCTTGTCAACAAGAAAGACGGATCCAAACGATTTTGTATCGATCACAGGAAGCTGAATGACATAACAAAGAAAGGTTCTCAACCTTCACCCAGAATCGACGGAACACTCGACCTGATAGCTAGTGCAACTTGGTTCAGCACCATAGATCTACAGAGTGGATATTGGCAGGTCGAAATGGATCCTCTAGATAAAGAAAAAACAACTTTTGTCACGGGCTTAGGAGGATTATGGCAGCTCAGGGTTATGCCGTTTGGTGCAAGTAATCCCTGGCCACTTTGAACGAATGATGGAGGCTATTCTCTATGGGCTCACTGGCAAAATATGCCTCGTTTATTTAGACGATACAATTATCTTTGGCAAGAACTTTAAGGAAAAACTTCAAAATCTTGAACAAGTTTTCACTAGGCTGAAGCAAGCAGGCCTCAAAATAAGCCCGAAAGAATACCATTTATTCCAGAGAGAAGTAGGCTTCCTCGGACACATCGTCTCAGCTCAAGGTGTGAAGACCGACCCATCCAAAATCGAGAAGGTTTCTTTTTGGCCGACACCTGAAAATAAAGAGCAAGTACAAAGCTTTTTAGGTCCTTGTACTTATTACAGAAGATTTGTAAAAGGGTCTCGCTGGCATAGCTAAACCCCTCCATCACTTAACCGGAATCAAAATTCCTTTTGACTGGACCCCGGAATGCGAAGAAGCTTTCAAGGAAAATCTCATTTCTTCGCCGATTTTAGCCTATCCAGAGGTCGAACTTCCTTTTATTTTAGATACGGATGCCTCTCTTTCAGGAATAGGTGGGGCTCTGTCACAGATGCAGGAAGGTCAAGAGAGGATGATCAGTTATTTCAGTAGAGTTCCGATTAAAACCGAGAGGAATTATTGTCTCACTCGTAGGGAACTTTCAGCAATTGTAAAGACCGTGCTACATTTTCATCATTATCTATACAGCAGGAGATTTTTGATACGAACAGATCATGCTTCCCTCAGGTGGTTACTTTTGATCAAATTCCCCGAAGGTCAGATAGCTAGATGGTTGGAGAGGCTTGGTCGGAATGATTTTATTATTTGTCATCGAGCAGGAATTCAAAACGGAAACGCCGATGCTCGCTCCCGAAGACCCTGCGCAGAAATGCCAGAATGTGAACAATGTGCACGTCTAGAGAAGAACCGAAACCCCCCTCCTTTATTACAGAAGGTTTATCTCGATAAAGACCTAGATAAATGGAGAAAATCTCAACAAGAGGACAACACTCCAACTCAAATTGAGTCCTGGAAGGAAACGGAGACCCGCCCGGACTGGCAAGATATATCTTTAGCCGAGCCAGACTTGAAAATTTATTGGGCTCAATGGGACTCTATCCTTTTAATTGATGGAATTTTATACCGAAAATGGGAATCTGCAGACTTGAAGGAAATCAGGTGGCAACTTTTTGTTCCTAGGACTGGAGTTCCAGAGATTCTTGCTCTTCATCATGATTCTCCTACAGGCGGACACTTCGCCTCAAATAAAACTCTAGGCAGAATACGCAGCTTCTACTTTTGGCCTCGTTGCCGGTCAGACATTGAAGATTGGTGCCGAAGATGTCAATTCTGCACGGCAGAGAAACGAGCTCGAGCTAAAGGACATAGCTCTCGTCAAGCTTACAACGTGGGAGCTCCTTTGGAGAGAATAGCAATGGACATTCTCGGACCCCTCCCTACAACCTATACAGGAAATAAATATGCTCTGGTTATTGCAGATTATTCTACCAAGTGGCCCGAAGTGGTTCCACTTGCCAATCAAGAAGCTTCTACTGTAGTTCAAGCGTTCGTTAGAGAGTTTATCTGCGGACACGGAGTTCCTCTGGAACTTCATACTGATCAAAGCCGAAATTTTAAGTCAACCTTATTATAAGAGGTTACCCAGATTTTAGGGGTTAGAAAGACTCGTACGACTCCTTTGCATCCACAATCTGACGGCATGATAAAGCGTCTGAATCGAACCTTATTCCAATATTTGTCGTCCTTCGTAGAACAGAATCAAAGAGACTGGGACTCCTGGATCGCTTTCTTCCTCTCATCTTACAGATCTGCGATTCATGAGACGACAAAAGAGACGCCAGCCATCATGCTTACAGGAAAAAATCTTCGACTTCCGTCAAATTTAGAACAAGGCCCTGTTCCTGTGCAAAAACAGCACCAAACAGATTATGCCTCTCTTTTACAACAACGATTAGAAGAAATTCACAGCTTTGCTAGAAATAGAATTTCTATGGTTTCGGATGAATTAAAAACTCGTTACGATATTCGATCTAGATATTTAAAATTTGTCTTGGAGATTCTGTCTGGCTCTTGCAACCTCGAAGACAGAAAGGACGATGTCCGCAACTACAAGTAAATTGGGAAAGCACTCACTTAGTGGTTAACCGGATCAATGATGTCGTTTACAGGATCCGAAAAAACCTTTACTCCAAGGCAAAAGTAGTACACCTGAACTGTCTTGCACAATTTGAAAACGATCGACTCGAAACTAACTCTCGAAGAACTGGAACATCCTTCGAGGTTAGATCTTCAGAAGTACACTTTTGTCAACTATGATCGACTCAACCTTCTTTACAATTGGTCGTCGACCGGAAGAAGAATCTTTCACTTGGAATTCAATTGAATGAAACTCGACCACTTACAATTATTATTGAAGCAAATATCCGATGCAGAAAATCAACATTTACCAAGAGGTTTTTAGCCGACCGCCAGGTCTGTACACTTTTAGAACCTCTTGAAGAATATCGAGACGTCGCTGAAATTAATCTTTTAGATTTAATGTATCAGGATCCTGACCGATATGGCTATCATTTTCAGCATTACGCTCGAATGGTTATGTAAGACAGGCATCTTTAGACAACTACGACACCTGTCAAGGTAATGGAGAGATCGATATTTAGTAGCAATTGTTTTTATAGAAGCTCCCCGAAGATTGGAAAATTTTCGCGACTTCGAATCTCATTTATTGATGAAAAATTTCTCTGTTCTCATTCGCTCGTCTGAGTTCAGAGTAGACTTAATTGTTTATCTGCGAGTTTCCCCAGAAACTTGTTTCGCCCGGGTCTGTTCCCGTTCTCGTGAGGAAGAATCGAATATTTATTTAGAGTTACTCAGAACTATTCATGAGGTTCATGAAGATTGGTTGATATAACAAACCTTTCCTTGTTTATCAGCTCCCGTCTTGGTTATTGATACAGAATCTATAGCCGACCAAGTTCATTCTAATATCTGTTTCGCAATGTCACACGGGTAAGGTTAAGCCTTTGAGTTTGATACTAAAAGAGTTTTCTTGGAAGGATTTTAAAAGAAAAAAAAAAAATTATTTAACAAGAAGAAGGGTTTTATCAATTGCACTAATAGAATTTGAAACGCAGCATTAACAATGTTTTTTAATTCTTTTTGAACAAGGTCGGATCCTTTGCATCCTTCGGTTCTTTTCACAATGTCGTAAAGAATTTTCTTACATCGTTGCCATCTTGTCTTTTCTTGACAAAAGGAGAGATAAAGGTAAATTGAGTTTGGGAGGGATTCAGGTTTTGAGCTGAAAGAATGAATGAAATAGTGTTCATGAAGTGGAAATTATCTTCTTATAATTTATTTATGATACTTATTGTGGTGTACTCACTAAGAATCAAAACAGCTCCTACATAAGAAGCCTGGCTTACCTTTTTCCGAAACAGCATTTAGCTGCTTGCAAGAAACTTCTCTCCTTAACGAATTAAAGAAATTTGAAATTTCTGTCACAGAATGTTCTCGTAGATTTTCTCGCGGAAACTTCTTGGCTAGTATTGCCGCGTCCAAAGAGGTATGTTCTTTAAAACTCACGTGTCGGAATCAAGGATTAAACGAGAATTAATTATTTCAATATTAAAAGTTGTTTGTTTTGTGTTGGTCTCATGTTTTTCCATGAATTTTGTTTCTTTCTAGAAACTTTTTCTCTTGAATCGAGTTTTGTGTCGGACAGGCTTTGGTTTCTTTTATAGTGAGAATAGAGCCACAATTATTTTTCGATGTCGATGAGCGATTGCTTGATTTTCATTTTATTACCCCTAAGTGTCAGTTTTTGTAAGCACTTTTTCATGTTATTTGATAAGCAGCCTTTTCCTTCCGACCTACCCGATTTCTGAGGATGATTGGTGGCCTTGGTTATGAAGAACCACATGGAAATGATTCAGATAATATCGTTTCTTTTCTATCTTTATTGAATATTTAATTCAACTTATTCGTGCTTTTCCCAAATTCGCTTAGCGAGTTTAGATTGATCAGCCACCACTCACATTTGTCCTCCCAAACTCTAGGGTATGCTGTTTCTAGAAGAAATCTCAGATCCAGGCACCCGTTCTTTTCCTTTCTCCAGTGACAATTCTCGAAAGGAATCAGCCTTTACCTTGCCTGAGTTTTCCCGGTTACGGTTTCCCGCCTCGACGTAATCGTCCGTGTCTGTTTCGACCGGTCTATCTTTCCTGAAGAAGAATGGATTTTCTTTCCGAAGTCGATCCGGATGATTTCGATTTCTTCAAATTCATGAAGATACATAACTCTGAACAACACTTACCTGTATAAAACAAGGCACATGAAATTTTTGAAATTATTTAATGCTCAACTACCTGCTCAAGGTTTTCTGTGGTTTACCTTAAGACTGAGGGCAGATGCCAGATAGTAAAAAAGGGAGTCTTTCAAATTTTTAGCGCCACAGCTCCAACTCACCTTTGAGCACTGACTGCTAGATCACTTTTACAATTGTTTTATCTTTTCCGAGTCGGGACGACTCTTTTCCTCGGGGGGGTGGGTAGTAGTGTTTCAAAGGATAAAATCACCCGTCCTGCTCCCTTTTAATGATCTAGTAGTCATCATAGGCGGAAGAGGTTTATAAACCTCTTTTGTCTTAAAAAATAATAAGGGTGCTGCGTCAACCAACATTTTTGTGAAAACAGTCTTGTTTCAGATTTCAAACTAGAAACACGTTCTCAGCTACTGAAGCATGTTCACAACATTTTATTTACGCCTTTGATTTGTCTCATTTAATAAGCTCACGAATCCTGATTTATTCTTGCAGCGTCAGTAGTATATAACAAGGCGGGTTCTAAATAGAAACACCTTCTTTACCGACCAAGCCGCCTATCCGTCGACCAATCCGCCTATCCGTGCATCCCAGACGCAAACCTTCGAAGGTTACCCCCACTCTTGTGAGATAAAATGTGCTCTGCCGACCGCTCGTCGGTAAGAAAATCTCCCAAATGACCATGATCGTCGTGAAAAAATCCTCCAAATGACCATAATTGTCGGTGAAAAATCCTCCAAATGACCATGATCGTTGGTAAAAAATGCCTGAAATTGCCGTGGTATTACCCCTTGTGAAATAAATTGTGCTCTTTGTCGGTAAAGAAAATCATGCTCATCTAGCGGGATCGATAACTGCATTACCGAGCGCACTCCGTGAATCCTCAGGCATTCGAGCGGACCCCGTGGATCCTCGAACGTTCGACCGAGAATCCTGGCATGTGTCAGGTTTTGAGAGCTTCCAGAAGGTTCGAGAAGATTCTCACGGCCTTGAACGAATCTAGACTGACAAACAATTCGTCCGACGTGTTTCGACTCGACGGTGAGCGGCATGCGGTCGAAGGATTTCGGTGCGACGTTGAATTCTGAAAGACCCGCTCTGGCCTTGAACAAATTTTAGACAAATAATTCTCGGTATCGTCCGGCGAAAACAATACTCGGAATCGTCCGACGAGTTTCGACTTGACGGTGCGCGGCCTGCGGACAACGGATTGCGGTGCGACGTTGAATTCTGGAAGGTTCTAACGTACAATCGAAGGCACATCATTTCGGTAGCTGGTAGAAGTTTTTCAAGGATTCTGTGTACCTGGTGGGAGGAATACGGCTATAAAAGGCTGAATTTCAGGTCAGAAAGACGGTCTTGCATCTTCAGCTTTCATGAGGAGAACTTCAAATAGAGCAGAACTGAAACAGCGAATTGATCTGTTCTTAAAAAACATTCTCGACTTGAAAACCGTTATAAACCAGAAGTCAGAACTCAACAAAGTGACAAAAAAGTTCGCAAATCTAAATTCATCAAGAAACACGTAACTGCTAAACGTTAGAAAGAAAAAAATGGATTTCACAAAACTGAACAAAGTTGCAAGCATGAACGAATTTCTACCGACGGAGAAAATGACGGAGCTAGAAATTTTCAAAATCTACAAAGTCACTAACATTCGACGAGTCCAAACGAGGTTTGGACAGCGTGTCGTCACAGATCTGAACTACGAATTCAGCGTATTCTTGACAGCACGGGTTGTGCGACTGCTGAACGAGGATGCAACCCAATACCAGAAATTAGTGCAGACGATGGAGGAGGAGCGGTTGCTCTTGCAGTATCTGGGCAGCCAGTATCGTTAAATTGAATTCAAAGATGCGTCGACTCTCGCTTAATTTGTACACCGTACCTGGACAACGTGTGCAGCGTCTCCTTCTTACCAGCATGGACCGTGCGACTACTGAACGTGATCAAAAACCAATTCCAAAAACTTAACAAAAAAAACTTTCGAAAAAGTTTCCAAGTATTCTACGTTTCATAACGTTTAAGAAAAGTGTATAAACATTATCACAAAGCTTTTATTTATTTTTTGCTGTACAATAACTAGATATATTACTTCTACTTCTACTATTACGTTGCATGCTGTTGTTTACAGCTTTCTGAAACATACAATAATTTTGGATATCCAAAATATGATCCATCACCCACGCACACAAAAGTATTTATCAAATTTGTTCTTGAAGTTCTAAAATGGTATTCTAGAAACGTGAGAGATGTATGTATCACAACAGTTTCAAGGTTTTCGTTGTTAAAAAGAGAAAAAAAGGAAAATAAATTTGTTCTAAAGATGTGAAATGAAATAAAAAATTTTTTCCACATTTTTTGAAACTGAAAATCCCCTTCTTCATCACGTACCAGGCGGGCCGCCACACCCGCCCGGTAAACGATAACGTCATTTCGAGGGTTGTTATTGTCATTACGGTCACCGTTCGCCATGTGCACGCTCATTGCCAACCTTACTGATTCTACCAGAAAATCGTGAGGTATTTCGAATTTCCACTCTATAGACACCCGCACATGTTGTAAAATGTTTACGTACTTCATTTTTTTTCTTGACGGTTTGCAAGCTCAACTGTTAATGAATTCATCAGACGGACGGAGCACCCCACTCTTCGTACAGCTTCTTCACTCGTATGTCTGAGGTTTACGACTAAACTATACGAAAGCATACAGTGGTTGACACTAGTCGGTTACGTTTGAAGGATATATCCTTCTCACTCTGTCCTACTGCACTAGTGCGTAGACCTCGAAATCGTGAAACTGACACCGTGGGGCCAAGTAAAACATCCCTGTAACGCTCCTGGAGAACGATATCTACTAAGCCTATCACAGTTCCATGTATAACTCTAGCGATTAGTTCACTCTCACAGCTCTCTCTCGTACATGAGGCGTGCGAAACTTTTTCGTCAAGTTCCAAGAACTGCCTTACCATCTTCCATGCGCTGCAGGTTCATTCGAGTAATATCTTGACATTTTTTTCGCTGAAGAATATTGCATACGGTTGTTCCCGAATTTTCGGCAATATGTGAGTCACGTCGGTGTTTACCCGTGAAAGGGACCGTGTCAGCGTAGAGCGGTCATTCTAGAGCAAGCTTCGAAACTCTATCTTTGTCAAGTGCGTGATCGAAAGAAGAAGAAACATGGATTCCGAAAAGTGTTTGGAATTAATACAAATCATGGTAACGGCGTTCAAGATTTTATCTGAAAAATTGTCACCGGTAGAGATTGCAAAATGGATTCGATTCGGAACCCAAAATACCAGGCTTTTGAATAAAATCTTACGCAACAACGTCCCAACGATAGGGAAGAAGACAAGAATTTTGACTACAATTGGAATTCTGAAATCGGTGACAGTCACATTTCAACAATTTCAAAATGTGGGTGACGGATTACGAAGCCGACGGAGAAGCGATCGAGTACGGTGGAAAGATTTGGAGACAGCTTTCGAGACCCAAATTCGAACGGGAGCCATTATCAATCTGCGGCACAAAGATTTAAACAGGTTTTTGAAAGATGCGAAACACCTCGTCGTTACAAGACTGAAGAAAATGCTACGAAAAGTGGGAAGTTTAAGAGCAAACTGTGTCTTGTGTTGTGAATTCAATATAACGAAAAACGCTGAACTTGTTGAAGAAATGAAATATTTTAACACCAGAAACCAGATCATCCTCCGGCCAGCTGACATACACGGGTGGTTCGAAGAGAACGTAAAGCAAAAAGTGTTGACCAAGGTGAAAGATTTTCAAGAGAGAGACTCTGATTGGTCGCTGACTGAAATAATCAATTTGACTGTGAATATCAACAAGTACGTGCCACTGCGAGCCGGTGTGTTCACATACACACCACTACCCAAAGACATTCAAGATAAGAAGGCTGTCGTCAACATCCGTAACAGCGACTCATATTGCTTTCTATGGTCGGTCACTGCAGCCCTCTTTCCAGCCAACAACAATACCAGTGAAATCACTTCATATCCACATTTTAGCTCAGTGGTACAATACGACGCTTTGCATTTTCCAATGTCTTCAGACCAGATTCCAAAATTTGAGAAACTTAACAAACTTTCAATTAAGGTTTGGGGTACAGATAGTACGGAAAAACAAAAGCACAGTGAAATTGCACCCATTCATTTGAGCCGGAACAAGTCTGATAAACCTACAATCCATCTTTCAGTAATCGAGACTGAAAACGACGATGATGATGATGATGATGGTATGGAAAATAATGAAAAGAATGTCACACATCATTTTGCATGGATTCGGAATTTATCGCGGTTGACAAGTTCTCAAATTTCTAAACATGAACGTCGTACTTCGTTATGCGATAGGTGTCAATCAAACTTTCAATCTGAAAGGTGTTTAGCTTACTATCTGCATTGTGCGTTTGACGATTCGCTTTCAAAATTCGAAATTAATCGCGGAGAAACTTGCATCCAATGGTTTGTGAATGAGTCAGAGGAATTGGCACATTCGTTAGAGGGATACTACAAAACTGTTGTACCGATAGAACCACTAAATTTCAATCAGATCAACGAATTTGATTTATCGACGGTCTGTCATATTTGCAAAAAACCGTTTACACCCACAGACGTGAAACATCGTGATCACTGCTATTCCACGGGAAATTACCGTGGTGCTGCTCACCGCAGCTGTAATCTAAATTACCAAAATTCGCACACTATACCAGTAATATTCCACAATCTGTCGGGTTACGATTCGCATTTTCTGATCAAAGCACTGGCGACGTCATTCGAAGGTACTGTTAAACTATAACCTGTTAATGAAGAAAAGTACATTTCCTTCACTAAATTCGTAAAGGGAACGGATGTAACGTTCCGTTTCATAGATTCGTACCGTTTCATGCCTCGATGAATTATCATCGTATCTGGACGATTGCCAAAAAACAATAACACGTGAATTCTGGAGTAGCTTGAACAAATTTCGGTTATTGACAAGGAAAGGTGTCTTCCCGTACGAATACATAGACAGTTGGGAGAAGCTCGAAGAGAAACAGTGACCAGCCAAAGAACAGTTTTATTCAAAATTGAATGACCGGAATATATCAGACGACGATTACGCACACGCGTGCGACGTGTGGCAAACTTTTAACGTTCAAACTTTGGAAGAGTATTCGGACTTGTATTTACAGACGGACGTGTTTTTACTGGCTGACTTTTTTCAGAATTTTCGACAGAATTGTTGGACGACGTACAAACTGGACCCATTACATTACTACACAGCGCCCGGTCTGTCGTTTGATGCAATGTTAAAATGTTCCGGCATCGAACTCGAGCTTCTCACCGACATAGACATGGTAATGTTTATCGAAAAAGGTATTCGAGGTGGTGTGTCACAGTGTTCGAACAGATACGCAAACGCCAACAATAGATTTATGGTAGAGGAATTCGATCCCGATGTTGAAGAATCTCATCTTGTGTACTTTGACGTTAATAATTTGTATGGTGCTGCCATAAGCTTTGCTCTGCCATACAGTTTCTTCGAATGTGTATCAGACTTCAGACAATACAACGTTCTTATCATCTCGGACGATGCGGATTTTGGTTACATGCTGGAGGTAGATTTGGAATATCCTGCGGAACTGCATGAAACTCATAAAGATTCACCATTGTGTCCGGAGCACTATGTACCTCCGATTTCGAACAATAACCAGCCAAAATTGACGCCCACGCTATTTTCCAAGAAAAACTACATTGTTTACTACAGCGTTTTGAAACAATGCTTACAATTAGGCTTAAAATCACTCAAAATTCACAGAGTTCTCAAATTCAGGCAAACCCCGTGACTCAGAAAATATATAGATTTGAATACCGATTTGCGGAAAAAATCTCACAACGAATTCGAGAAAAATTTCTACAAACTGATGATTAACGCAGTTTTTGGCAAAACAATGGAGAAACGTGTCAAAGTACAGAGATGTTCGATTGATCACCGAATGGGATAAACGGTACGGTGCTAGAGCTAGCATAGCCAAGCCTAATGCTCACAGCTGCACCGTTTTCTACAAAGAGATGCTTATCGTCGAAATGAGTAAGTCGAAAGTCAAGTTGAATGAACCATCGTATGCAGGTTTCTCTATCCTGGATCTGTCTCAAACATATATCTATGATTTTGGTTAAAATTATATTAAGCAGAAATTCGGCAACCAAGCAAAATTAATGTATACGGATACCGACAGTTTCATTTACAACTTTACCGTCCCCGACATATACGAACATATGAAGAAGGACTTGCATAAAATCGATACGTCTGATGATCCGCTTGACAGCGCTTATGGAATGCCTCGAGCCAACAAAAAAGTTCTCGGCTTGATGAAAGACGAGAATAACGGAAAAATGATGTTGGAATTTGTAGGATTGCGAGAAAAATTGTACGCATTCCGAGTCTTGGGAGATGAGAAAGACAATAAACGTGCCAAAGGTGTTAGAGGATCAGCGTTGAGGAAAATAACTTTCAACGATTACTTGGAATGTGCGTTGCAACGTGAAAATTTGTCCACAAATCAGCATTTGATATTAGGTCGAAAGCACGAGGTATACACTGTCGAACAGCAGAAAGTGGAACTGAGCTGGAATGACGACAAGCGGATCGTGTTTCAAAACACAACCGACACGCTTCCGTGGGGCTACAAGCCTGCACCTTAGCTTTGTAATTACCGTATCGTTATCTATGTAGGACTTGATTTATAACTGTACCATGATTTGTGAGATATTATTATGTCGGATGGTGAATAAGAACGCTCCGAAATATAAAAAATTGTACAACGATGCATGTGTCTGTCGATTGTCTGAAAAATGAAGATGAATACTTGTTATGTGTCGGGTATAGAATAAAAAGACACATACGTTTTTTACGAAAAAATTTATTTATTCAAATGTTACATGTCCGATTCAGTTATCCAACTGTTGTGTGTATTGTCAAAAACCCAACCATTTAACGTATATTTTTCTTCCACACTTCTTGAGCACCTTTTCCGCTAGATAGATATCCTGATGTTCAACCTTGAGGAGCTCTGGTTCGTAGAAACCACCAGCGATGGGTTGATCTTGGTAGTCTTTGAGCTTGTACGTCACAGGATGAGTATTTTCCACTCGACTTATCGTGAATATTTCAGTCGTCTGATTGGGAGTGTAACCTTTCTCGAAGACATTTTCGAATTTGCTGATTGGAACTTTGTCGCCCGATTTGAATCTTGCCGATATGGTAGGTATCGCTCAAAGCCCTCCGTACGCCTGACGTAATAACAGCCTTGCGTTTGCAACAGTGACATAAGACGGTTTCATTCTTATGGTTCGATGTTTGGCGTTGTTGTAAGCCGAAACCAAATCAAATAAGATGTCTAGCCACTTGTAGCTTCCTTGCATGCTGAACCGTGTCCACATTTTACCTTTCAGCGTCTGATTGAAACGCTCACAAATCGAAGCCTTTGACTTACTGTACGTGGAGTAAAGTTTGATTCCGTAGCGTGTCATAAGCGATTCAAATTTCGAGTTGCAAAATTCCGTCTCTCTGTCGACGTGTCAATTTTTCGGTACCCGTCCTTGGACAAGCACAGATTCTATTGCCTTTGTAACATCATCTCCAGACTTGCTCTTTATTGGTATAGCCCACGAATACTTTAAAAAAATATTAATGACTGTGAGCATGTACTTGTAGCCTTTGTTGTGATCAGCGTACGATGTCATATCAACAAGATCCGCCTGCCAGGTCTCGTCGATGCCGCCCACGTCTACACGTCGATCACTACGAACCCATATTTGTCTCCGTTCCAGCATGCCGCACTCGACTCTTCAAACTCTACATACGACATATCGGTGTTGACAGGATCGTTGTATACATGTCTCACATTCATCTTGTTTTGTTTGAATAAGACCAGCAAGTTGGTGTTGTCGCCCACGAGACGCTGAGTGATTCGAGCGTACGTCTGACAAAGATAGAAACAGTCGATATCGTGATGTCTACCCATACAAAAGTACGCTCGTATGTTATCCTGCTTCTTGCACGCTACGTCATCGAATATTATGATCGAGTTATGTTGCGTCTCGTTCGGTGCAATGACGTGCTCATGCTCGTTGACGAGGTAATACTCAACACCGTCGACATTTTCGAGCACTTGACTCAGAAACTTGTATTTCGGTTGATTGAGAGATTTTGAGTAAACGTACAGGTTTTCGAACCCCAAACCGTTCGGATTCGTGATAAGCGAAAATAATGCGTTGGTTTTTCCACAGTTAGATGGTCCGCAGAATACCGCACGTACACTACTCGGCAACAATTCGCCATGAAGTTTTTTCCGTTTTGTACTCTGCTGCGTGAATTTGTCGGAATTCATCACGGGCAGCTTGGTCGATTGTGTCTCGAACCTTATCTCGAACGTGACAGGCTGGATTTCCTATAAATGCATCGTTCATACCAACTTTCTGTCCGTCGCAGAGCGGACATGATTGTGCACACACGTGATCGTAAGCGATCATCAAAAAAGCGATCAAGTGGGAAAGGTTCGGTAAATAGCATTATCAACAAACTACCGATCGAGTTGCATATTCCCGGTTACCAATACTGCGGTCCTAGTACGAAGTTGACAAAAAGTCTCACGGGAGGCGATTCCGGTATCAATCCTCTTCATGCGGCGTGTAAGGAACACGATGTAGCGTATTCCAGAAATCGTGAGAACCTTCAAGCTAGAAGCGTTGCGGATAAAATATTAGCCGAAAAAGCCTGGAAACGGGTTCTCGCAATGGACGCAAATTCCGGTGAAAAGGCAGCCGCTTGGGCTGTTCCTAACACGATGAAGGACAAAACAAAGTTAGGCACGGGGTGTTGAAAACCAAAGAACGTTTCGTTGAACAAAATCATACGAGCGGCGAAACAGTCTATGATTCGGCGCTAAGACGCGGAAACGAGCATCAACTCTGCACTCAAAGGTGCTCGAGAAGCTGTGAAAAAAGAAGGTGGTGAACATAGTGTGCAATCACCGCGCGTTCTACCAGTACCTTCAGAAGTTGGCGGATTTCTACCTTTTCTCATACCTATTCTTGCCGGTCTCAGCGCTACGGGTGCGTTAGCGGAAGGTGCTGCGTGTAAAGCAAAGACTGTCAACGATGCGAGCATGGATCAACGAGAATTGAAGGAAAGCAAACGGCTTAACAAAACTATGGAAGAGATCGCCTTAGGTAAAGGTCTCCATCTTAAACCTTATAACAAGGGTTTCGGTCTTCATCTTTCAAAAAACTTACTGTAAAGCTACCACGCCGAGCGTTGACCAACTGAGATCTGCTGAAGTATGCAAGAATCACGAAAATTTTATACTTCCGAGGTGTCTTTATGCGCAACGAAATGCCCAAAAACGGACCGCGTAAAAACGAGACAGCTGTAGTCAACCCGACGATAAAGATGGCCCTGGGACACACTGGGTTGCACATACGGAACGCGGCAGCGATGTAGTTTACTTCGACAGTTTCGGTCATCTTCAACCTCCGTCAGACCTCGTGAAATATCTCGGTGTTGGTAGCGTTATGTACAAGGACGAAAGGTATCAGGATTCCGGTACATTCGATTGCGGACACTTGTGTCTGAAATTTCTAAGCAATGACCTATTTAATCGTGACACGTGATTTGATAACGTCAGTCGAGCACTTGCAGTCATGCATGATTCGTTTACATTAACGATATCGGGAACGTCTCCGATTTTCGAAGCGCAATATTTTTTTCCGATCGAACTTGCTCTGAACAAAAATTATGTTCTCGGTCTCGTTGAACTGTTAACCTTCAATTCCATTCCCAACATTAATGTCGGTCACAATAAAATATACGTAGCCGATAAGGTAGTCACTATATCCACTGGCAGCTACGAGATTGAGGATATTGAAAAGTATGTTCAAGACGCGTTAAAAAATACCAACATTGAAATGAGCATAAAGCGTAATAATAATACGTTATGCAGCGAAATCAAACGTCACTATATCGTAAATTTAGAACATGACGGTTAGATTGGTCAGCTTCTCGGATTTATACCGCGCGTATTGGCAGCTAACCAAACTCACCATTCGGATATGCCTGTAACTATTCTCAAGGTCAACGCGTTGCGAGTCGAATGCAGCATTACAACGGGCGCCTACGTTAATGGACATAAAGTGCATACTATTCACGAATTTTTCCCTATCTTTCCACCGGGATATAAGATCGTGAAAGTGCCGTCGCACGTCATTTACCTTCCAATCACCGTCAAGACCATAGATCACGTACAGCTTTGGTGAGTTGATCAAGACGGAGATCTGGTTAATTTTCGCGGAGAAGTTATAAGTGTAAGACTGCACATCAAATCGCAATAAGAGATGGGAATTGTATATAACCGATTGTCCAAAAAGAGTTTTATTAGTCAGTCAGCATGTCCCGATAAAGTCAGTCATCGATCGATTCCCGAACCGCTCACACGTCGAAACGTGGAGTTCCTGATAGCTTTGGGTCTAAAGCTGACACCTTCTGGAAAAGGAATTTCCGACAAATAAAACTGCGATTCTGCTGTTCTGTTGTATGCTACGTACCTTGGAGGACGAAATCTTGAGCATTCAAACACCTGTCGTCTTTGACGAATCAATCGCCCACCAAGAAATACACGCACACAAACCGTACGCATCGTCAACTTTCAACAACAGCGATGAGATTCGAATCACCGTTCAGCAACAGGATTGATGCGTATCACCGAGCAAGAGTTCGCTGCATATCTCTGGAAAATTGCTTAAATCGGACGGCACTGCAGCAGCGATCACAACTTTAGTCAATAACACCATCTGCCATTTGTTCGAAGATGTACGCTACGAACTAAACACTGTAGAGATCGATAAATGTAAAAACGTTGATCTGACGAGCCTGCTTAAGGGGAGATATACACCTAGAAGCCGTTAAAAAAGGTTCTATTTTTAAAATGTTTCAAAGAAAAGTAATCATTTATTTTAGATCAGAGTTTTCATTATCTAAAAGTACATACATTCAAATATATGTCAAATTTTTTTTATGTACAAATATCAAAAAGATACAAGGATATCGTAGGATTCTTGGAGATCCTTGAAAAAATCGGCGCACACGGTACCCACTGGCGTATCTTCAAAAATCATCTGAAAAAAAAAAAAAAAAGATTATTAAATAAGATACTATAATCTAGTACTTGTCATAGCCGATTTCAAAATTATTGGTTTTTCACAAAATGGCGGCCATTTGAATATAGGTAACGATTTTCGGGCCTTAAACGTGTAATTACTTTGGCTATAAAATGAAGAGTAAGTAACGAAAAAAAAAAATCCTATGACAAATACTAGGTAATATTATATAGAATGACCACAAAAAATTTCAAAGCAATCGGTACATTGGTTTTTGAGAAATTTTGGGTACCGCTTTGAAAAACGTAGTTTTGAGAAAAACACGTTTGAAATTTTAGGAATTAAAAAATCATGAAATTTTAAACTCACATTGAATCATCAATACCAGGCCCATAGTGTAGGTCTTCTACAGTCGACGGAATTCCCATTGCATCTAAAGCTTGTTGCCGACGACGAGTTCGATCTTCTTAGGGGGGAGCACTGTACAATTCTATCACAAAAGACATCTAACGTTTCCAGTTCTCGGTTATAACTGCCTTATTTTTCGAAGAATTAATTCGCGATTTTCACCAAATATTCTAAGGACCTTAAATTTTCAGAAAATGTAAAAAAAAAATCGATTTTTTCAATTTTCTAGGTGTATATCTCCCCTTAAAGCTACCGCTTCGCTCAACCCTGGTCAAAGTTGGCTCATGGGAAATGCTGGATGGCTCGATGTTCAGGAAACGAAAGAATCAACTGATGCCGATGGCAACTTTAACGTAGTTATTCCCTTGAGCATGATATAGGGCTTCGCTGAAAACTATCGCAAAACCATCGTTAACGCGACACACGAGCTGATTCTTACAAGATCAAAAGGTGATTCAAATGCCATCGTTCAAAATCAAGACGAAGACTTCAGAATCGTGATCGATCAGCTGGAATGGTTAGTACCCTATGTGAAGCTCTAGGATCAACGAAAAATCGCACTGTTGAATTTTATTGAAAAAGATGCACCAGTCTTCATGAGCTTCCGCAGTCGGGAGTTTTACGAATATCCTTTGCTACCGGCAACCACGAAACACGTTCGAACTGTGGAAACGTCCACCCGTTTGGAAAACTGCGATTTGTCATGCTCGATTTTCAAACAAATCGAAAAAAAAAAGCCGGCAAAAATTCCAGTCATCTTGATCACTGTAACATTACTGACGTCAAGCTCTTCTTGAAATCCGAGTATTATCCGTACGGTAACCTGAACTTGGAGATGAGTCACAATCGCTTTGCATGTACTGTGCACTGTATGAGATGTAAGCAAACTTTCAAGCCACCTATTACGGCAAAGAACCTGAGCCTCTGTTGACGAAGAGCGAATTTCTACAGGACGATCCTTTAATTTTCATCGACTGTTCGAAACAAAACGAGGCTCTGAAATCTGGACCGGTAGATATTCGTATCGAATTTGAGGCTAAAAATAACTTTCCTACTGGTACATCTGCCCACTGCTTGATTTTACATGATCGTATAATTGAATATAACCAGCTGAGTAGTGGGGTAAGGAAATTGGTATAACAACCTTGCACCTTGCAACCTTGCTCGACTCGAATGTATGTCGCTGCGTAATGCTTCAACAGTTTACGTAAAAGGTTTGGAGAAGAAAAGTTGGCTGCAGAAAATTCTGGGTGAAGTCGTTAATTAGATAGATTTGGGTTGTCCGTCGCTGCAGAAATTAAATAGAATGTCAGACATGAATTCAAACTGTACGCATCATGCTATATTGCGTCCAAACTATGCAGCTCAAAACGTATTGTTACTGCAAAATTTTTTCCTCAAACACAAAAGACAATCGGTATCTACTCGAACAGTTATTCATTCTCATTGCGTAAAGCATGGGTACGATACCGTTAAGTAAGAAACATGTAATGACACTTATATTTCAGCATTATGAATTTCATGTAAATCTGTAATCCGAGGTTGTTTTTTTTAATAAAATATTTTTCATTGTCAATATAAACCGATTATTCAGAACCTCTGTCCTACTAGTTAGGAGTTTATTCCAGAACCTCCCAGAATTCAACGTCGCACTGCAATCCGTTGTCCGCCGTCAAGCCGAAACTCGTCGGACGATTCCGAGTATTGTTTTCATCGGACGATGCCGAGAATTGTTCGTCTCAAATTCGTTCAAGGCCAGAGCGGGTCTTTCAGAATTCAACGTTGCACTGAAATCCTTTGACCGCATGCCGCTCACCGTCGAGTCGAAACACGTCGGACGAATTGTTTGTCAGTCCAGATTCGTTCAAGGCCGTGAGAATCTTCTCGAACCTTCTGGAAGCTCTCGAAACCTGACACAAGCCAGGATTCTCGGTCGAACGTCCGAGGATCCACGGGGTCCGCTCTAACGCCTGAGGATTCACGGAGTGCGCTCGGTAATGCAGTTATCGATCCCGCTTGATGAGCATGATTTCTTTCACCGACAAAGAGCACAATTCGTCCCACAAGGGGTAATACTACGGCAATTTCAGGCATTTTTTACCGACGATAATGGTCATTCGAAGGATTTTTACCGACAATCATGGTCATTTGGAGGATTTTTTACCCGCGATCATGGTCATTTGGGAGATTCACTTACCGACGAGCGGTCGGCAGAGACCACATTTCATCCTACGAGAGTAGGGGTAACCTTCGAGGGCTTGCGTCTGGAATGCACGGATAGGCGCATTGGTCGGTAAAGAAGGTGTTTCTATCCAGAACCCGCCTTGTTATAAATACTAACGTCTTAGAACGTTACAATACAAAATACACTGACTATGCAGAATCGACACCTCGATAACTACGATATCCTCTTTATTGACGCCACAGGCTCGTTGGTCAAAACAATGAAATTACCAAACGGTGATAATTGTCCATATATTTACCTACATCGGGCAGTTGCTCATACACATGCTTACAAAATGTCCGTCTTTCAAGCGTTACATTCCGTTCAAAATGTTGATGCTATCCAATATTGGCTATACGAAAATTTGAGAATTGGTGAAACACATAAATCTTGATTTCCGATACCACGAACAGTGGTGTGTGATATCAATAAAGCATTGCTAAACGGTATTTCCAAGGCATTCGGTCAAAGCTCAAATCTCAAGGCTTACTCATCAACTTGTTACGCCTTGATTTTGAATGAACCTGGGATTCAAATCCCCAAGTGCTTTATACGCTTGGACATATGTCACTTGTGATGTGGTATTTCATAGCCCGTCACATGTGTTAACTTTCGCACTTCCCTACGTCCAAAATATCGCTAAAAGTAACGAAAGCACGTCTGAGGCCAATACACCAAAAAGAACGACTAGTTATCTTTACGTGAAATTCTCTTTATCAAGCTGATTCTATTATATTTTCTAATTTTGTAAGGCTCTACGAGAACCGACTCTGAGACTTCCGCTTCAAGATACCAGGACTCTTCCTGACAGGGGTCACGTACCAGCTCAACACGGACCACTACCGACTACAGACTAACGAATACCGCTGAAGTCACACCCGATGGATGCCTATCTGAGTTGTGAGCAGGGTCGTGCGTGATGCACAAACAGTACCTCCAACTATTTAAGACTTATCGGCCAGGAGCCGAACCACGAATCAATCCTTCTACCGCTCGGATGCATCGCCAGACGGCGTACAGGGCTGTGCGTCAGAAACACAACAAAGCCTCCTGTCGACGATACCTATCAACCTGGAGTTGAACCGATCAAGACATCTCCTAACTCGTTGTCTATCAAAAAAGGGACGGTTATCTCTTCATAAACCGTCCTATCGAAGGGCTGTGGCGTAGAATACGCTAGACTATGCTGACCACGTGAATCTGGTGGATATAGTGTGGGGGTCCGGGTCGAGGGCCATCACCACCAGATCTTTCCATAATAAGGGCCCCGATGAGCGAGTGCCGGGATGCGGCGCCATCGAAATGGTCACAACGGGGAGTGCCAGTAAAGCAAGGAGTGAAGTACAATCGGTCGCAAGTCCAAGATATCGGTAACGCAATATTATCGCACACTTAATATCGCAACATATGAGTGGTACGACTTCCCCTCTCACCAACGATACCGCACAGCTGAGGAAAAAAACATCTCCGACCACCGTCCGACGTCCCGATACCTCGATACCTGTCAGCGAAGAAGAAGAAAACAAACAACGAGGGATTATCGCCGCCTATCCGTAGACCCGACCTACGCGACCTGTTGACTTAATTAGAATAACGCAAATTTGAGGAAGAATCACATCACAGCAGTGCGACGAAAATCAGGATCATCGCCCGTCTCGACACTCTACGTTCAGTTTTCTCTACAAACAGACGTGTTCTTGTTACCTTTAGCAAAGTTTCTCGTACCGTTATCGCATCTTCTGTACCTGTTATATCTTCTTTTCACGTAAGTGAGGTTCCTTTTCTATTTTGTGAAGCCACGAAATTACTTGCAATGTATCGTATCTTCATCTCTCCCTCTCTCTTGCAGGTGGTCTGCGTGAGCCACCTGGGCTCGTACCTTATTCTTTACTATTTCTCATCTTATCACTTCCTATTTCTAATTGCAGGTAACTTCACTACTGGTTGACTCTTACTGACGCATTTTTAGTGACTATTGCTTTATCTTATTATCTCTCTCTTCTAGACTTCCTAAATACCTAATATCGCTGTACAGCAGCGTGTTCTGTCAAGTTATCAATTCTTACCTTAGCTATGGAGCATTACTATTTCGTTATACTTTTTCTGATTAACTCGTCGCTGTTTCTTTACCTATCATCTTTGAGTAATTGATTTTAGTGAGTGTACCGCGTGAGCGATCTTACATCGCCGCGTGGCCTCACTCGTCGTTCTCTTGACTTTGGAGTATTGCGCTGCATCGAATAACATCTTTTTCAATATTTTCTTCGATAATACCGCTTATCGTAGTTGTCCGTAGTCTCTTTGGTTTGTCGTATGCTGCGCATTAATTCTATTGAGTATTTGTCCTAATCCTGAAATTATCTTTTACCGTTCTGAATATTATCTCTCTTATTCTGGCACTTACCGCAAACTAGAGACTACGTATTATCTGTTTCTATAATCTTTAAATTCTATAATAATTCTCTATCTGATTATCTGGCTAGTTAAATTAGCAGTCCTCATTCCGCTGCAATTCAAATAGTAATTTACCTGACCTTTTCCCTTGAATTCATCCCGTAATTAATACCGTTCCTGCATCTGTTGTATTTCTGATAATCCTAGTAATGTGATAACTATTACAATTTTTGTACTTCGCATGTTTCTGATAATCGCTTCTCATATTTTACGGCTTGCTCGATCGATGCTTAATTTAAGCACCTTACATCTTTCTCTGTTCTGCTTACTTATTGTAAAACCGTATTAATTATTACCTCGAATAATAGTATCGCGAGCCTACGCACATCTCTTGTTTATTCTACAAACGTCCTGTTTATTTGTTAAATCTCTCGCTTAAATTTTCTCTGGCTGTAAACTAATTGTCTCACATATCTTAATTATATCTAGATCTCTTCAGTTATTCACTTGTTACTAATATTTATCGCTCCTGGGTCAATATATTTGATACTATTTTTTCTTCACCTGTTTCTTATTTTATCTGTTGGATTCAACCCCTCCCCTCCACCGTTATCTTGCCTATACTGAGCAAGCTGTGCAAAACCTTCGTAGAACCTGATCTTGTCTTTATATATATCTTTTCTTCTAATTATCTATTTTCTGACGCATGTGCGTCTGGCGCCCAACAATCATATCTTTCTTTTTTATTATCTCTCAATATCTAATTATTCAGGTTAGTAACTGCGCCTTAGGGTAACCAATCTTTCAACCCTCAACAAATAGAAAAAAATTCGTTACCACTATATGCATTTTATATCGCGTTGGAAGTTTTTTGCGGGACTGAATCCTAAGGTCAAAAAATTTTATCTATATGCTATGGCATAGCTAACCAAACAAACAAACTTCGCTTAATTCAAAGATTTAGCCAAACGCCTTGTTATCCTCTCCCTTGATGAAGACGTAGGGGAACACAGGCAAGGCGATACGGCGCCATCTGAGCATGCACGCTCCTCCAGTACAGATGCGATCGAGGGTATCGTTGATATAGAAGCAAAGGAAGAAGTTTCAGACGAAAACGATTTTTTCAAGCGTGACACGATCTCAGATGGTTGTAAAGTCGTGACGTGGGTTCATAGTTTGATGGACGGGTGTCACAAAACGGTAGCATCGTCAGGTGCAGGTGACCAAGTAAACCATTATCACGTCCCAAAGCTAAGCAACAAACTCAAAAACTTGTTATACTATTTTCCACTATTCACCGGTATTATGATACCAGTTTTCGGGTATGGGGAAATAAATATTAGTTCAGCACCAGTCGAATCGGAGATGAAGGATCTTTTTCAATATTTTTCACGTTAAGCACGTACTGTTTAAAAACGTCTCTCTACCAATGAGAGCGGACAAATTTGTCGCTACGCATTTGCGTTCGTTCGAAGGTCGAGCGAAACTAGCCGTTGCGTCGAAAAATGGGCAATGGATGAAGAAAGTAGTCCGACCGTAACCTCATCTGGCTTGATCAAGAGTCCTCTCGATAACACAGTCGAAAATAACAAAAATTCTATCCTAGCCATTTCGACTGTTGTACTTTCTCCAACTATCGTTCTTTTACTAACGGCTGGTGTTTCTCCGACTGCTGATCTTTCTTCGACTTCTGCTTTCCCTTCGACTCCTGTAGAATCTATTCTCTGTGAGGAGTTTTTGCATGAGAATGCTGATTCTGTCGATATTAACCAAAAGGTCGTGAGCGACGTGTCGACGGAAGCAAAACCGAACAAAGACGGCACTTCTCTTCTCCTTGTCGACGAAGACCCTGTGGGTTTTTCGGAATACATGCGGCCCTGATAGTCTAACTTTCGTACTGGCTAGCACATGCATAAATGATACGTACAGAGAAGAAATATCTAGCTTTAGCTCAGCGTTTATGCGTTTCTTGCAAAACTTTATGAAAAATGGTTGTTCCGCTAAGCTCACAAAGAAATAGCTCTTTTGTTAAAAAATGTGGAACAGTTTAAATCAAATTTGAACAACAAGGTGTTGACTGTCGATTGTTATGCAAGTATTGGTAACATCGCGCAGTACTTGATAGTTGATGATCCAAGCTACACAGAAACGACAGAGTGTAACGTTTGCTCCAATAAAACCACTCGGAAATCCATCATCGTGTCTATTAATGTACACGTAATAGAAAATCACGGTATGCTTAGGCTCACCGATGCGATAGAAGGTGGTATGCCGTCTAAAAGGGCTGTTTGCTGTGGTTAAAAAAAAAAAAGAAATCTGATCTATGGTTCCCAAATCATAGTAGAATGTGACCCTGCCGAGATCCGGTTGCAAAAGAAATGTAAGCTTAAAGATTTTCCGAAAGTATTACAACTATTAGGAAAGTCTTTCACTTTCGCTGGAGTAGTAGTGCGTTATGGAGGACGTGGTGAAAGATTTGGTCATTATATCGGATATTCATATCAGGGCACAAAATGGCTTGAATTTAATGATATGCAAAAAGAAGTTAAAATAACGTCCGATGCATTTGAGTTTGATCCATACTTGATCGTATATGTTTCGGTATGATCGTATATATTGCGTTTATTGACATTTTTAAAAATAAATATTAATCGATAATAACTGAATAAAACAAAAAGAAAAAGAGAAACAGAGTTAAAAAAAGCAAAAACAAGAAAAAAAAGAAAAAAAAAGTAAACCTTCTCGACGCATGACACCTTGCTGTGGTGAAACGGCTTTAGTGCTACTACTTCCCTTATTATAGGGATCATTAAAGCGTTTATTGAGATTTTTAAAGACAATTATCAATCGATGATACCTGCATAAGAAATATGGAAAAGAAGAAACACAGTTAAAAAAAAGTAAAGACATCAAAAAACAAAAAAAAAAAAAATAAACAAATAAAACTAAAAAAAAGAAAAAAGTAAACCTTTTCGGTGACTGACACCTTGAGTGCTACTACTTCCATCATTATAGGGTTTCTTATTGCGATTAGTGCCATCTTAAAAAATTAATATTAATTGATAATAATCGGATAAGAAAAATAGAAAAAATGAAACTTGCCGCGGTAAAACGGCTTGAGTGCTACTACTTCCTTTATTATAGTGAGCCGGACAAAGATCAGTCATTATAATTTTAGTTTATGTAAGACTATTTATAATTTTATGTTGTAAGGGCACGGCAGAGCAGAGTTGCGAAAATTTCCTTGTGCCTTCGTTCAAATGCGATAGAGCAGTGCATTACAAAAGAGTGACTGCGGATGAAACCCTGGGCTAATCCCTGATGCCGCTTCATAATATGGCATCGCAATGACACTCGAAGGCACGCAAAGATTTGATTTAAAATTCGTGACTTTAAAAAGTCAGCGAATAATGGATTATTACGTTACATTGAAACATTTCATTATCCATAGAAAGTCGATGGATAATGAAATGAAATTCTATTATCCATTAGAAAATTAATCAATAATGGATTGAAATTCCACTATCGATTAAAAAAAAGGAAGGAAAATGGATTAAAGTTCCATTATCCATTAAATAATTAATGGATCATGGATTCAAATTTCATTAACCGTTAACGAATAAGTGAAATATAATTTTGACCATCAATTATTCATTACCTGATTAATTAGTAACAAAAGCTATAATTAATTGAAAAATATGCACAATACATTCGGTAATGCATTAAAGAAATAATGAATTTTTCACAACTCTCGGTCTCCGCGAGTCTTGTTAATGGGAAAAATTGAGGCCCCTCGCTAGACAACTTGGCACAAGTGCGAGGAAAAAAAAAGTGCGGAAAAAACCGAAAGTGAAATTATTTTTGAAATAAATTTTTTTAACTGAAATAGCACAAGTTAGCACAAATCGAGCACAACTCGGCACAAGGTGCAGATTTTCGAATTTCTCAAAATTATCGAGCTTTTTGAAATTTTGGTTACTGCTCGGGGGATTATTCATTCTTACTATGGTAAAGGTTGTTTGGAGCGAGTTTAGTTATAGACAAAAGTTTGAGCCCTGGCCTAGCACAACCCAGCACAAGTCATGGATTCGATTTTTGAATTAAAAAAAAAATATGTATTTTTTTGATTTTTCTTTTTAATTTTTTTTTTGAAATCGAAAACGGCACAAGCCAGCACAAGTCGAGCAAAACTCGCCCCAAGTTGCAGATTTTTATATTTCTCAAAGTTATCGAGATTTTTGAAATGTTGGTCATGGCTCGGTGTATTATCCATTTTTTAAACGGTAAGGGTATTCGGGAACGAGTTTTGTTATCGGGAAAAGTTTGAGCCTTTCCCTAGCACGCCTCAGTAAAAGTAATGAATTTTTTTTTTTTTTTTTTTTTTTGGGGAAACTAAATACGGCACAAGTTGGCACAAATTGAGCACAATTAAGCACAATTTGAAAAAAGTTCATATTTGAAATGTACTGGGCTGGTCGTAATTTGGTTTTTTAAAATTCCTGGAAAACTGTTGAGGTTGAGGGATCAAGTTTCACGGCACAAGTGAGCACAAAAGGAGCACAACTTAGCACAATTTTTAAAAATATTAATTCCTAAAAGTGCTGCACCAAGTTCACACACATATAATTGCCGTCCTTCTGACAAACATGCTTTCACGTACATAATATCCCGTCTTGCCGTTCGCGATATTAAATTTTAAATCGTGATATTCGGCGCCCGAGAAAACTCGAAACGTCTTGATTTATATTATAGTCCGTACCAGTGGATGAATTGCAGAATCATGTGTCAAACGGTAAAACACATGAATTTCAAAAACACGTCCCGCACAGTGTAGCATATTATGTATACTGCGCGTACAATGAGACTTTATCAAAGTTCCATAGTGAACGTGACGCTGATTGATAAATTGGTTAATGTAGCAGCTTGAAGATTTATCAATTCAAGTAGAGTCGCGCATCAAAAATATAATTCCGATGGAGTTTGTTACCCAAGTGCAACGTGATCGCCACATGCGCGCAAAAAATTGCTATATTTGCGAAAAGCCGTTTATCCTTGAAGAGAAAAAGTGTCACGATCACTGTCACTTCACGGGCAAATATCGCGGTACTGCTCATGACCCGTGTAATTTAAATTTTAGAGAGACGCATACAATTCCAATAGTTTTCCACAATTTGTTTGGTTATGATTCTCACTGTTCAATTAAATCCCTCGCGTCAACTTTCCCCGACGAAATTACGCTGCTACCCATAATTAAGGAGAGATATATATCTTTCACGGAACGGATTGATGGAACGATGATGCGCTTGAGATTGATCGATTCGTTTCGATTTATGGCACTAATTGTAAGTATCGATAAACTACTACACAGCGCCGGGACTTACTTTTGACGCGATGCTTAAGCATACTAGAGCAAATTTACAACGTTTATACGACCCTGAAATGGTGTTATTTATTGAAAGAAGCATTCGAGGTGGTGTAGCACAATGTTTTAATCGACTCGCTCGGGCAAATATCAGGTTCATGGGGAAAGGTTTTGACCCGAGCAACGTGGAATCATATCTCGAGTATTTTGACGTAAACAATTTATATGGTGCAGCTATGAGCGCACATTTGCCGATCGGGTCGTTCGAGTGGGAGCATAATCCCATCGATATAACAACTTACCCAGACAATTCACCGATCGGTTACATCCTGGAGGAAGATTGAGACTAGCCTATAGAGCTTCATGAGGGTCATGCAGATTTACCAGTTGTCCCGAGCATTTCACATCTCCGGATGGTGAAAGCACTGAACTCGTCACCATCCTTCACCCTAAAACAAAGTATATATTGCACTATAGAAATTTAAAGCAGTGTTTAAGTTTAGGATTGAAATTAATGAAAATGCATAGAGTTTTGAAGTTTGCACAATCTCCATGCCTCGAGTCTTACATCACTCTCAACACCGACATGCGCAAGCAGGAATGAGTCTGTGTTTGAGAAAAACTTTTATATACTCATGACTAACGCGGTGTTTGGTAAGACTATGGAGAATGGGCGAAATCACAAAGATGTGAAATTGGTGACAAAATGCGAAGAAAGAGGTGGTGCGAGAACGTTTATTGTCCGAGCAAACTTTCACAGCTGCACCGTATTTGACACAGATATAGTTATCGTAGAAATGAATCGTGTCAAAGTTTACTTCAGTAAGCCTACAGAGATTGGCACCGCAATTCTAGATCCCTCCAAAATTATTCTGTATGATTTTCATCATAATTATGTCATAACTAACTTTTCTAACAAATAGGCCAAATTGATGTACACTGACACCGACAGACTTATTTACCAGTTCAATGTACTTAATATTTATGATATAGTGAAATACCGTTCAAAAATAAGAAACTTCTGGGCCTGATGAAGGATGAGAACAACGGAAATATTATGACCAAGTTCATTTGGTTACGAGCGAAACTGTACACATTCACCACCATGGGTGGGGACGAAAAGAAACACATCAACGACATCAACGTGAGCAAACGTGCGAATGGTGTCAAAAGTTCAACGTTGTACACAATCACGTGTGACGATCATAAACGCTGTCTGTTGGCTTACAAACAGTTGACCCGACCACAATGTCTAAGAGATAGCAAGAAACACCAAGTCAGCACCATCGTACAGAAAAAATTGGCTCTGAGTTGACAAGATGACGAGCGGCAATTGATACCTGGGCAAACTGACACCCTACCTTGGGGGTTTGCCGTTGCCTATTTAGCAATTACTTATTTATTATTATTATACTTAACACTTATTCATGTTTATTTGTGGACTATGAAAAAAATTCACCAGAAACGAAAAAAAGTTGTACAGAAATGAAAAACAGTTTTCCAGCAGATAAAATGTGTATTAATCATTTGGCAAAATTGCATGTCAATATTATTATTATCATCATAATTTTTATAGTAATGGATATGACACATGTATGTGTGTGTGTACAAAACAAGAATAAATGTGAAAACATTTCTGTAATTAAATGTTTTATTACAATTCTGAAAATAACATACTAAATTATGTTACGTGTCCGTTTCATTTATTCAACTATTGTGTGACCTGTCAAAACAAAACCACTCCACATAGAGCTGATTCCCACGTTTTAGTCCAAGAGCTGGCGGCAAAAATTGACAAGAGTTTAGTAGTGGCCCATAATTCAATATGGTTTAGTATTGAGGGTGTACATGAGTCAGCACCCACTCGCAAGGTCAGGTAGTGGAACACCTGGCGGCGGCGCGCTTTGATATATGTAAAATTACAATATGCTCTATAAGTGCTTAGTAACAATTGGAAATTGGCAAGCAGCTAGTTTATAATATAATAAAAGGGGAGAAAGTGGTCAGACCGCATTGTTGGGGAACGCGGCGAGTCAGCACGCCACATAAGTTGTCGCCGAAACGATGTCTGTGCAAGAGCTTAGTAATAACTGAAAATTACCATACTGCTTTTTTATTATATATAATTTAATTAAAAATAGTCAGACCACAAATTAATGGAACGGAGGTAGTCAGCAGTCGCTCAAAGTGCGGATATCGAATACGTGCGTTTGTTCGGAAAGCATAGGTTTATATGAATTTCATGTTTTATGAAGGTACAAAATTTTAATAGAAAATATTGTTTTAATATAAATATTAAACATTAAAATAAAATAAATAATATTTTCAGAAAAAAATTAATTTTTTTAAACAAATTCGGCATTGCTGTCGCTTTCTTCATCGTTTGTGTCCGAACCGGTTTCGTCGATGTCGTCTTCTTGCTCACATTCAGACTGAGAATCTATAAAGAAATCATTTATTATTATAAGCAATATATTTAAAACAAAAGATATTTTAGAAGTAAATATTTAAAATTTAAATTTACCTTCATTTTGATTTGGTTCAATGATTATGTCTTTCACGAACGTTGGCAATTGATTCCCTTCGAACCAGTCGAAATCATACCGGCCATCAATATCTTTCCAACCATTTTCTGTTGCCAACATATTAGTTAAAATTTTTTTGTGAGCATTCCTCTAAATATTAGAAATGTAAGCGGCACGTTGCAAGTGTTCTTAAGCTCTGCTTCGCATGGCGGTAGACTCGAAGCATCAACATTCTTAGCTTTTATTTTAAATAAATCTTCTTTATTTTTGTACGTGTACGTTTTTGTAAATATTGCGAATCGAGCTTTGTTAACATTACTAACTTTTTTTAGGCTATATAAACGGCAAACAAATTCCTGTATTTTAGTGAATATTTGCGTAAAATCGTGGTCCTCTATATTGCTCAATTCAGTGAAAGCTTGTTGAAATTCCAGTGATCCTTGCAGAATATTAAAAGGTCGTTTCTTGCCTTTTTTGTAGAACGACGGATTGTAATTACACCCGGTTAAGGAATGCAAACCTGGCAGAGCAGCGCAAAGAGAGTTTCCGAGATGGGAGTATAATTGTGTGACGTTTATATAGCGTTTATTATTTCCAACGCCAGCTTCGATCCAAATTTTGCAGTTATTGTTGACGTTATTCATATTTGCAAGCATTATAATCAAAATATCAGTATCGGAACATTTGATACATACATTTAATTCATTGATGGTTTTTATGTTGCAAACATGGTGGACAATTTTAGTGTCAGCTTCGTCGTGCGATGTGCAACTGAATAGCTCATCTATGGTTTTTTTTACGACACCATTTAAAGCTTGAAATTTGTAGCACTTATCGAAATTTAAATAAACAATTTTTCCTCCAATAAAAGGGGCCATTTCATTTCTTTCTCAATCTGAAATTAGGAACGACACTAAGGCTTCTTTGAACTTCAAATTACGAAGTTCTTTCACAAAATCTCTCGGACGATTTTGATCTCCTCCAGCAATATAATAATCACGGTTTTCAACAGCACCACGGAGAGTATGCTCAGTGTCTTTTATTGACGGTGACTGATATCTATCAAAAATTATAGCAATGTTTTTTGCATTTTGTTTGAGCAAGGATTGTAAAATTTGTTTAGAAATATTTCCAAATGTCAAAGGTATATCTTTCAGTAAATACAAAAAAAAGAAACCATCGATTACAATTATATCTAGGTAAGGAGGATCTGTGCTTTCAATTTAAATTTCTAGTATCTTTAATAAAGCAGACTTATCTGATTTGCAAATTGTACCGTCCAGATGACATAAAGATAAGGGCACTGGCGTTAACGGGAATGATAACACTTTTTCTATGTTAATTTTTTTCTCCACTGCAATAGTGAGAAGACGCCCAAAAAGATCTCGTTGCATACGTATTTCTTGAATATTGCTATTTATCATAACTTTATGTTTTTTCAGTGTTTTAGCAAATATTAATAAGTTATTTTTTTTAATTGGTTTTTAAAAACGATCGCTGTTTTCAGAGCACTCCAATATAAATTTTTCTCGCTGAGAATTTCCAATGCTTTCTATGTTTAATAAAAAGTTAGAAATTTCGGTGGATGTAGCCTGGCCAGTTGAGATGTTGAAAAGCTCTCCCTTATCGACATTTTCACTAAATGGATTCATATTATTAACAATCCTTTCTATTAAATCCATTAGCTGCTTCGTACTTTTTTCCATTTTATTCGTTTCTAAATCTGACCTTACATCCTGATTTTTTTTTAACCCTGTTTCTTGTAAAACGTGTGAAAAAATCGATTAGCGAATACTATGGCTTTTACACCAACGTTGACGAGCTGATATTGAATTAGTAAAATGCAGTATACCTCTTGGTTTATTCGCCGCATCTGCGTTAATGGTTTGTTCTAAGGTTAGATTGATAGGCTGCCTTGAAAAAGGCTTGTCTGTGAACTTTATTCCAAACGATCCTTTATCGAAAATTTCCTTTAGACCCGGATGAGTCTCCTCAACTTTACACAAGTTATAATGATATTTAACTAGCCACCTTGCATAATTTGGCTGATTGACCGCAAAAAACAAATTTGTTATTTTTGTTATAATATATTTATATAAAGCAAAATTGCCAGTTCTAATACTTGCAGTAAATAATAAATAATATTCAAGTAATTTTATATACATCATATAAAACTGAGCCGTTTTTCCATGTTCTCCATTTAGCGTTTCTTGGCTGTATTTTTCATATTTTTGAAGAAGATGTAACACTGCCGGACAATCTATTTCTGCAGAAACATGTTTATATTGCACGTAGTTTTGAATATATAATCTCATCTCTTCAGTAATTGTTACATTATTCACAGCCACATAATTATTAAAATGTAAAATTTGCATGGCCAAGCTTGATATTGGGTGCAATCTTTTGCATCTGTTGAAGTGCGTTCCTGAGATAAAGGCATTCATTGAGCCAGCAGCAAGTAAATGAGCATCTATCATAATATTTTCCAATCCACAATTATCTATAAATTTGCCTATGGCCTTAAAATACGCCATCATGACGTGAAATCCTCCTACATGAATGAACAAATTATCAAATGCTGCACTTTCCATTGCTTGAATCTTTAGAGCTATTTTGGTAATACCTAAGTCATAAGTCACTTGCATGTAAAGCTCATTACATTCTAGTGTGACTTGCTTAGTCTGATTCATCGTTTCTTTAACGACTGCATGGTTTTTTGGGGATAAATTTATTGTTGTCATATTTGAAATTTTTTGTTTCATCGATTCATCGAGAAAGATTAAGCTGTTGAAACCCACCCACATCGGAGTCTTAGGGATACCGAGTACATGCGAAATCATCCATAGAAGATTAGTTCTCATCTGACTTTCTGAAGAGCTACGATCGACAACTTCATCCGATAGTGGTTTTATAACTTGCTCTCCTTTTCTCTTTTTTGACAAAGGTTCCAAGTCCGGAGTTACAGCATCAAAAGTTCTTCTTCTTTTTTTTCTTATATTGCTAGATTCCTCTTGTATACTGTCCTCATTTTCGATACTTTTGTGTACAATATCCTGGAAAATAATTCCAACTGTGTCGTGTAAGGTGTCTTTCCTATCTATTGTGTCCACGAATCTATCAAAATTATTAAAAGCCAAACCCGTACGGATATTTGGTTTTCGTACTATATCATCAGGGCATACTTGTGATTGAGAACTTGCAAAGTAGGTTGCTTCGGTTTCCAACTCCTCAGTAACAGTATAACTACAGGAATGACCATATCTATTAATGATATCTACGACATTCCTACTACTAGTTAAACTTTTCAAAGCCATTACCAGTGTTATATGCTTTGCAGTCTTCAAGCGCCCGTTTGTAACGCCATGGATAGCATCTTGCGCATATGACTGAACCAATCGTTTTTTTATAAAAACTATCTTTACGTCGTTTATCTCCACCGCTTAGCATCGATGAATAAAAAAACGAAAGAATCTTCGGTATGTCGCATTATCCTTCTTTTATACTGTTGAGTGTGATATCATTGGTCAATTTTTAGGCACTATTTTCAATATTTGTCTTCGTAAAATAAAGGCAACATTTTGAACTGCTTCAAACATCAATATTTTTTCAAAATCACTCTCTGGAATGCACTCTACATTCTGGGGAGCAATGAATGTCTTATTTTTGTGAATAAGTACATTAATTTGCTTACCGTATGTTTGCCTTAATTTTTGCTCCAGATAATTGGCAAAAAATGGATTTGGTGAGCAATGCAAACGTGTTATGAACTCCTCCGTCAGTCGTTCGACGTATATCGTGTGCAACTGTTTCAGTAAGACGCATTTTCTTTGCTCAAAAATAATATCGTTAATATAATTACAGACTTTCTTATAAGCAATACTGTGACATTCTCTTTCTTTATGGTACTGAGTTTTCTCCTTGGGCTGAGAACGCTCGCACTGACGAAGAAAATCATTTCGGCAAGGCAAATGATAAGCGATGACACGCTTCTCACGCACATGATCTTCAATTTTGTTAACGAATTCATAATCGTTAACTGTTTTCGCATTCGATATCAAGGAACTCGCAATGCTATTATTGTTCGATAAGTGCAATGTCAAATACCGGGAATGCAACCTCTTTCTCGCTTGACCTCAAAATATGCATAGATTTGAACTGCTAGCGGCGGTTTCCTCATTACTGTAAAATAATATTTATTTAAAATACCATTACAATACACCAGTCTAAAATAAATTCATTTATCAAAATAAATACTATACCTCGGTTCTGAACATGATGGCATATTCATTGGTATCGCGATTTCGGCAGCCGAATTACTCGCATCTACGTCAGACGGTATCGGTACACTTGCATTTGAACTGTAAAAACGTATATTTTAATATTTTAATTGAGGATGTTCTATGCTGTCATGCGGGAGGGTGAAGGGGCAGAGAGGTACCCTATACTTTAACACAGGAGAGAGCAATGGCTGTCAACTTAAAGTAAACAAATTCTTCTGTCTTAAAACTGTATAAATGACACTTTCGTATGAAATATATCAGTTAAAATAATTTTCATATAATTCCTAAAACTTTTTATAATTCACACTATATATTCCACGTAACTTTATAATAACTCTTAATAAACATTTGATGAGAAATAGTAATTCATGGTTATGTTCACTAAAAACGTCGGCTAAGTTTACTAATACAGACGTATAGATGTATACACGTATATTACCTCCTCGCAACGATGCCAAATCTCTCACGTGTAGTCGTATCAGTTACGAGAAATTTATTTTAATATTCAAATGCTCTTTGAATCATTCGGAATGACATATACCACATTTACGGAATAAATCTATGAACAATATACTTTTAAATATCCAATGCTTATTTTTGTCTCTTAACTTTTTCTATTAAAAAAATCATGAAATTGAATCGAATCTTCGGCTGTCCATAAGAGCCCGCGTTATTTTGAGAATTTTCAACATCAAATTACTCGATAAAATCACCAACACGTAAAATTTTGCCAAATAGAAGATAGGTTTAATTTTATCTATACAATCATGTTGCAAAATTTTAAAGAATTCTGTTAACTTTTTTTAACCATAGAACATCCTTGAATAAAAATCAATAGAGCAGTAAATACAATATAAATACAACGATACAACTGTTATAAAAGTGTCTTTTATAAGCTGTTAATTGAACACAGATACACTGTTTTTTGCAGTTGAAAATTATGTTATGTTAAATAAATATCTCACCTCGTTTGACAATCGGACGGATCGCTTATCGAAGCGGGAACAGACGAATTACTCGCCTCCTCGTCAGAAGGCATGGGTACACTTGCACTTGAGCTGTGAAAAGGTATATTTTAATTAAATAATTTGTTAAATTGACAAACGCCATACGGTTTATTACCATAGTTGAAACATTTTAATGAGAAATCAATTCAATTGCTTAACCTAATCTGGTCACAGACCGTCAATTTTCAAATCGTTCGTCGCAGATATTTTGCACGTTGAGTGTACTATTATAATGTTAAATAAATATCTCTCTCACCTCTTCTGATAATCGAACGGATCAATTGAAGTGCTCGCTTGTGAATCATGAAGCGTCGATGTATTTTCACTCGATCTGTAACAAAATATATTTCAGTTAAATAAAAATAATTTCGTGCAGTATAGACAATATAACAAACATTAAAAAAACTTACTGTGATACAGAAGGTTGACTACCCGAAACTGCTTTTCTGAAACGCTTTCCCAAAGCCGTGAATTTTCTGTAGCACTGAACATGATAACCTTCAATTTCGTTTGGAGTTGACGGCAATACTACATTATTAAACTTCAAATTATTCTCACAACGAACACTTAATATTTCTTTGCATTTTGCAAGAGTTTTCTCAACAAAAAGTATAACGTGCTTATCTTTTTGCAAGCAAATGACGCAGATAGGAGGCATTTTACACGCACAAAACAAAATAATATTTCAGCACTGTACAGTGGTACGTCTGCGACTGATGCTTAGATGCTACACTAAACGCTTCTCGAGTTGGGGAGACCTTCTAGAACTTACGAAAATCTCTGTTCCAAGTATACAAACAGACCCAGAGGGTCAATCACACCTGGATATACCAGCTGTCACCTCGCTCGCATAACGACTTTTCGAGCAGGTTATTGAAACCTTATTTATTTTATTTCTGCCTTATTTTATTTCTGCTTTAATTTATTTTATTTAAAACATAAATGTAAGTTTCAATTCTTATTATTGTGAAATTACATAAAAACCAACCATTTCAATTATTATTTGACTATTATTTTTTATGAAATACATTTTAATACCTAGTGAAATTTAATGATAAACTATATCACTATATATATATATGTATGTATATATTTATTTATATATATATTGAATTACAAGCATATATCCGTACGCGCTCCGAACAGACGCTCGTATTCGATATTCGCACTTTAAGCGACTGCTGACTACCTCCGTTCCATTAATTTGTGATCTGACTATTTTTTTTATTAAATAATATATAATAATAAAGCAGTATGGTAATTTTTCAGTTATTACTAAGATCTTGCACCGACATCGTTCCGGCGACAACTTTTGTGGCGTGCTGACTCGCCGCGTTCCACAACAATGCGGTCTGACCACTTTCTCCCTGTTTTTTATACTATAAACTAGCTTCTTGCCAATTTTAGATTATTACTAAACACTTGTAGAGCATGTTGTAATTTTACATATATCAAAGCGCGCCGCCGCCAGTTGGTCCACTACCTGACCTTGCGAGTGGGTGCTGACTTATGTACACCCTCAATACTGAACCATATTGAATTATGGACCATTACTAAACTCTTGTCGATTTTTGCCGCCAGCTCTCCGACTATTTGCGTAGTATTTTTTCGACAAGGTAGCTATCGGGGTATTTTATTTTACTGAGCTCCTCCTCGTAGAAGCCTCCCTCGATGAGATGATCTTGATAATCGACAAGTTTTTATGTCGGTGTATTGGTATTTTTCACCTCCCTCATGGTGAATATTTCTGTCATCCAATTAGGTGTATAGCCTTTTTCGAATACATTATTGTACTTGCTGATTCGAACTCGATCGCCTACTTTGAATTCCGGCTTTCGATTACTTCGTTTGATTTGTTGAGGCTTGTAGACGCTTCGATACAAGTAGTGTATATATGCCGGTTCTGAATCAAAGATGGCGGCGCTCCCCCCCAGCTCCCCCCAGCTCCCGCCAGCTCCCACCGAGCTCCCCCCTCCCCCCTAATCCGCGGCGGGACCCCCTTCCCGCCACGCTAATCTGCGGCGGTACCCCCCTGCCGCTGATCATTTTCTCGGTCTGCCGCAAAATGGCTGTTTTCATAGGATTTGACACACACACACACACACACACACACAAAATAATTCTTGCCGAGACTTGTTTGGCGCAGAAAAAGCCGCACATATGTCGGATAGGGTGAAACCCGCTAGATCTATTGAAAAAATTCCAGGAAATGACCCCTGATGGAAGGTTTAAAACGGCGTTTTAAATGCTTTTAACAATTTTCTTATTCAACATCAATTACATTTAGTTTTCTTATTCTATTCTAAATTATCTTATTCTAAATTTTAACGAGTAAAATTACACATATTATTTTCAATATCCATATTAATTAAACATATCATTATTCCAAAATTGACTTATACCAATTTTTTAACAGTACCACTGATCAGATTATATTCAACAATGCGATCATGCAAGATCACGCAGTATGAAGAAGTGTGTGGTGGGAACGTAATGCTACAGTCAAATTCCAATCGAATGTCCACAGGTCCAGTTTTCAATGTTTCGTTCTGCTTGGAGCAATCGATGACGATAAGGGGAGCTTGGTTTATGAATTCACGCCTCGATAGCAAAGGCTCAGCTTCTTTGTTATAGTAGGTCATTTAAAACCGAACATACATATCATAGAGAATGGCGGGGGATGTGCAGGCTCGAACTTGTTCGCTATAAAGAGTCGTAAAACCCAAAACTGTGTGTACACATACCAGCCGATCAAGCCGAAATGCGCAGAACGCAGTGCGCATCTCTGACGTCATTTTTCCCTCCGATATGCGCAGAACGCAGTGCGCATTGCATCTCTGACGTCAGTTTTCCCTCCAATATGCACAAAACGCAGTGCGCACCGTTCCCAAATTCTTGCGATCTATCGGCTTGTATATAAGCTCAACGCATCCGATGCAGACTCATCAGTCTTACACGATACGTGCAAGTCAAAAGCCTATAATTTTCATTTCTCTGACATACAATTGTTACCTATAACCGTTAAAGTCATGGCAGTCGAAGCGTATATGGGACTTGCGGAGCAGATGGAGGGGACGTACAATTTGCTGAGAAAGCAACCACCCGGAGAAAAGAATGACGCCGTCATCAATCATTGGGTTGATATTGGAATTGCGAATATCCAAGTTCTGCGCGATATTTCGATGCAACGAGGAACAACCGTTGGTGCGAAAATACGGATTCAACATACGATCGCACTCCTGCAATCTTGGGTGACGAAGATCAAACAGTTGCAGCAGCGCACAGTGGTGACGGGTGGAAATATCGGTACTCCTGCGGGTATACAATGGGACGACGTGGATAGCGCTTTCGCCAGCCGAATCAGAACGGGGGTTGTCACGAATCTCCGTCATAATAATTTGGACGCCTTCCTGGACGATGGGCAGCACGTCGTCACCGAGAAGTTGGAGCTGATACTGCGCGAGGAGGGAAATGTGAAGGTTAACATCATATTATCATGCAAATTCGTAAATGCCAAGCATGACGAGATCTCCACCGAAGTCAAGAATTTCAACACCTCCAACGTGGCGATTCTCCTCCCATCAAGCGATATAAATAGTTGGTTTATCCGTGCACGGGGTGATCTGCAGTCAAAGGTGGAAGATTTCGAGCAACGCGATTCCGGCTGGAGTATGATTGAGATCCTTAACCTCGCCGTAAATATCAATCGCTACCAGCCTCTCGCCGCGGGGGCTTCAACATTCGTCGAGCTGCCCCAAGACATTCGACATAAAAAAACTGTGATCAACGTGAGGAACGAGGACGAAAGATGCCTTCTCTGGTCCGTCACAGCAGCCCTTCACCCGGTCAACACCCACACCGATAGGACTAGCCGTTATCATCGATATATTTCCAAGTTGGACTGTACAGGTATCAAATTCCCTGCTACTCTACACGATGTGAAAAAGCTTGAGAAATTGAATAATTTGCGCATCAATGTATATGGTATAGAATCTCAAACTTTTTCGCATCATGCAAAATCAAATAAAAGCGTCATCGTGCCAATTTATTTGAGTAAAAATTTGCATAGCGTAAACATTGACACGATCCATCTTCTAATGGTTGAGAGTAATCCGAAAGACGATATGACTGGTGAGTTTGCAACGAGATTCCAGTTTGCTTGGATTGAAGATCTTTCCCGATTAGTGAGCAAACAATTGTCCATTCATGAACACAAAACGTTTGTATGTGACAGATGTTTGTGCCACATTAGCGCGAAACATGTCTACGACAATCACCGGCAAGATTGTATTACGCTAAATAAAGTACGCATGAAGTTCCCCAAGTGTAAAGATTTAGTATTTTCCAATTTTCAAAACAAAGGCACCGTTCCATTTGTCGTATACGCCGATCTCGAATGTATATTAATCCCTGAACCTGTGGATGAATTTGAAACTCGCAAGACTTGTAAAATTCAAAAGCATATCCCGCACAGTGTAGCGTACTATGTACATTGCGCGTACGATGAGACTTTATCGGAGTTCCACGGTGAACGCGGTGTCGATTGCATAGATTGGTTTGTGAAACAGCTTAAAGATTTATCAATTCAAGTAAAGTCACGCATCAAAAACATAATTCCGATGAAGTCTCTTACCCAAGTGCAACGCGATCGTCACATGCGCGCAAAGACTTGTTATATTTGTGAAAATCCGTTTACCCCTGAGGAGAAAAAGTGTTACGATCACTGTCACTTCACGGGTAAATATCGTGGTCCTGCTCATAATCGGTGTAATTTGAATTTCAGAGAGTCGCACACAATTCCAATAGTTTTCCACAATTTGTCCGGTTACGATTCTCACTTTTTAAGAAAATCCCTTGCGTCAACTTTTCCCGGTAAAATTACATTGCTACCCACAAATAAGGAAAAATATATATCCTTCAAGAAACGCGTCGATGGAACAATGATGCACTTGAGATTTATCGATTCGTTCCGATCTATGGCTAGCAGCATCGATAAACTTTCCACATATTTCACGGATACCGATAAACGCATAACACGCAAATTTTATAATAACCCGACTCAGATCAGTTTGATGACCCGCAAAGGCGTTTTTCCCTATGAATACGTCGATTGTTGGGGAAAACTCGATGAACCGCGATTACCTGCAAAGACGCATTTCTACTCGCGCCTCTGCGATGCAAATATTTCAGACACCGATTACGAGCACGCGAAAACTGTTTGGAGGGAATTCCATTTAGAGTCATTGGGGGGCTACTCAGATTTATATTTAAAGACCGATGTTCTTTTGCTTGCCGATATTTTCGAAAATTTCCGCGCTAGCTGCTTCAAAACATACGACTTAGATCCGTTGCACTACTACACTGCACCGGGACTTGCTTTTGACGCGATGCTTAAGCATACTAATGTGTATTTGCAACTTTTAGACAACCCTGAAATGGTATTATTTATTGAAAGAGCCATTCGAGGCGGCGTAGCGCAATGTTCCAATCAACACGCTCGGGCCAATAATAGATTCATGGGAAAAGATTTTGATCCAAACAAAGCGGAATCGTATCTCATGTATTTTGACGTGAATAACCTGTACGGTGCAGCTATGAGCGTGCATTTACCAATCGGTTCGTTCGAGTGGGAGTATCAGCACATCGATATAACAAACCATCCGGACGATTTGCCGATCGGCTACTTTCTGGAGGTAGATTTGGACTACCCTGTGGAACTCCACGAGGATCACAAAGACTTACCTCTTTGTCCCGAACATTTTACTCCTCCAGGTAGTAAAAATGCCAAACTCACGACCACCCTTCACCCCAAAAAAAAGTATATTGTAACAACGGGGGGAAATCAAGAAAGGTCTAAAAGAATCAAAGAGTTCTCTGTGCGATTTAAGCGAACGCCGAGCCAAAGAAGTCTCACGAACAAGGAATATTTTAGAAAGAAAATAGATGTATTTGGACACAAGCTCTCTTTTTAAAGTCTAGAGACTGACTGTTTTTACAATAATGTCGGTTGACGCAGCAACCTTATTCTATTTAAAGACATGAGAGGTTTATAAACGTCTTTTATCTATGATGACTACTAGATCATTTAAAAGGGGACAAAACGGGTGATTTCACCCTTTGTAACAATATATTTTACTATAGAAATTTAAAACAGTATTTGAGTTTGGGATTGAAAGTAACGAAAGTGCATAGAATTTGAAGGTTTGCACAATCTCCATGGCTCGAGCCTTACATCACGCTCAATACAGACATGCGTAAGCGGTCTAGGAATGAATTTGAGAAAAACTTTTACAAACTCATGAATAACGCTGTGTTTGGTAAGACTATGTAGAATGTGCGAAATCACAAAGATGTCAAATTGGTCACAAAATGGGAGGGAAGAGGTGGTGCGAGAACGCTTATTGCCCGAGCAAACTTTCACAGCTGCACCGTATTTGACACTGATATGGTTATCATTGAAATGAATCGTGTCAAAGTTCACTTCGCCAAACCTATTTACGTCGGTGCATCAATTCTAGATCTGTCAAAAATCTTTCTCTACGATTTTCACTATAATTATATTGAAACCAACTTTTCGAATAAACAAGCTAAATTGATGTATACCGACACAGACAGCCTTATTTATCAATTCAATGTGCCTAATATCTACGATATCGTTAAACGTGATGTAGATACAATGTTTGATACCTCTGACTATCCGCCCGACAATGTGTGTGGTATTCCCCTTAAAAACATAAAACAACTAGGACTAATGAAGGATGAAAATAATGGTAAAATTATGACAGAGTTTGTGGGACTGCGAGCAAAGCTGTACACATTTACTACGATGGGTGAGGATGGGGAAAAATATGGCAGTGGCGTGAAAGTGAGTAAGCGCGCCAAGGGTGTAAGAAATTCATCGATAAGTAGCATCACGTTTGATGATCATAAGCGCTGTCTGACGGCTTACCGAGAGTTGACTCTTCTACAGTGTTTGATAAGCAGCAAAAAACACGAAGTAAGCACGATCGTACAAAAAAAATTGGCTCTGAGTTGGCAGGATGACAAGCGGCAATTGATACCTGGACAGACCGACACCTTACCTTGGGGGTTTGTCCCAGCCCCCCCAATAGCTATAGGATAAACTGTAGACATAGAATTGATGTAAATATTTGATGTTTGACGCCTCGAACGATCCACCATCGGGCGGAAACGTTTCATGATCAATACGATATTTAATGCATTTGAAGTTTCAAAATGCGAATTCATATACTCAACAATTGTTCATTTATTTATTATTAATATATCAAGCAATAATTCATATTTATACGTTTACCACGAGAAAAGTTTTCAGAAAATGAAAAAAAGTTTTCAGAAATTAATTATTATTATTATTATTATTATTTTTTTTTTTCTTATCGAGGAGTTGCGGAATCCAAGTTACGGATTCGCGCCAGTCATACGGGCTAGCACGGATGTGGGACTCCAGGTACCCACTAAACCGCCACCTCCTGTGCAACGCTCCCAGCCAGGAACTATGGTGATATTACTTCTAGCTGGGAGCTCTGTCGGTGTGTGTCTCGTCAGTCTGTCCGTCCGTCCGTCCCGTGCCGGCAGTCCGTCAGTTGCGTTACGTCAGGCAGCCGTCCGCGTTCTTACGTCGTGGGATCGTCTCTGTGTAGGTGGCAACAAGTTGCCACCTTTCTGTACTATGGAGCATCACCCCGACAACGTTGTCGGGAGTGATGCCTTCCACGACCGTCTCCAGTCTATGTCTCAGTTCTGTCCAGCGGTCGCATTCAAAAAACGTGTGTTCCGCGTCGTCTCGTTCGTGTCCGCAGTACGTACAGTTAGGCGTCCGTACTCGGTTCAGGTTGTGTAGGTAGCGTCTGAAGTAGCCGTGGCCCGTCAGAAGCTGGGTGACGTAAAAATTCACATCCCCAAACCCCCTCTCTCTCAGGTCCTTAATAAGTCGTCTCGTCCAGTTTCCCGTTGTTTCTTCCGTCCACCGTTCCTGCCACGTCTGTATCGTCGCGTCTCTTTCCGTCGTTGCCGCGTCCCGTCGGGTCACGTCCGCGTCTCTTCCGTAGACCCTCTTGCGCTCGAACGCGAGAAGGTAATAATATTACTATTATTATCATCATCATCATCATCATCATCACCATCACCATCACCATCACCATCACCATCACCATCACCATCACCATCACCATCACCATCACCATCACCATCACCATCACCATCACCATCACCATCACCATCACCATCACCATCACCATCACCATCACCATCACCATCACCATCACCATCACCATCACCATCACCATCACCATCACCATCACCATCACCATCACCATCACCATCACCATCACCATCACCATCACCATCACCATCACCATCACCATCACCATCACCATCACCATCACCATCACCATCACCATCACCATCACCATCACCATCACCATCACCATCACCATCACCATCACCATCACCATCACCATCACCATCACCATCACCATCACCATCACCATCACCATCACCATCACCATCACCATCACCATCACCATCACCATCACCATCACCATCACCATCACCATCACCATCACCATCACCATCACCATCACCATCACCATCACCATCACCATCACCATCACCATCACCATCACCATCACCATCACCATCACCATCACCATCACCATCACCATCACCATCACCATCACCATCACCATCACCATCACCATCACCATCACCATCACCATCACCATCACCATCACCATCACCATCACCATCACCATCACCATCACCATCACCATCACCATCACCATCACCATCACCATCACCATCACCATCACCATCACCATCACCATCACCATCACCATCACCATCACCATCACCATCACCATCACCATCACCATCACCATCACCATCACCATCACCATCACCATCACCATCACCATCACCATCACCATCACCATCACCATCACCATCACCATCACCATCACCATCACCATCACCATCACCATCACCATCACCATCACCATCACCATCACCATCACCATCACCATCACCATCACCATCACCATCACCATCACCATCACCATCACCATCACCATCACCATCACCATCACCATCACCATCACCATCACCATCACCATCACCATCACCATCACCATCACCATCACCATCACCATCACCATCACCATCACCATCACCATCACCATCACCATCACCATCACCATCACCATCACCATCACCATCACCATCACCATCACCATCACCATCACCATCACCATCACCATCACCATCACCATCACCATCACCATCACCATCACCATCACCATCACCATCACCATCACCATCACCATCACCATCACCATCACCATCACCATCACCATCACCATCACCATCACCATCACCATCACCATCACCATCACCATCACCATCACCATCACCATCACCATCACCATCACCATCACCATCACCATCACCATCACCATCACCATCACCATCACCATCACCATCACCATCACCATCACCATCACCATCACCATCACCATCACCATCACCATCACCATCACCATCACCATCACCATCACCATCACCATCACCATCACCATCACCATCACCATCACCATCACCATCACCATCACCATCACCATCACCATCACCATCACCATCACCATCACCATCACCATCACCATCACCATCACCATCACCATCACCATCACCATCACCATCACCATCACCATCACCATCACCATCACCATCACCATCACCATCACCATCACCATCACCATCACCATCACCATCACCATCACCATCACCATCACCATCACCATCACCATCACCATCACCATCACCATCACCATCACCATCACCATCACCATCACCATCACCATCACCATCACCATCACCATCACCATCACCATCACCATCACCATCACCATCACCATCACCATCACCATCACCATCACCATCACCATCACCATCACCATCACCATCACCATCACCATCACCATCACCATCACCATCACCATCACCATCACCATCACCATCACCATCACCATCACCATCACCATCACCATCACCATCACCATCACCATCACCATCACCATCACCATCACCATCACCATCACCATCACCATCACCATCACCATCACCATCACCATCACCATCACCATCACCATCACCATCACCATCACCATCACCATCACCATCACCATCACCATCACCATCACCATCACCATCACCATCACCATCACCATCACCATCACCATCACCATCACCATCACCATCACCATCACCATCACCATCACCATCACCATCACCATCACCATCACCATCACCATCACCATCACCATCACCATCACCATCACCATCACCATCACCATCACCATCACCATCACCATCACCATCACCATCACCATCACCATCACCATCACCATCACCATCACCATCACCATCACCATCACCATCACCATCACCATCACCATCACCATCACCATCACCATCACCATCACCATCACCATCACCATCACCATCACCATCACCATCACCATCACCATCACCATCACCATCACCATCACCATCACCATCACCATCACCATCACCATCACCATCACCATCACCATCACCATCACCATCACCATCACCATCACCATCACCATCACCATCACCATCACCATCACCATCACCATCACCATCACCATCACCATCACCATCACCATCACCATCACCATCACCATCACCATCACCATCACCATCACCATCACCATCACCATCACCATCACCATCACCATCACCATCACCATCACCATCACCATCACCATCACCATCACCATCACCATCACCATCACCATCACCATCACCATCACCATCACCATCACCATCACCATCACCATCACCATCACCATCACCATCACCATCACCATCACCATCACCATCACCATCACCATCACCATCACCATCACCATCACCATCACCATCACCATCACCATCACCATCACCATCACCATCACCATCACCATCACCATCACCATCACCATCACCATCACCATCACCATCACCATCACCATCACCATCACCATCACCATCACCATCACCATCACCATCACCATCACCATCACCATCACCATCACCATCACCATCACCATCACCATCATCATCATCATCATCATCATCATCATCATCATTATTATTATTATTATTATTATTATTTTCATGGTACAGAGTATGGCACATGTGCGTACAAAAATGTCGAAATATTTGTATATTCAAAATCTTTTATTGTAATTCGGAAAGTACATACAAATTATGTTACATGTCTGTTTTATTTATCCAACTATTGTGCGAACTATTAAAACCCAACCACTTTATATAGAACAGATTCCCCCGTTTGCGTAATACTTCCTTCACAAGGTAGCCGTCGGAATATTTCACTTTTGCGAGCTCTTCCTCGTAGAAGCCCCCCTCGATGGAATGATCTTGATAATCGGTCAGTTTGTAGGTGGGTGAATTGGTATTTTTCACCTCACTCACGGTGAATATTTCTGTCGTCCAATTGGGTGTATAGCCTTTTTCGAATACATTTTTGTACTTGCTGATTCGAACTCAATCGCCTACACTGAATTTCCGCGCTCGATCACTTCGTTCGATTTGCCGAGGCTTGTACACGCTACGATACAGCTGTTTTTCATTCTCCGTGCTAACATCCACCGGTTTCATCCGAATCGTGCGATGTTTGGTGTTGTTGTAGGACTTCATTAAATCATCCAAAATATTAATCCACTCGTACGATCCTTGGAGAGTAAACCGCTTCCACATACTATTCTTCAATGTTCGATCGAAACGTTCGCATATCGGATGCTTCACAAGGGCTTTGAATTCGCTGTTGTAAAATTCTTTGCCCCGATCAATGTGCAGATGTGTAGGTATACGACTCTGGATCAGTACAGATTTCATGGCAGCGGCAACATCTTTCCCACTCTTGGACTTTATCGGCACCGCCCACGCGTACTTGGAAAATATATCGATGATTGTTAGTAGGTATTTGTATCCCTTGTTGCACGAGCTGTATGCAGTCATATCGACGAGATCAGCTTGCCACGTCTCATCCAGTCCGCGTACATCTACGAATCGGCGCGGATAGTTGCGTCGAGCTTGTCTGTGAAGTTCGGCAGCTATTGCAGTCTTTATTGTTCCCAACTCTTCACCTATAAATTTTTCGAATTGCTGTCCAACCACTCTGGTTCCTCAATCGATACTAATTCCCTGCTGGTCTGTTACAACGTTGGTGTTGCCTGCTTCCCAATACGTTTGATGCGATTTAACGTATTTTCAATGATTTTGTTATTTATGCGTAGCTGTTTTAACTTCTCGTTGTGATTATGCGCGAAACTCTCAAAATTTGATTGAAGAGTATCCACAATATCCACAGCCATAGACTGTAAAGCAGTATTGAGAACTTTTAGGGAAACGGCGTCGGTGGAGTGCTGCGGATCAGCTATTTTACATAATCGTTTACCGTCCAAATCATACTGATTGTCGCTGGTGGTTTTAAATCCAACACCCGAAGGCCCTCAAATGAATTTTTTACCCCCACCACGCTCTGAGTGTCGCCCGAATATGTCTATGCTCATCACTGGACGGTCACTGAACAAATGATGATTTCATGTTTACACGCCGCTAATAAACGATTCCAGCCTCTCGCAACTCCTCAATAATGGAGACTATTTCGTTGGAATGGCTGGTATTGCCTGCAGCCTGTGACGCCATAAGCAGCCGGAGACGATCTACAATTTCATTTGGATCATCCCAGTAGACGTAATCGACATCTTGCCCCTCCTTTCGCGCAATCTTATAGTCGGGTAAGCCTTTACCTGATTTTTTCGGCGAGCCAACGTGTTGTGCAATGAAATTTCTATACTTTGCACTTTTTAAATCATCTCTAAGACTTCCATCGGCTTAGTAACGTTTCCGATGCGCATTTGTTATCGTTACAATTTTTATGTAATTATTCTTGGCTGCGTCATTCACAATAAATGAATCAGATGATTTTCTAAACAATAATTCAAGTAATCCTGGCTTTCTCTCATAACTTTTATCCCCTACGTTGATTGGACTATCGATCAAATTGATTCGCGTGTCACCGATCATGATACCATTTGTCAACTTTCTAACACCGTATTCAGTATCAAAATCCCTCTTTTTGCTTGTGCTGAACATTTTCAAATATCGCGCTACAGAAGCCGTTGTTTCCTTTACTGGCGTGCTTGTAGTAGAAATTTTACAAAATCTCAGTGTTTTATCATTTGCATCCATAAAATTCCCTTCGTCCATATCTTCGTCACCTTTTTTTCTTTTTTTTTTACTATAACATCCGATGGTTCCGTTTTAATTTCTTGTCTAATATGCTGCTTGTCTTGCTGCTTCGAAGTATCCACTAATTCTTGCAACGGCATTACTAAAGGCTTGAACACCTCTCGCATAACCTGTTCAGCCGTGTCTTTGTCCAACTTGATTATCTTGTACTTTCGACGTATGCTTTCGATATTTCACTCAATGTATCGCTATGCTTACGAATCTTGGTACTCTTCATGTTGGTGACTTGATTGCTGCAATGAAACTGTGCAAGTTTGCGTTGGTTCATGCTTATAAAGCAGTTCAAATCTTTCCTGTATCTTTATCAATTGATTTCGCTATCCTTGTCAATTACAGTGAAACTGTAACTACCGTCATTCCAGCATGCCGAGCACAAATCTTTAAATTGCTGGTACGTCATGTCGGTGTTCACTTGATCGTTGTAGATACGTTTCAGATTCATTTGATCCTGCCGAAACAACACCAATAAGTTTGCATTGTCACGCACTAGGTGTTTTGGAAAACGCCCATACGTTTGACGTAGATAAAAGCTATCGACATTACGATACGTGCCCATGCTGAGGTATGTTTTGATATTATCCTTCTTTTCACACGCCACATCGTCGAAAATCATAATAGAGTTGGGGTGCGCATCTTCCGGTTTTACAACTTCCTCATTCTCGCCAAACGGGAAGTGACCTATGGCTTTTGGGTTCTAGTAACTTTTGCAAAAACTGATGCGTTGGCTGGACGAGAGATTTCGAATAGACGTAGACATTTTCGAATCGCAATCCATTGCCGTAGGTGATGAGTGAGAGGAGAGCGTTAGTTTTACCGCAATTGGATGGTCCATAAAAAATTGCTCTCATGGTATTTGGCATCAATTTTCCATGTCGTTTTCTATCTTCCTCTTTCCACGCCGAACCATTTTGTCGGAATTCGCGACCGCCAGTTCACCAGGCTGATCTTGAAATCTCACAATTCTTGGTTAACATGACAACGAGAACTATAATGACAGCATATGAATTCATTCTTTTATGGAACTCTCATTAGTTGTTGCTCGACCATGAAGACGTGGAAGAGACGCGGTGGAGGTTTGCTAAATAAAATGGTCAATCATGTCCCGGTTGAATCGCACGTGCCGGCGCATCAGTATTGCGAACCCCGAATGAAATTGACCAAGAGGTTGGCACATGGCGATCTGGGAATCAATCTGCTGGACGCTGGATGTAAAGACCACGATATTGTATACAAAAAGAATCAGGATATCGCAGCGAGAAATCTTGTTAACAAAGTGCTCACTGAGAAGGCGTGGAATCGCATCTTGGCTAAGGACAGTAGTGTGGGTGAAAAAGCTGTAGCCTGGGGAGTCACCAACACCATGAAAGCTAAATGCAAACTCGGAATGAACTTAGCTGTGAAGCGGTCAAAATTTGGAGCGACTGCAAAGAAGAAATCCACAGCGGAAGGGGACAGTAAATCTTATATCCATCATCACAGCTAAAAAGATCGCCATGCGACCGTGTAACAAAGCTGTCGAATCGGCGTTAGCGGGTACTCGTGCGGCCGCGTGTGGGAATGAAAATAATGTTCGTGTGACTCGCGTCATACCTGTGCTCGATAAAATTGGCGGTATCCTACGGCTCCTTATTCAAATTCTGGCCGGTCTAAGCGCTACTGGGGCTCTAGTGGGTGGTGCCGCGGGTATAGCTAAAGCGGTCAACGAAGCTAGCACCAACAAACATCGCTTGAACTTAACCAAGTAGCACAATGCAACAATGGAGGCGATTGCGCCAGGCAAGGGATTATACCTGAGTCCCTATCACAGCGGCATCGGTCTGTATTTACGATCGGCAGAAAACAAACAAAGCTTCCATACCGAGCTCTCACCGATATTGATTTTCGCGAATATGCTAAAAATATGGAAATTTCAAATTTCCGAGGTGTTTTCATGTGGAATGATTTACCGAAATAAGGGCCAAAAATTCGAGAATCTGCAATTAATAATCTTGATGATAAAAGTGGTCCAGGATCACATTGGGTTGCGTATAAGAAAAATGGCGATCACGTTGTGTATTTCGATAGTTTCGGTGGTTTGAAACCACCTAAAGATTTGATGAAATATCTCGGTGTTGATAGAGTAAAATACAATCATAAGAGCTATCAAGAATATACTACTGTGATTTGCGGCCACTTGTGCTTTAACTTTCTTAGCGGACAGCTATAAAAAGATGAGTGTCACATGAACAAGCATTATTATTTTCGGAATCGTTAACGTTGACAATGTCAGGCACATCCTCCGTACTGAAGGCTCAACATTTCCCCCCAATCGAATTATCACTGAAGAAAAACTATGTTCTCGAACTTGTCGAGTTCTTGACATTCAATTCAATATCCAATCTTCATGACACGTGTAATAAATTTTACCCAGAACGAGTGGGCAACAGCAGGGAAGTCATGATGATACCCCACGGGAAGCTATGAAATTGAGGATGATGGAAATTTTCTGCATAAGGAGCTACCCTCCGACATCACCCTCAGTCTGAGATTCAACGACAACGAGCTGAACAATGAAGTCACGTGCAATCAAGTTGTAGACTGTAAAGCGAAAGATTCCATCAGTCGATTATTCGGATTTAAAGCGGTTGAGCTAGCACGAGACGTTATTCATAAATCAGAATTACCGGTGGCCACACTGCAAGGTAATACTTTACGCGTTGAGTGCAACATAACCATAGGGGCGTACATAAACGACCATCAGGCTCACACGATTCATGAATTTTTCCTTACCATTCCATCAGGATACAAGATTGTTGAAGTGCCTGCCAACGTCATTTATCCACCAATTGCCGGACAGTCGATACATCATTTACAGCTGTGAATAGTCGATCAAGACGACGAGTTGATCAATTTTTGCGGAAAAACGATAACTGTGCGTTTACACGTGAAATCACTCAAATAATGGGAATCGTGTTCGAAACCAAAAAGTTGGGCGAAGGTTATAAAAGTGAGACGTCATGGTCAAAAATCATCAGTCGTCCGGCACCTCTGGCGAAGCTTGCATCGCCAACAAGGCTGACACCTCTGAAGGTTCGGTTTCTCCAGAGCCTAGGTCTTCGATTACGTGGAAATTTTGGAAAATAAGAATTCGTGTTCGCTGCATCCTATGCGCGTTACCATGGAAAAAATAATGAGAGTACAAAAACCCGTGGCATTCGGTGAATCGATTGCGCATTCTGAGATTCATGCTCATCAGCCGTTTGCATCATCCACCTTCCAGAACAACTATGAAATCCATATTGTTGTTCCACGTCAAGACTTGTGTCTACTGCCCATTGAAGGCTCTCACCACATTCACGGAAAAATTATAAAGGATAATGGTGTAACTGCGGTGGCGACTATGAAATTGATCAATATGGTTGTTTGTCATTTGTTTGAGGAAGGTCGCTACGAGTTGAGCGGTGTGGAGATTGATCGAAATAACAATGTTGGTATCGCCAGCATTATGAAAGGTCACTTATCCTTGAGTCCAGATCAGCATTCTAGTCTGGAGAACACCGCTTGGTTGAGTGGTGATACCGAACTGACCAATGCTTCTCGAAATTTCGACTCTGTTCTACCGTTGAATTATGTGCTAGGCTTCGCCGAGGATTATCATCGAGTCGTCATCAACGCTAAACATGAGTTGACTCTCACACGTTCCAACGCCGATTTGAATGCTTTGATTCAGACCCTGCCTACGGAAAACTTCAAAATAACCCTAAAGAAAAATCGACCGGTTGCTGCTCTACATTAAACTGGCCGATAAACCGAAAATCCAGCTGCTCGACTACATCGTCAAGGATTCGGCCATCGGATTCGGAATTTCCGTTCTTGGGAAACGCACGTGTATCCAATCCTCCTGTCAACGACGAGATATGTGTTAGCGGTCAAAACATCAACACAGTTGGAGAAGCCGAGATATGTCGATCTTGAATTTCAAACTTCAAGGAAAAACGGTCCCTAGAAAAAATGACAGCGAATTTGATCATTGCCTAATCAGAGATGTAAAACTCTTCCTCAACTCGCAGTGTTATTCCTAAGGTAATTCGAATCATGATATACCCAATAATCAGTACGCCATTCTCTATGACATGTACGAGTATGTCCAGTTTCAAACAGCCTACTACAATACAGAAGCTGAACCTTTGCTGTCAAAGCGTGAATTTATAACCCAAGCTCCCCTCATCGTTATCGATTGCTCCAAACAGAATGAATTGTCGAAAACCGGACTGGTGGATATTCGATTGAAATTTGGAGCAAGCATGGAATTTCCCACAAACACTTCAGTCTGTTGCATTATCTAGCACGATCGTATTGTCGACTACAGCCCGATTAGTGGCACGGTAAAGAAATTAGTGTAAGTCAATTTTGGAATTAGACGTTCAATTCAAAATAAGATAATCTATTACCATTACCAAGTGGAAACTGAAAACACGATGTGATTGCTTATGAATAAAAAACATGCCTAATCAAAGCATCCAACCATTATTATTGGAAACATTTTATTTTACCCAACTACATGATAAAAAGTAGCTATCTGGCGACGAGCATGGAAAACAATGCAGAGTCGATTGAAAGAACGTCGATTGACCAATAACGGGGGGGGGGGGGGCACATGCGACAAACCTGCGGCAACACTTTTGTGCAGTAACACCACCTGGCGGGAAGGTTGAAGGTAACACCATCTAGCGGTGGATATGGAGCGTGCAACAGAGCCGATCAGTAAAACAGTGACTACTGGTGCCATCTATGTTAATGCTCTTATCGGTGATGATTCCGTCGGTAAAATGTCTGCCATCTGACGGCAGAAATTTGAAATGTCTGCTCATCCGACGGTAAAACAATCCAACTGTCTGCTCATCTGACAACGCAAAAATCTCATTATCAAACTGTTTGTCGGTAAAATCGAGCAAAAATAAAGGTGGCGTCATCTATGATAACGCTTCCGTCCGTAACACTATTGAAGGCAAGGCTTACCCCTAACGGGTAACATACCGACTGTCGGTAAGGCAAGAATCGGGGCTCCTTCGTCAGTAAGCCGCCATTTTCTGTTCAAGAACTCTCGTCTCTATACTACTGATAGTTTTAAGGGATGTGCTGAAGAGCAAGAGGGAACAATCAAAACTCGTGATGCAGAACGGTATATATGAAGAGTATAGGTGTTTATTCACGTTATATAGTGTGGGTAGTAATCTCCGCAGATGTTGTCACTAATTATTTAACTGTCCAAATTGTTCAAATTAGCTGACACGCTGCTCTCTATCCCACTCTAAACCGACGAGGCACTTGACTCTCTGATTTACGAGCACGTCGTTTTCGTGTTATTTTTGACTAACTGCCTGTCCTCCGGCAGAAGGCAAAAGCTGCTAGCAGGCCCCCCTGTCCTCTCTGAATCCAAGGGTGCGCGGACGCGACAATCTTAAAATCGCTTTTCGCCTCGCAACGGGTTATCGTAGCGATTACTGCGTAGCTCGGACCGGGCGGTTTCGATAAAGGCTTATGTTCAATTCTTCAAAGAAACTGTTCTGTTACATAATTCGTTAATGGTATCACATGAAGTTCGCAAGTGATACTTGCTCGACTGATCAACTGTATAATCATTTCAGATACCTTTGCCAGCAAAGTGGCTGCCTGCCAGGATAAATACGCCGATGCAAGCGTAGGCAACGTGACTGGAAGCAATGCAGTGAATGTCTTCTTAGGAATAGGTATCGCTTGGAGCATCGCGGCAATCTACCACGCCTGTCATGGTAGAAGTTTTGAAGTTCAGCCCGGCAAGTGAGCATAATAATAACACAGATTGATAAGCAGAATGTTTCGCAAGCATCCGTAATACAATTTTAGTTGTTCATCGTATTTTCAATGCTATAATCCAAGTTTAACTGTAATAGTTTTCTTTCATTTGGTTTATCTTGCTTTGTATCTATAGTGTATGTGTGTAAGCGGTATGCGTAGTCCAAGCGCCACCTATGTATATGTATTGTAACGTGGCGTTTTAGAGTCGCCCGTCACAAAGGCACACACCAGTTATTTATCTTCAGGAAACGCGTCCTCAGCGGGGTACTCCAACCGAACTCGATACAGAATTAGCAAAAACTACTTTTAACCAATTCTTTCTTTGTAAATTCTGTATTTCGCGCTTCGGCGCACGCTAATAAGGTACTTGGACGACAAAGATCCCGACCACCGAGGGACCGATAGCTACCGTTTCTAGCTCTCGACGACTTCGCCTATCGACGGTCTAATCAGACTATACTGGCTACCTTGGTGCACTTCTTTTGCTACTGGGGTAGCATCCACCCGAACCTTCCGTATCGCCTCGACTGCCGGTGAACAGGGAGATAAAAATCCTCCCGACAGTCGAGGGCACCGCTCCTCAAGGAGGAACCAGCCGCCTGCTTTATCGGATGCCGTAGGTATGGCGTGAAGGGCAGACCGTAGCCTACCATGTTCCGACTTACCGGCCTGGTGCCGGACCGACCCCAAACCACTACGTCCAGATTGATAAAGCCATCGTTCCTAGGATCGACGCAGCCTTCCTGTCGGCAAGGACTAATTTTGTGGTTCATGGTCCACGATTTAGCCAACTGTCTGACTGCATGACCTCGGGTATAGGCAGCCGGCTACTGCCTGTACAAAAGCCGGTGGAAGTAAACAATGAGACGGCACTCCCCACTCGGTAACTGACCGAAAGGCACCCTGTGTATGCCTCTGTCAAAGAAGTCCCCGATGATAGGCAGCCTGGTCAGTAAACTGAAGCAGCTATTAAATCGTACGAGTTGGTGTCAATGACGAAATTGCGAGCAGCACATTTCGCCACATCTAGCGGTCATCTTCGAAAACGCATGACCACGCCGTAACCGATATTCGCCACAGGGGGATGGCCTATTTGCGGTGGGAGTCAACCAACCAATCAAAGGGAAGAAGAATCACCTCATGACAACGGCGAGATCAGCGAACCGAACTCCGACCTCCGTCTATTCTACACTTGACCCGCTGAGCGACAACTCAGAGTTATCCGTATTCTCTCGATTATTCTCCCGTTTCAAGCTACGGATCCTTTTCCTCTCGTTCTATCGTTACCTCATCTACCGTTTCTCCCCACCCTCTATCGTTGCACTAACTTTAGCTTCATCCTTGTTTCCGTAAATTTCCTGCCGTATTTCTAGTTTTCTCTCGGTTTTCTTCAAGTTCTATTTAAATTAAACTCAGTGTTGTGTGCCTGAGATCATCTAATAAGGTAAGGCTTTTGCCTTTGTATTGTATCGTTACAAAGTTGCTCATAATTTCTATTCCTATTCTTATTTTATTTATCGACTTTGGTTGCATTGTGCGATGCCAGTTTTGTGTAAATCATGGTCCACGGATTAGAGTTGCAGTAAGCCGCCGTGCGTGTGCGACTACATGATTTCAGTAATTAATAATTTTCGTGTCTGAGCGACCTCGTAACTGCCAAATAATTAATACTTTCACATTTATGAATTTCCTGGTTATCTATGAATTTCTACTAGTCTGCTTCTGTAGTCTCTATCATATTTTGAGCCCTATTGGCTTAACCTTTCGTTTCATAATTTTGTGTAATAGTAGTGTGCCTTATATTTCATTTCTGTTATTGCTCATTACATTTTTTCTATTTATTTCGTGCCTATTGTATCGTATATCGAGTTCCTTGGAGTATAACCAAGCGTAGAATCAGCCTCTAAATATTACCGCACATTGCTATTATATATATTGCTATTGGCAACCCTATATTATTTTTGCTTGTTATTCTCTTCGCTGTATCTCATAAAATTTAATTTCTGCGTATTATTCTTGATTCTTTTGTACTGCGGTGTATTTAGTGTATTTTTTTATTTTGTGAACTCTCCGAAATTCTCACTCTCTCATAATTTTGTATTTTGTATTCTCTCGAAAGTTATGTTAAGGAATTCATGGTTTGATTCTTCAGATCCGTAATTATTGTAAATTATTGATTGTATCGTTTATGAATAACACTACCGAAAATTATCTGGTCGATCGTTTACGCTACCGATTGTGTAAATTGTTAATGAATGTCAATCTTTCGTACTGGTTATAATCTACGGTAAATTCGTCGTATTATCTACCGACCTATCGGTACTTTGTTTGCTACTGATTGCAATAAAGTTCTCACTCTCGTCTTTAATTAACAGAATAATAATTTTCGTAGCGTCATTTTCAACTTGGGTAAGATCACGTCGCCCAGTGACGTGTTGTTTCAAGTAAATTCTTGCATTATATCGCTTCTCCCAACCTACGTTCATTTTTCTCTGTCGACTACCGTCTCTCGTTTTAAAGCTACTGTTTAATTCTATTCTACAGAAATGTTTCTGAATAATTATTGCTTACTTTATTAACTACCACTGTCAATACCATTTCACTTGCCTGTGTTACGTGGGGGTGAGGGTGAAACTGAGCGGTGGTAGTTGATGATTAATTGAATAATCTAGCTCCCACGTAACGACAATGAATAATAATTAAAACTAAGAGAAAGACTTACCTTCCGGTAAGCCGGTAATTTGTAGGATCGTGTTGCTATAGACCTGTACAGGTCTGTGAGGTTTGTTTAAATAGTTGAGGCTATTTTATAATAAAGAAAATGGGAAGAGGGTCGCTCAAAATAAATGTTCAAAAAGATTTAACTGGTAAAAGATGTAGTATATTCTGGTTCAATTTAGTTATTGAAGTATCTGGTAACAATCGATGGTGATAAAAATATATATGAGCCAAAAATAACAATTTATAAAGTTTTCAAATTGAATAAAAATCGCGTGTTATACTATTCTAGAAGATAATATTATTTGGTACCAGGAACATCTACTCTGAACGATGGTTATAACTAGCTGGTCGTGAATATTGTATTGTATTGTATCTCTCTTTTTAGATTATCTTTAATCGTTTGATATAATATATATATATATTTAATATATATATTGAATCGTTTAGTCTTATTTATTAATTCTTGGAAACAATAAGTGGAATTTAATTGGGGGTAGTGAAGCTAGCCACAAATTCTATGCTTGGTTTTTGTGAATTTACTGAGGTAGTTTTGATTATCAAGGTGAACAAGAATTCGTCTAATTTAGAAGATTTACACTCGGATTGACTTAGCTTTTGGGTGAATCGGTCGACGAGGTTGAGAGCCGTCGGATCGTGTCGGTCTGCGTCGGTAGAATGTTGGACCAGGGGCCTCACCTCAAATTTGGAATAGTTGATGAATCGAGTGATGTAGAACGTTGGTCACTAAGTCTTTGTAAATTCAGAATGATATCTTGTTACCGAGAGTTATAATTGAAAGTGTCTGTTTTCTGATTTTAATGTATGATGAAATTAATTGGAACGATTTATTTATTGAAAATGATAGTGTAATTATTATTATTATTACTTAAGATTACCTGATTCGGTTTGAATCAGGGCCGAATTTGATTTAATTAAGGAAAATGGAACTGCATAAAAATGTCTATTCGCGAAATGACAAGATTTAGTAAAGAACAGAAAAGATGGAAATGTAGAAGATAGCGAGTCTTCTGCAATTAACAGATTAACTGAAGCTCGAATTTAACGAATTAGCGCGAGACTTTAGGCCGGTCACAATTAAGATTTTCCAAACGCTACTCTTGCTCGAGAGGGCTAACCCGGGTTTACGTCCACGCACTTCGCGACTTGAGAGACGAAAGACGCGGCTTCTTGGGCCCGAGGGTCCAAGGAGCTGCAGTTGTAATTAGTTACAACGGTAATTAGCCAATGAGGTGCGAGGGCGACCTCCTGGTGCCCAAATCCACATGGTCAGCGTTACTTCTCGCTCTTCGACGGTGTTCCGACGATTCTCAATCTCGTCGGTGACACATTGAAAATATAAACAAAAGATATCTGCATGCAATGTTCACACATTCATTCATACATTCCAATGAGTAATCTATTTTAATTTGATGGTTCTGAAGGTAGTGGTTTATCCTAGTTATTGATTATAATTTTAATTTAAAAAGAGGAATATTTCCAGGCTGAGCGCTACTGATACTAACTCAGCAGTCTCTCATCTCAGTTCTTGGTACCAGATAAATAGAATAAAGTTGAACCTTATACTAGGGATCATCGTTGGTCTCTACGTGACTTTTGCCAGGAGGGGTGGAACTCGCCGTTATTAGAATATGAGATTTTGATGAAATGATATCTGTGCATTGAAGAAATTAAAGCAATGAAATGAAATGGAATTTTGAAAAAGTTACGCCAAGGCGGTACGTCGGGGCGTAACACCTGTCTCAACCCTGTAACCTACTCGACAATATATGACTGATTGACCTGTTCATTTTTCGCTGACTTAAGTTTACTCTTTATTTCATTATTTTCCTAAATTCTGTAATTATTGTTAGCTGCCTTGAATACCGCTACTCTACCAGTTCGTGTATGTACCTGAGCATAGCCAGCCATACAACGGGTTCTCTAGTTATTTTTTGTACGGTTTCGTGTTATTTTTATTGATTCGTATTATTGAGTGAAAATCGACGCTAACGCGTCTGGCGCCCAACGTAATTGATTTTTTTATAGTTCAATATTTGGAATAAATGGAGAATTGCGCCAAAGTGTCAACGGTAAGTCCTCAATTGAGGGTAACAGAATTTAGCGTTACAGTATATATGTGTAAGCTCAAGATGACCAGCGTCGAACAAAGACAGTTGCTCCTCCGCCTTGTAACAAGGCGCACGTCTTGATATTCTCTAATTCTTTGATACCCTTTCACATGCCGAGCATAGAAAAGCTGGCGACGAGGAATAAACCAAATGCCAATAGGCACATCTTAGATCCAAAATTTAAGTAAGGATATATCAATTGAAGTTTGCCAAGCCAATGGCATTAAAACAAAAAGTCTAACTATAGTCAACGAGCTTCGTCGAGAGTTACGCGATTATGTAAAGACAAGGATCGATGAAGGGGAAGAAGAAACAATCATAACGTGGGAAAATATACTAAACAAAGAAGAATCAGAAAATGGCAGAGTCGGAACAGAGAGAAAAATGAAGATATCAGGTAATTTGGATTCTGATATAAAAAAAGACTGTTGGGAGAATTTTATAGACAGACTAGAATAATATTTCCTGGCTAATGACGTAATCGATAAAAAGAAACAGTGAGCAATCATGTTCAGGAAAGTTAGTGCAGAGACTTACGAAATCATAGCCAAAGTTTGTAAACCAAACAAGCCAGAAGAATAAGAATTTGACGCTATTGTAAAAGTCGTGAAAGAATATATCAAACCTCTTGTCTCATATTTAGTAAATCGTAATGAATTTCAACAAAGAGTGCAGGCAGAAAAAGAATCAATAGGTGAATATGTTGCTGTTCTTCAAACACTTGCCATCGACTGCAGGTTTCCTGATGGCCAAGCTGACGACCAAATATTAGATCAGTTCGTTTGTGGATTAGGAAGCAAAGGCATAAAGGCTGAATTATTGAAGATAGAGAAACCTACATTAAAAATGTCGTTGACAAAAGCATTAGCCTTTGAATAAGCAAAAAAAGGTGTTCTAAAATTAGTACCAGAAAGAGTACAAGAAGAAGTACACAAGATAGACCTACAAAAAAAACTCACCAAAACGAAACGGAGATAAAGACTACGGGCAACAGAACTATCAGCGAGGACGTGGACGAGGTGGACCATCGTCAGGACGACGATGGCCGAATCGACAACCCGAACAACGGAGACAAAACAACAATCAAAGATGCTTCAGTTGCGGTATGCTAAATCATAGAAGAAATAAATGTTGGTTTCGAGACTCTTTAGTATATAATAAATGCGGTGAGTGAGGTCACGTAGACAAGGTATGTAGAGAAAATCGTTCGTATACACAAAGTAAACAAAGTCGCGTAGGCTATGTCAATACTCGCGATGAATTTGAGACAGAATGTGACGACGATAGTGTGTCGCGCGATATTAGCGGTTTGTGTTCAAATACGGAGAATTTTGGAATATGTAATATGACTGGATATGCTTCGAATAAGCAATACGTCGAGCCACAATTAATGAATGTGAAAATAAACAATTATAATATTAAAATGGAAATTGATTCGGGTGCCGCAATGTCCATTATTCCGTTGAGTTTAAAACAAAAGCATTTTGGAAACGTTGAAATGGTTTGTTCTGATATCGGTTTAGAAAATCGCAACAAAATTGTGAATAAACTAGTAGGTATGTTGAAAAATGTTAAGATTGAGGGAAACAATCATGAAATAATATCAGACGTAAGTAGTATAGGGGCACTTTGGGGCGTCACAACAAACCCCCCTCGCACCCCTCTCCGGTGCCAGCCCCTCGCCGAGGAGTGACTTTGGGGCGCCTTCCCCTTCCCCCGCCGCCCCTCGCCAAGGAGTGACTTTGGGACGCCATCCCCTTCCCCCGCCGCCCCTCGCCTAGGAGTGACTTTGGGACGCCATCCCCTTCCCCCGCCGCCCCTCGCCTAGGAGCGAATTTTGGGACGCCATCCCCTTCCCCCGCCGCCCCTCGCTTAGGAATGACTTTGGGACGCCATCCCCTTCCCCCGCCGCCCCTCACCTAGGAGCGAATTTTGGGACGCCATCCCCTTCCCCCGCCGCCCCTGGCCGCGGAGCGAATTTTGGGACGCCATCCCCTTCCCCGGCCGCCCCTCGCCGCGAAGCGAATTTTGGGACGCCATCCCCTTCCCCCGCCTCCCCTCGCCACGAAGCGAATTTTGGGACGCCATCCCCTTCCCCGCCGTCTCTCGCCAAGGAGCAAATTTTGGGCCCCTTCCCCTTCACCCGCAGCCCCTCGTCTAGGAGGTATTTTATTCTAGAAGCTTCTCCGGACGACCACCCCTCTCCGGCAACCCCTTACCAAGGAGCGGTTTTTCCGCCTCGAAGTTCCGCGGCTCGTCAGCCCTTCGCCCGCGACCCCCTCGCCACGTCGTGAATATCGTGTGACGACCCCTTACCCCGGGTACCGTTGACCGCGAATCAGATTCCGGACTCTACGGGATGGCCTCTGGGCCTGTGCACCCTGACCATGGGACGATCCCCTTACCCTGGTGCCCCTGGCCGTGCGGCCGATTCTGGGGCCACTTACCCATCTGGCCCCGCTACCTCCGTTCACGAAGCGAACTCTGCGGCTTGGACGTTTGGGGTTACAGGTCCTCCACCCTGGCTCTCGTTCTTTCTCCATCCCTGCTCTCTCTGTGTCGGGTGCTCGTGTCACTGACCTTACCCAGCCATCAGTGTTTATCCTAAGGTTTACGTGCGCTTGGAAAATATAGATCTGGTCACTCTCTCTCTTTCTTAATGCAAGACTATAGGCATACTTAGATGTACGAGGATCAGGGTGGGTGGGTGAGGAAACAGAACACAATGGTGGATTGCGTAGAAAAATCAAATCTCATCCTCGCAGGTTTATTTGGTTAACACAGGTGCAAATACGTACATGGTTATTACTATTTGTTTGCTTGTTGTTGGAGCAGGATGTTTTTATTTGTTATAGTTACAGCGCCCCACATCACCACTATACTTATAATAATTATAGCAATCACGAGTATAGACAGTACCACCCATGGATAAGGCTGTTCTTCGGGCACGTACAATGGTTCATCTACAGCATCTGCGTTCGCTTGGCGGGGTGTAGCCGTGTTGATCCGAGTCTCTTCACATGAAAAAATTCTCAGGGTAACACATACGTCTGATATTTCCTCTTGATTCATTTCGAGTTGTACGGTGCCCTTGGTCTTCATTGCGAAATAGCGGACAGGAGGTTATCCCGATGCTTAATGATGGTAGTGTCGAAATAGTTCATTCAGAGGCTGGCTAAGGCTTTGTCCTCAGTTTCGATGGCCTGCTTGATTTCAGCAGCGAGGTATGATGGAAACAGCCGGGTAATTTCAAGTAGAACAATACTGAGGTAATTCTCGGCAAAGGCAGGATTCGCTGACGACGCGATGTGTTCTCGGACAGCGCCGTATTCCTTCTCCGCTATTTGCCTGATGCGATGAAGACTCGGTTCCTTGAGCTGCGTCAGATTCACTTTCTCGGCTATGTATGCGACGTATGATTTCTTGCACTCGTTTACTGAATGGGCTTAACGCTGAAGCCTTCGTAGCCGTTCGTCGACACACACAAATATAGCTTCAAGTCCGTTGAATGTGGATTTCTGCATTACAATGGTGGGTTGATACACTTTCTGGCGTTTGGCGGGTGACTGAAAGTTCTCATCCTGGGTGGCCGAGTCTGGGCAGTCTGATTCCTTATTTTCTGATTCGGTGACTTCGGATTCCGTAGGTATTTCAAATCTGACGGCTCGCTCACCGTGTGCTGTTGACAATTCGACGTTGTAGCCACCAAGCTCAATCCGATTAAAATACCATTGGGCATCGGTGTATCCTTCTATGTCAAGGTATTCGGAGATATTGTCCAACTCATCTGCGAGTCGCGACCAGGCCGCTGGTGTCAGACGCACGCCTCCGGAGGAGTTGTTGACGAGTTTGATGACCGGTTAAAACTGATCGTCGAGCCGTAGACCAAGACCGATGACTATTTTCTTAGTAAAAGAATTATTTAGACTATACGTTGTCGACAATAGCAGATTTTGCTCAGTCTTTTTCGAAGCCATCGTAAATGTTTTATACATTTTATTCACGTTGCCCATTGGTGCAGAAGATTTGGATGTAGCCATAGTTCACGTGAGGATTCTTCCGTAGTTGACGCAAGACTGACGCTCTTTTGTATCTCACTTGAATATAGAGGGTGTAACCCCCCACTCTACAAAACGGCGTTTGCAGCGTGACTGAAAAGAATTAACGAAATTCTAATGCCTGGTATGATTCAGGCGTTCCTTACCAGACTATATCAAGCTTACGCCGTTTATTATATTTCGTTTCCACGATGGGGAGTAAGACAAATATAAATATGTCGCCAGAAAACCCAACGATCTCGATAGGCCAGTATCAAACTTGCATTAGGTTTAGAGCTCGAATTCGGAGCTATGGTCGGTGCAAACAGTTGCAGTCTATCAAGGGATGTATACGTAGACATTGCAAGAGAAGAAAATAATGGGAAGGGTTACGGGTGTATACAGCATGGTTCATGTTATACACGTAATGTTTGGGACTTGTGACGGCTCGTAGGCTGGCCCGCGCTTTTCGGACGTACAGCCTTAGGGTATGTTGTTTGTTATGGCTTAGTGGTCAACGAGGAAATACAAAGGGGCCTCACCGGGTGTATCATTTCGTTGTCGCAAGATGAGTCTACAATCTCCGTAGGTCTGCATTAGGTTCATATCTCGTTTCCTTTTCTGAGGCTGGTGCAAACAGTTGCAGTCTATCAAGGGATGTATATGTAATCATTGTAACAGAAAAGATGATGAGAAGAGTTGTGGGTGTGTACAGCATGGACCGTATTATACCCGTAATGTTTGGGCCTTGCGCCGGACGGTAGCCTGGTCCCCGCTTTTCCAACGGACAGCCATAGGATATGTTGTTTGTTATGCCTTAGCGGTCGACGAGGAAATACAAAGGGGCCTCACCGGGTGTATCATTTCGTATTCGCAAGATGAGTCTACAAGCTCCGTAGGTCTGCATTAGGTTTATATCTCGTTTCCGTTCCCTAGGGTGGTGCAAACAGTTGCAGTCTATCGAGGGACGTATACGTAATCATTGTAACAGAAGAAAGATGATGGGAAGAGCTGTGGGTGTATACAGCATGGACCGTGTTATGCTTCCAATGTTTGGGCCTTGCATCGGACGGTAGGCTGGTCCCTGTTTTTCCAACGTACGCTCTTACGGTATGTTGATTGTTATGCCTCAGTGGACGAAGGAATACAAAAGGGGGGTCTCGCCGGCTGTATCATTTTGATGTCTCAAGATGAGTCTACAATCTCCATAGGTCCAGTATGCATTAGGTTTATAACTCGTTTCCTATTCTGAGGGTGGTACAAACAGTTGCAGTTTATCGATGGCGGTATACATAGACGTCGCATGAGAAGAGTATTAACATTATTCTCAAATACACTTGTTTCTAACCGTCACCAACCGCCGAATCAGCTCCACGATTTGAGGTAGGAATTGCGAGCGAATCCATCGGATCGTTTTCTATTTTATCTCTAAATTTCATATGTCTCGACAAATACCCGTTCTCCCGTTAATCAAAGTAGGCTTTAGGGCATGCAAGTTGAATGACGTCAGCTGTACAACTTTGTTTAATTATGAGAAAACCATGATTATCGCTGTCAATAGATTTGTTTTGCCATATGTAGCAGGCAGCCTCCGCGTTGGGTCCGGATAGCTTTGGTTTATTTTCACCCTGGCTGCGGGTGTCTCACCGCGAACCACCGCGGAAGGTTTACGCTAGCGGACCATAGTAAAATTTCGTATACTTAGCTCAAGAAGCGGCGTGGTAACGTATTGTAATAGCATTTGACCTAAACAAAACGCAACCTGTCGAACTTATAAATAGTTGTGGGCCCGGAGATCTTCTCAGTTAGAAAATCGCAGTGTTGGCGAAAACAACGATTCTGTTTCAATTGCGATATCGTCGTCGACGTTGCCGATGAGACGATTGCGTCGCAAGGAGTAGCGCTAGGGAGGCCCACCGAGGACCCGGTTTCTACCGCTCGTGACGGTAAGTCCGGATGATTGTCCGTACGCTGTGACGTAGCAGGGAGTTGTCGCGTATAAATACGTTGTGCGCGAGTGGTATATCAAAATTTCCTTGTGTTAGAATTCATGATGGATGATACCAGTGAGAACGAGGCAGCTCTTCTCGAGGGCTGTGCTGCCTGCGAGAAGTTGGCGATTGCGGGAGAGGCAGGGGTGAATGAGACGATGGTGAACGATATGACCGCCGAGGAGCCGATTTCTGTCGGAGCTCGTGACGGTAAGTCCGGATGATTTGTCTGTACGATATGCCGTATATCATGGAGTACCCGTGTGTAAATACGATGTGCGTGAGCGGTGTTCCAAGAGTTCTAGAATTCTTCTTTCACGGATGTACTGAAGGTTATTGTGTCCGTTGCAGAAATCGATTCATCACAGACGTCGACCTTAGTGTTGTCACGTCCAGGTCCGTCAGGAGTGTTGGAAATTCAAGGTATATAGGAAAAGTTTGAAAACAAAAAATGCAGACTAGGTATTTTGATATGAACTCACGAGCAATTTCTTCTCTGGTGGGGGCGGGTAATTAGATCCGGTCGATGCTCATGAGCCGGCGGTAGCAGAAGGAGAAGAAGACAATTATTCCATATCCCCAATGGATGAGGCGATAATATTCTCGTGGCCGCAGACACCCGAGAATGAAATATTCACTCAGATGAGTTATACTCCGCCGGCGATGGACGAGGATATTTTTTAGGGGAGCTAATCACGCGGGTACTCTAGGGTGTGCGTTTCTAGTAAAACCGCGAAATTCAACTATACTTGCGGATTGACGACGCTTTACCATGGGGGTTTAGTCTTATTTTTGTTTTATATGTACAACAGGGGGTCTTATGCAAACTGTCGGACCGTTTCGCGTGAACGAGGGCGCCAATACCTCGGGCATACAGATCGTCGGGGGTAGGGCCCGGAGGGCTCCGAATTGCGATTCTGACGAAACACAGACAGCTTCCGATGTGGCGTTTGAATTCGATGACGATGCTGACGACGACGAGACAGAGGGTGCATACTCTGCAAACATGGGGAGAGAATCGGGGCTGGAGAGTGAAGCCGCGAGCGAGAAGGAGTCAAGTCAGGCACCCGATGACGGGGCTGATTCACTGGGTAACCGTTTCACGGTTATCGGTGAATCAACGAAATTCATTCGTAAATTCGCGGTCACAGGGCGTGAGTTGCGAATGTAGATTACGGCCCCTGAATCGGGTGTTAATCTAGTGGAGTGGCTGGAGGACGCGTTCAGAGACCTGCATGCTTATGCCGTAGCAACGTGTCGGAGTAGCGACTACATAGGTTTCACGTTTAGCGCGGAGAGTTTTAATCATGGTACTGCGTGGTTATCGTTCCGGCCGGTGAGGGATTCGCGGTACACTGACCTCTGGAAGTTAGTTTTCAGCGTAGCCCAGAGCGCATCAGAGTTTGGCGTCGACAGCGTCTTCACCGTGACGGTACACAGTGTTGGAGTACCGGAGGGTCGCGGAAAGCCAAAGCCGATCACGCACGCGGGGGTACTTAAAAAATCCGTCGTGCAGATTGTCAACAGTGACGGGTTGGGTTTACCTCGTGCCCTCGTTGTAGCCAAGGCTCACGCCGAGAGAGGCCCGAACCGCAGTGGCGCTCTGCACGAGCATTACGAGATGGTGAGATTCGCTAGGTCCAGTTTCCAGCGTGCAGAAGCGCGTAATCTTGTTGCTAACGCCGGTGTCGAGATTCCGCCAACGGGGTGCACAGTGCATGAAATCGCACAGTTCCAGAACTATCTGGCACGCGAGGGATTCCTCATCTCAGTGTACGAGTTGAGGAGGCTAGGTACCGGCGAAGCGGCATTTTACGACGGTACTGCCGTGGTGAGAGCAAACGGAACAGGCGATGTCAGGCACCGATTGAATCTGCTGTATTATCCCGAAGAACAGCATTATTGCCCAATTGTAAATTTAACCGCGGCGGCAGCAGGGGCCTTTTTCTGTCAACCCTGCAATAGGAAATTCAACAACGGGTACGAACACCGATGTTCCGTAAAGTGCCCGCAGTGCCTCGCATCGCCACCGTACAACAGCCAGTCTCGCGAAATCGAGTGTCCCGATTACAGACGCGTGTTTCGCGGTAACGGTTGTCTGGAGTACCACCGCAGGATCGGCACCTTCAGTCCGCGTCGTTCCGTTTGTGCAACGCTGCGTATATGCCGGAATTGCAAGCGATTCGTAAATCTTTCGCGGAGGGCACACATTTGTGAAACTCGTTTTTGCGTCACGTGCCGCTGCAACCCGTACAATCACTACTGCTTCATGACGCCGCTAAAAGACGCGACAAGACCGAAACGTTACATCTTTATTTTTTATGATTTCGAAACGCAGCAATGCGAGACGGTAGACGGTGACGCGACGACAAACATACATGTGCCGAACTTGTGCGTAGCGCAACAAGTGTGTACGCAATGTATCCACGATCCCGATATATCGAACGGCTGTTCCGCTTGCGGGCTCGTACGTGAGTTCGTTTTCAGGAGGGAACCGGTGAAGGAGTTGGTAGACTTTGCTACTCGGCCCGTTCAGGACTTTGCCCGCATCGTATGCATTGCGCACAATGCAAAAGGTTTTGACGCGCAATCCATACTGCGGCATATGGTTGAGCGGGATGGAAACCCGCCGCAGGTCATCCTAAGCGGCAGTAAGATCATTATGCTCGAAACGGGTCACACCCTGCCACCGGGCGGCTATCGTCTTGCCGATGCCCAGTCTCGTAAGGCTCTGGAGTGGTTGGTCGTGAAAGAGCGCGAGCTGAGTATTGACATCAGGCATGCCGGAAACGGACGTCAGTTTCGGATTCCGGAGAAGGGTCCCAAGATGGACGGATACCATGTCGCGGGCGACGGTACGCGACATGTCCACGAGTTTCACGGTTGTTTCTGGCACGGCTGTCGTAAATGTTTACGAATCAACCACGATAGGCGTAGCGTCAACGGCGAGACGTTGGATAGGCGTTACGAGGAAACTCGTTCAAAGATCAGCCGTATGCGCGAATTGGGTTACCGCGTGACGGAACAGTGGGAATGCGAGTTTGATCGGAGCTTGAGGGAGAACGAGGAGATGAAGGAGTACGTGGCAACACACCCGCTGATCGCTGGCACTGCCACGAGTGAAGCACTCAATCCGCGTGATGCGTTCTACGGCGGTCGAACGGGGAACTCTTCCCGATACTACGAGGTGAAAACAGATGCAACGGGCAACGCGTACGAGGCAAGACGATACGTCGATGTTTGCTCGTTGTATCCGTTCATCTGTAAGAATGGAAGGTTCCCTGTTGGCCACCCGACGGTCTACGTTGGAGAGGAGTGTAAGCTCTTGACAGGGTCGAGCGGTTGCGACATCACGCGAGTTGAGGGGCTCATCAAGTGCCGAGTTTTACCGCCTTGCAATCTTTATCACCCTGTTTTGCCGGTGCGCATGCATGACAAACTCATGTTTGCCTTGTGCCGCTCATGTTGTCAGAGTTTGAACCAGGACGAGTCTAGACATGATGACGAGGCTGCGCGAGAATTCAAGGGCACGTGGGTGTCGATCGAATTAAAAAAAGCCGTGGAAATGGGATACAAGATCAGGAGCATAAGCGAGATCTGGTCGTATACGGTGACATCGTTTGACCCGACTACTCGTCAAGGTGGGCACTTCGCCGGCTATATCGACACCTTCCTCAAGATTAAGCAAGAGGCAAGCGGCTGGCCTGCTGAATGCGAGGACGAGTCGGCTCGAATGCGCTACCTTGATGAGTATGAGCGGGTCGAGGGTATACGGCTAGATCGCGACCGTATTGCCAAAAATTCCGGCATGCGATCAGTTTCCAAATTATGCTTAAATTCGTTTTGGGGCAAGTTCGGGCAACGCGAGAATCTGGTAAAAACAGAGGTTATAAAGACGCGTCAGCTGCTGCTCGAGCTTTTGACCAACCCTGAAGTCGAGGTGTCCGGTTTGCTGCCCGTGAACGACGAAGTGTTGTACGTGCGTTGGTCGCACGCGCAACACAGCGTTGAACCGTCAGCGCTGGCAAACGTCGTGATTGCCTCGTACACCACTGCCCAGGCTCGGCTGAAGCTCTTCTCGTTCCTTGAGAAGCTCGATCGGCGCGTGCTCTATTACGACACCGATTCAGTAATTTATACCCGAAACCTCCGAAGGCCAAACGAGTATGAACCTCCCACGGGTAACTTTCTTGGCGACCTGACGGGCGAGTTGGCGTCTTACGGCCGTGGGAGTTTCATACGCGCTTTCGTCTCGGGAGGGCCAAAATTCTATGCTTTCATCATTAAACGTCCGAATGGTGAAGAGGTGGAAATTTGCAAGGTGAAAGGCATATCACGGAATCACGCAACGAGCTCGAAAATCAACTTCGAGGCCATCAAGCGGATGGTGGTAGAAGCCGCTGCACCCATTCCCTTGGAGTATCGCGCCATTCGCCGAACGAAACTGCACGCAGTCGTGACGCGCTCCGAGCACAAAACGTGTAAACCGGTGTACGTGAAAAGGCGTTGTTGCGTCACGAGTTTCGATACGCTGCCCTACGGTTATCGCACTGGATGATGACGAAGATCCCAGACTCCGAGCAGTTGCACACCACAGCTTCCGTCTTGTCACCCTGCGGTTGTACAGACACCCAGACGGCAAGCCACGCGCGCGTTTGAGCGACAGATAGATTGACAGACAAACAAATAGACGGACAGACAGAGGACACCGAAGGGATTCTTACCCCAACCGCCTGTTATTCCAACCGGCGAGACGCCAGGCCAACCCATCAGATACTCTCTTGTATGTGTCCCGCCAAACTGTATAAAGGTTAGTACCACGCTTAAACCCTACGCATGAAAAATTGTGAAAAAATCTCGCATTGCTCGTAAAAATTCATCTCGTAAACCGCGGCGGGGCGCGCTGTTTTCAAGCTGATATCACTGCGCGCACGCGTAAGAATAAGCTCATGGCGTACGCGCCTCACTCACAATCAGCTCGACCGCGACCGCGCTGATGAGCTCGTACCTGCGCGGTTACGCTTCCGCGTGCGCTTGAATAAGCTCATGGTCAGCGCACGAAAGGAGTGCCGCCGCCGCCGCGAGCAAGCTAGCGTAGTAAAAGAACGTGTTTTCAATTGTTTCAATTTTTTATAGATCCCGCATTATCCCTGGATTCTTCTTCTTCTTCTTCTTCTTCTTGTTCGATGACGGACACACGTTGGAAACATCCGTTTTCGGCCATTGTAGCCGGGCCATCAGGATGCGGTAAATCAAATTTCGTCAAGAACTTTCTGCGTCGTGGAATGTCAATGTGCGACACAAGATTTAGTCGTGTGATATGGTACTTTGACGAATGGCAGCCGTTGTACGACGGGGACAAGAGTATAGAGTACCGCGAGGGGTTACCGCAACACGCTGATTACGAGGGTGACAAAAAACCGAAACTCTTGGTAATCGACGATCTGATGCGAGAGGCTTCAAACAATGTCGTCGTTGATCTTTTTACCAAGGTCTGTCATCATAAGAACCTCAGCGTTTTCTACATAACACAAAATCTCTTTCACAAGGGCAACGGTCAACGAAATATTTCCCTCAACGCAAACTACATAGTCTTCTTCAAAAATCCACGGGATCGTGTCCAAATTCAACACCTTGCCAGTCAGGTGTATCCCGAAGATCCGAGGTTTCTTCAAGAGGCCTATCACGACGCTACCGCAGCGCCACACGGATATCTGCTTTTCGACCTGAAGCAATCCACTCCGGAGAATTGCCGTTTCCGATCAAACATCTTCCCTTCGGACGATAATCACTATGTCTACGTTCCGCGAAAGGATATAAAGGTCACCAATGCGCACCGGGTTCCAGTCGTTCAGCTGTGATGCCTCGAATACGCCGTACCGTGTCTGGTCGCAGAGCTCGTGCCGATTTCACCAAAGCAAACGCAGTAGCGCTGCACGCTCTGCAGAAATTGAACCCGTTGCAGAGATCGGCATTGCTACGCACGGCCGACAATTCGCTGGTGAAGACTATTTGTGAGTGTGCATTAAACACCTTGGAGGGTAACGTAGCACTGTCCAGAATTCAGAAAAATCGTCTGGCACGTCATAAACAGACATTACGGCAGTTGGCCAGCAACCGGGGTACCTGGAAGTCCAAAAAACGTTTTCTTGTTCAACGTGGGAATGGATTTCTCACCCTCTTGCTCGCTCCATTACTCGGGACTTTAGCTTCCAGCCTCTTTTCCAAGGAGCAAAATGGAACGTACAAAGAAGATGGTTTTAATTCCTATGGAGAGTATGGAGAGATTTCAACAACACGTCAGCGAGGGTATAGCCACTACGCTTTCACCTGGAAATACAACTACCACACACACCGATCCCGTTTCAAGACTCGACAACGAGATAAAGGACATCTTGAACAAACCGTCGAAAGACGACGCAGAAAAATGGAAACTCTATCGGCAGGTACTTCAACGATATTTGTTTTTTGCAAACGACGCACGCAAACCCATGAAATTAGACGTTCTCGAGGAAAAAAAGATGGAGGAAGAGGAGGAGGAGGAAGAAGAAGACGGAAACACAGCCGAAGAATCAATGATATCTCCCACCGTAGCTGCGAGTCCTGGCAACGTTCAAGCGCGCGCAAAGAAAGTCGCGTCAGCGGTACCAAAGAAGTATCGTGCAAAGGCCGAAATGCTGATGCGCGAACTCGGCAGCGTACCGGAACGATCTTACCGGGATGCCGTAGGAACCGTCTCGTTAGACGGCGCTACAGTTCCCGGCGCAAACATCGTCGACCTGGTCAATCATGCCATGCGATCTAGGAAGACTTTTACTCCTACAGGGGCTGGTCAGTTTGCACGGTTTCTTCAGACGATCAACGTACCCCGAGAATACGTGGGGAACGATACGCTGTGGAAAGACATACGCTCATTCGACACTCCGGGTCTACCGACGGTAACATCGCAACAACTATCGACACACACCAGTAGTTCCCCGACGAAGCGACGAAGTTCCGCAAACGTTACACCCGTAACTAGCCGTTCTCACGGCGCAGGATACGCTCTACGCAAACGCGCCACCGGAGCAAAATCCGGTTGGAAAACACTTCGGCTGAAGAAAAATGACGACTCTTCTTGAAGAAACGTATTACAATCCCTCGCATACTGCCGTTCACGCGGGAGCACGAATTCTGGAAGATGTTGCACGCGAAAACAACTCTCGCGATTCGGTGAGAAAATGGCTGGCAGCTCAGGATGCCTACACCTGACACAAGCCCGTGCACAGGAAATTTCCGAGAGCAAGGTACAACGTTTCCAACATAGACGACGTATGGGAAGCTGACCTGGCTGACCTGAGTTCCATGAAGAGCCGCAACAACGCTTTTCGCTATCTCCTGGTGGTCATCGATGTATTGAGCAAGTACGCATGGGTGGTCCCGCTGAAACGAAAGACAGCCGCAACCGTTGCTGAAGATTTCGAGCAAGTGTTACACACTACGCCGCGCAGACCCGACCTACTGCAAACGGACAAAGATAAAGCATTTGTCGGGAGTGCTTTTCAGAAGATACTTCGCGACAGCGAAATACGATATCGTGTTACTCGTAATCCCGATGTGAAAGCAGCTATCGTGGAGCGATTCAATCGTACACTCAAAGAACGCCTGTGGCGTTACTTCACGTATAAAAAGACGCAACGCTACGTCGATGTTTAGCCACAAATCGTGCAAGCCTACAACAATACAGTTCACTCAAGCATCGGCATGGCGCCGTCGGAAGTGACGCTTCGCAATGCTGCTACAGCACGTGCCCACATGGAAAAGCGTTATCCTCCGCGTCCAAATGGCAAACTGAGATTCCATAAGAATGATTTTGTACGAATTAGTAAAACCAAGGGAACATTTGAAAAAGGCTACGCGGCAAACTGGAGCGAAGAATTATTCAAGATCCGACGAGTGCTTGCACCTTCACCGATAGTGTACGTCTTGGAAGATCTCAACGGCGAAGTAATCGACGGCTTGTTCTACGACCCTGAACTTCAGCGTGTGGAGGGGGAACCACGGGGATGATGAAATAGCGTGTTATTGCAGCATGTCTCGCAGTCGTTGAGTGTTCACCGTTCGACTCGTGCATCAAAGAAAATGTCCCGGGATCAGTTTTACCTAACTTTACCGAGCAACAGCTCGATGCAGTTTTTTCCGGAGAATCGGACGTGCTGTTACATTACCCAGTTACCGCGTCAGATTCAACTAACGGGAGACTGGGAAGTCGGGCTGGCCGAAATTCATTATCCACTTACGTTTGAACACCCTCGGGGGTATGCGCCAGTGAAAAATGAAACGATACCCTGTGTCACGCATTACAATACTCCTGGGGAAGGTGCAGTTGAGGTATCAGATTGCAAGAGTAGTATATATATGAGAGTTCTGGACCAAAACCCCCCCTAGTTTCCCCCTAGCTCCCCCCCCTAGCTCCCCCCCCCCCCCCCCCCCGTGTATATATGAGAGTTCTAACTCAAAGATGGCGGCGCTCCCCCCTAGTTCCCCCATAGCTCCCCCTAGCTCCCCCCTAGCCCCCCCCCCCTGAACCGCGGTGCAACCCCCCCCCCCCCCCCCCGGTCATTTTTGGCGGCTATTCCGATAGGATTTGACACACACACACGCACACACACACACACACACAAAATAATTCCTGTCGAGACTTGTTTGGCGCCGGAAAGCCGCACATAAATCAGATAAGGCAAGAACCCGCTAGATCTATTGAAAAAATTCCAGGAAATGACCCCTGAAGGAAGGTTTAAAATGGCGTTTTGAATGCTTTTAACAATTTTTTTATTTAACACCAATTACATTTAGTTTTCTTATTGTATTCTCAATTATCTTATTCTAAATTTTAACGAGTAAAATTATACATATTATTTTCAATATCCATATTGATTAAACATATTGTTATTCCAAAATAGACTTAAACCAATTTTTTAACAGTACCACTGATCGGATTATATTCAACAATGCGATCATGCAAGATCATGCAGTGGGCAGAAGTGTGTGGTGGGAACGTAGTGCTAGAGTCAAATTCCAATCGAATGTCCACAGGTCCCCAGTTTTCAATGTTTCGTTCTGCTTGGAGCAATCGATGACGATAAGGGGAGCTTGGTTTGTAAATTCACGCCTCGATAGCAAAGGCCCAGCTTCTTTCTTATAGTAGCTCATTTGAAACCGAACATACATATCATAGAGAATGGCGGGGGATGTGCAGGCTCGGACTTGTTCGCTATAAAGAGTCGTAAAACCCAAAACTGTGTGTACACATACCATCCGGTGAAGAGCGGGCAAGATAAGATTTTTCTTACACCAAACACTGTTCGCTACCTGCTTTTCGTTGACCGATTTTTCACACCACATGGCCCACGCTGCTTAAAGACTCATAAAACTCAAAAACTACATTAGGCGGCAGTGGGTTCGTGGAGAGGGGGAGGGGGAGGGGGTGAAAACCTGTTCCAACACGCTTTAAGGCAAGATGCAGCTGCGGAACTGGGTGACTTCAAACTGGCAGATAAACCGCAAAAATTTAGGGATGGTGGGGGCGGGGACTGCGGACCCCAGCCGTCTTTCGCGTCATTTTTTACATGAATTTCATCTTCTCTGCAGAGTCGGGAGGGCGATAAAACCCAAAAATTTAGGGATGGCGGGATGGGTAAAGGGTGGGCCCAGTTGCCTCTGACGTCATTTTTCCCTCCGAGATGCGCAGAACGCAGTGCGCACCGCATCTCTGACGTCATTTTACCCTCCGATATGCGCAGAACGCAGTGCGCACAGTTCCCAAATTCTTGCGATCTATCGGCCTATATAAATATAAGCTCAACGCATCCGATGCAGACTCGTCAGTCGTACACGATACGTGCAAGTCAAAAAAGTTATACAAAGTTCAGCTTATATCAACGTCAAAGTCATGGCAGTCGAAGCGTATATGGGACTTGCGGAGCAGATGGAGAGGACGTACAATTTGCTGAGAGAGCAACCACCCGGAGAAGAGAATGACGCCGTCATCAATCATTGGGCTGATATTGGAATTGCGAATATCCAAGTTCTGCGCGATATTTCCATGCAACGAGGAACAACCGTTGGTGCGAAAATACGGATCCAACATACGATTGCACTCCTGCAATCTTGGGTGACGAAGATCAAGCAGTTGCAGCAGCGCACAGTGGTGACGGGTGGAAATATCGGTACTCCTGCGGGTGTACAATGGGACGACGTGGATAGCGCTTTTGCCAGCCGAATCAGAACGGGGGTTGTCACAAATCTCCGTCATAAAAATTTGGACGCCTTTCTGGACGATGTGCAGCGCGTCGTCACCGAGAAGTTGGAGCTGATACTGCGCGAGGAGGGAAATGTGAAGGTTAACATCATATTATCGTGCAAATTCGAAAATGCCAAGCACGAAGAGATCTCCACTGAAGTTAAGAGTTTCAACACCTCCAACGTGGCGATTCTCCTCCCATCAAGCGATATAAATGGTTGGTTTATACGTGCACGGGGTGATCTGCAGTCAAAGGTGGAAGATTTCGAGCAACGCGATTCCGGCTGGAGTATGATTGAGATCCTTAACATCGCTGTAAATATCAATCGCTACCAGCCTCTCGCCGCGGGAGCTTCAACATTCGTCGACCTGCCCCAAGACATTCGACATAAAAAGGCTGTGATTAACGTGAGGAACGAGGACGAAAGATGCCTTCTCTGGTCCGTCACAGCAGCCCTCCACCCGGTCAACACCCACACCGATAGGACTCACAACTATCGTCGATATATTTCCGAGTTGGACTGTACAGGTATCAATTTCCCTGCTACTCTACATGATGTGAAAAAGCTTGAGAGATTGAATAATTTGCGCATCAATGTATATGGAATAGAATCTCAAACTTTTTCGCATCATGCAAAATCAAATAAAAGCGTCATCGTGCCAATTTATTTGAGTAAAAATTTGCATAGCGTAAACATTGACACGATCCATCTTCTAATGGTTGAGAGTAATCCGGAAGACGATATGACTGGTGAGTTTGCACCGAGATTCCACTTTGCTTGGATTAAAGATCTTTCCCGATTGGTGAGCAAACAATTGTCTGATCATAATGGCCAGCTGTTTTTATGTGACAATTGTTTGTGCCACTTTAGCGTGAAACATGCCTACGACAATCATCGACAAGATTGTATTACGCTAAATAAAGTACGCATGGAGTTTCCCAAGTGTAAAGATTTAGTATTTTCCAATTTTCAAAACAAAGGCACCGTTCCATTTGTCGTATACGCCGATCTCGAATGTATATTAATCCCTGAACCTGTGGATGAATTTGAAACTCGTAAGACTTGTGAAATTCAAAAGCATATCCCGCACAGTGTAGCGTACTATGTACATTGCGCGTACGATGAGACTTTATCGGAGTTTCACGGTAAACGCGGTGTCGATTGCATAGATTGGTTTATGAAACAGCTTAAAGATTTATCAATTCAAGTAGAGTCACGCATCAAAAACATAATTCCGATGGAGTCTCTTACCCAAGTGCAACGCGATCGTCACATGCACGCAAAGAATTGTTATATTTGTGAAAAACCGTTTACCCCTGAGGAGAAAAAGTGTTACGATCACTGTCACTTCACGGGTAAATATCGTGGTCCTGCTCATAATCGGTGTAATTTGAATTTCAGAGAGTCGCACACAATTCCAATAGTTTTCCACAATTTGTCCGGTTACGATTCTCACTTTTTAATAAAATCTCTCGCGTCAACTTTTCCCGGTAAAATTACACTGCTACCCATAAATAAGGAAAAATACATATCCTTCACGAAACGCGTCGATGGAACAATGATGCACTTGAGATTCATCGATTCGTTTCGATTTATGGCTAGCAGTATCGATAAACTTTCCAAATATTTGACCGATACTGATAAACGCATAACACGTAAATTTTATAATAACCCGACTCAGTTCAGTTTGATGACCCGCAAAGGCGTTTTTCCCTATGAATACGTCGATTGTTGGGGGAAACTCGATGAACCGCGATTACCTGCAAAGAAGCATTTCTACTCGCACCTCTGCGATGCAAATATTTCAGACACCGATTACGAGCACGCGAAAACTGTTTGGAGGGAATTCCATTTAGAGTCATTGGGGGGCTACTCAGATTTATATTTAAAGACCGATGTTCTTTTGCTTGCCGATATTTTCGAAAATTTCCGCGCTAGCTGCTTCAAAACATACAATTTAGATCCGTTGCACTACTACACTGCACCGGGGCTTGCTTTTGACGCGATGCTCAAGCACACTAATGTAAATTTGCAACTTTTAGACAACCCTGAAATGGTATTATTTATTGAAAGAGCCATTCGAGGCGGCGTAGCGCAATGTTCTAATCGACACGCTCGGGCCAATAATAGATTCATGGGAATAGATTTTGATCCAAACAAAGCGGAATCGTATCTCATGTATTTTGACGTGATTAACCTGTACGGCGCAGCTATGAGCGTGCATTTACCAATCGGTTCGTTCGAGTGGGAGTATCAGCACATCGATATAACGAACCATCCGGACGATTCACCGATCGGCTACTTTCTGGAGGTAGATTTGGACTACCCTGTAGAACTCCACGGGGATCACAAAGACTTACCTCTTTGTCCCGAACATTTTACTCCTCCAGGTAGTAAAAATGCCAAACTCGCGACCACCCTTCACCCCAAAACAAAGTATATATTGCACTATAGAAATTTGAAACAGTGTTTGAGTTTAGGATTGAAATTAACGAAAGTGCATAGAATTTTGAAGTTTGCGCAATCTCCATGGCTCGAGCCTTACATCACGCTCAATACAGACATGCGTAAGCAATCTAGGAATGAATTTGAGAAAAACTTTTACAAACTCATGAATAACGCTGTGTTCGGCAAGACTATGGAGAATGTGCGAAATCATAAAGATGTTAAATTGGTTACAAAATGGGAGGGAAAAGGTGGCGCGAGAACGCTTATTGCCCGAGCAAACTTTCACAGCTGCACCGTATTTGACACTGATATGGTTATCATTGAAATGAATCGTGTCAAAGTTCACTTCGCCAAACCTATTTACGTCGGCGCATCAATTCTAGATCTGTCAAAAATCTTTCTCTACGAATTCCACTATAATTATATTAAAACCAACTTTTCGAATAAACAGGCTAAATTGATGTATACCGACACAGACAGCCTTATTTATCAATTCAATGTGCCTAATATCTACGATATCATCAAACGTGATGTAGATACAATGTTTGACACCTCTGACTATCCGCCCGACAATGTGTATGGTATTCCCCTTAAAAACAAAAAACAACTAGGGCTAATGAAGGATGAAAATAATGGTAAAATTATGACAGAGTTTGTGGGACTGCGAGCAAAGCTGTACACATTTACTACGATGGGTGAGGATGGGGAAAAATATGACAGTGGCGTAAAAGTGAGTAAGCGTGCCAAGGGTGTAAGAAATTCATTGATAAATAGCATCACGTTTGATGATTATAAGCGCTGTCTGACGGCTTACCGAGAGTTGACTCTTCCACAGTGTTTAATACGCAGCAAAAAACACGAAGTAAGCACGATCGTACAAAAAAAATTGGCACTGAGTTGGCAGGATGACAAGCGGCAATTGATACCTGGACAGACTGACACCATACCTTGGGGGTTTGTCCCAGCCCCCCAATAGCTATAGGATAAACTGTAGACATAGAATTGATGTAAATATTTGATGTTTGACGCCTCGAACGATCTACGATATATTAATACGATACGATAATTTAATGGATTTGAAGTTTCAAAATGCGAATTCATATACTCGACAATTGTTTATTTATTTATTATTGATATATCAAGCAATTATTCATATTTATTCGTTTACCACGAGAAAAGTTTTCAGAAAATGAAAAAAAATTTTCAGGAAACGAAAAAAACTTTTCAGGAAACGAAAAAAACTTTTCAGAAAATGAAAAAAACTTTTCAGAAAACGAAAAAAAGTTTTCAGAAAATGAAAAAAAGTTTTCCAAAAAATAAAATGTGTAATAATCGTATGGCAAAATTGCATATTATCATTATTATTATCACTATTATTATTATCATTATTATTATTATTATTATTATTATTATTATTTTCGTAGTACAGAGTATGGCACATGTGCGCACAAAGGAGATAAAATGTGGAAATATTTGTATATTCAAAATCTTTTATTGTAATTCGGAAAATACATACAAATTATGTTACATGTCTGTTTTATTCATCCAACTATTGTGCGAATTATCAAAACCCAACCACTTCACATAGAACAGATTCCCCCGTTTGCGTAACACTTTCTCCACAAGGTAGCCGTCGGGATATTTCACTTTGGTGAGCTCTTCCTCGTAGAAGCCCCCCTCGATGGGATGATCTTGATAATCGGTAAGTTTGTAGGTGGGTGGATTGGTATTTTTCACCTCACTCACGGTGAATATTTCTGTCGTCCAATTGGGTGTATAGCCTTTTTCGAATACATTCTTGTACTTGCTGATTCGAACTTGATCGCCTACACTGGATTTCCGCGCTCGATCACTTCGTTTGATTTGCCGAGGCTTGTACACGCTACGATACAGCTGTTTTTCATTATCCGTGCTAACATCCACCGGTTTCATCCGAATCGTGCGATGTTTGGTGTTGTTATAGGACTTCATTAAATCATCCAAAATATTAATCCACTTGTGAAATCCTAGGAGAGTAAACCACATCCACATTCTATTTTTTCAATGTTCGACTAAAAACGTTCGCATATCGACGCCTTTATGTTGCTGAGTGTCAAATACATGTTGATATTGTGCTGCATCATGAGGGCTTTCAATTTGCTGTTGTGAAATTCTTTGCATCGATCAACGTATAGATGTGCAGGTATACGGCTCTGGGTTAGCACAGATTTCATAGCAGCAGCCGCATCTTTCCCCCCACCACGGATGAGGATGAAACAAAAATGTGACAACGGTGTTAAAGTGGGTAAGCGTGTCAAGGATGCGAAAACTGCAACGATAAATAACATCACGTTTAATGATCATAAGAACCGTCTGAGGGGCTTACCAAGAGTTGATCAACCCCACAGTGCTTAATACATAGTAAAAAAATGCGAGGTTAGCTCCAATGTACTGAAAAATTGATCATGAGTTGACAAGACGGTAATATGCAACCGATACCTGGGCAAACAGGCACCAGAACTTGGAGGGTGTGCTGCAACCCCGCAATAAACTAGCCGCAGGCTGGAACTGAGGGCATAGGACCGTTGTAAATATATGCGTTTGACATCCATGGCGATAGTTCATGAGGCAGAGACGTTTCGCCGGCAATACGATATTGAGCAGATCGAAGTTTTAAAATTCGAATACCGTGTAAACTCATGTATTCATCAATTATTTATTTATTTATTATTAATATATTGAACAATTATTCATATTTATTCGTTTACCACGAGAAAAATTTTCAGAAAATGGAAAAAAGTTTCCAGAAAACGAAAAAAAGTTTTCAGAAAATGAAAAAAAGTTTCCAGAAAACGAAGAAAAATTTCAGAAAATGAAAAAAAGTTCATCAAAAAATAAAATGAGCATTAATCGTATGGAAAAATTATAGATTATCATTATTATTATTATTATCATCATCATTATTATCATCATTTGAAGGCCTTTGATCACGGCAGGCGATGGTGGAGGTGCCCCCTGCTACCAGGGTCCGGCACTATCGACGTCGAGGCTACCTGCAGCCCTTCTCTTCCGCAGTCTAGGAGGACCGCGATCCTCGCCCCTTCCAAGGTCGTCGCAAGAACTGTCATTGCTCGCGAAGTAATGACCCCCGGATTTAGAGTTCGCATGATTGAGCTACGCATACGACGTCCTGGCGCGGAGCTTCAGGGGCGGCTGTGTCCTAGCATTTCACAAGTGGACTAATATTTTGGCTGTGCCGCCCCGAAGCTCCGCGCCAGGACGTCGTATGCGTAGCTCAATCATGCGAACTCTAAATCCGGGGGTCATTACTTCGCGAGCAATGACAGTTCTTGCGACGACCTTGGAAGGGGCGAGGATCGCGGTCCTCCTAGACTGCGGAAGAGAAGGGCTGCAGGTAGCCTCGACGTCGATAGTGCCGGACCCTGGTAGCAGGGGGCACCTCCACCATCGCCTGCCGTGATCAAAGGCCTTCAAATGATGATAATAATGATGATGATAATAATAATAATAATGATAATCTATAATTTTTCCATACGATTAATGCTCATTTTATTTTTTGATGAACTTTTTTTCATTTTCTGAAATTTTTCTTCGTTTTCTGGAAACTTTTTTTCATTTTCTGAAAACTTTTTTTCGTTTTCAGGAAACTTTTTTCCATTTTCTGAAAATTTTTCTCGTGGTAAACGAATAAATATGAATAATTGTTCAATATATTAATAATAAATAAATAAATAATTGATGAATACATGAGTTTACACGGTATTCGAATTTTAAAACTTCGATCTGCTCAATATCGTATTGCCGGCGAAACGTCTCTGCCTCATGAACTATCGCCATGGATGTCAAACGCATATATTTACAACGGTCCTATGCCCTCAGTTCCAGCCTGCGGCTAGTTTATTGCGGGGTTGCAGCACACCCTCCAAGTTCTGGTGCCTGTTTGCCCAGGTATCGGTTGCATATTACCGTCTTGTCAACTCATGATCAATTTTTCAGTACATTGGAGCTAACCTCGCATTTTTTTACTATGTATTAAGCACTGTGGGGTTGATCAACTCTTGGTAAGCCCCTCAGACGGTTCTTATGATCATTAAACGTGATGTTATTTATCGTTGCAGTTTTCGCATCCTTGACACGCTTACCCACTTTAACACCGTTGTCACATTTTTGTTTCATCCTCATCCGTGGTGGGGGGAAAGATGCGGCTGCTGCTATGAAATCTGTGCTAACCCAGAGCCGTATACCTGCACATCTATACGTTGATCGATGCAAAGAATTTCACAACAGCAAATTGAAAGCCCTCATGATGCAGCACAATATCAACATGTATTTGACACTCAGCAACATAAAGGCGTCGATATGCGAACGTTTTTAGTCGAACATTGAAAAAATAGAATGTGGATGTGGTTTACTCTCCTAGGATTTCACAAGTGGATTAATATTTTGGATGATTTAATGAAGTCCTATAACAACACCAAACATCGCACGATTCGGATGAAACCGGTGGATGTTAGCACGGATAATGAAAAACAGCTGTATCGTAGCGTGTACAAGCCTCGGCAAATCAAACGAAGTGATCGAGCGCGGAAATCCAGTGTAGGCGATCAAGTTCGAATCAGCAAGTACAAGAATGTATTCGAAAAAGGCTATACACCCAATTGGACGACAGAAATATTCACCGTGAGTGAGGTGAAAAATACCAATCCACCCACCTACAAACTTACCGATTATCAAGATCATCCCATCGAGGGGGGCTTCTACGAGGAAGAGCTCACCAAAGTGAAATATCCCGACGGCTACCTTGTGGAGAAAGTGTTACGCAAACGGGGGAATCTGTTCTATGTGAAGTGGTTGGGTTTTGATAATTCGCACAATAGTTGGATGAATAAAACAGACATGTAACATAATTTGTATGTATTTTCCGAATTACAATAAAAGATTTTGAATATACAAATATTTCCACATTTTATCTCCTTTGTGCGCACATGTGCCATACTCTGTACTACGAAAATAATAATAATAATAATAATAATAATAATAATGATAATAATAATAGTGATAATAATAATGATAATATGCAATTTTGCCATACGATTATTACACATTTTATTTTTTGGAAAACTTTTTTTCATTTTCTGAAAACTTTTTTTCGTTTTCTGAAAAGTTTTTTTCATTTTCTGAAAAGTTTTTTTCGTTTCCTGAAAAGTTTTTTTCGTTTCCTGAAAATTTTTTTTCATTTTCTGAAAACTTTTCTCGTGGTAAACGAATAAATATGAATAATTGCTTGATATATCAATAATAAATAAATAAACAATTGTCGAGTATATGAATTCGCATTTTGAAACTTCAAATCCATTAAATTATCGTATCGTATTAATATATCGTAGATCGTTCGAGGCGTCAAACATCAAATATTTACATCAATTCTATGTCTACAGTTTATCCTATAGCTATTGGGGGGCTGGGACAAACCCCCAAGGTATGGTGTCAGTCTGTCCAGGTATCAATTGCCGCTTGTCATCCTGCCAACTCAGTGCCAATTTTTTTTGTACGATCGTGCTTACTTCGTGTTTTTTGCTGCGTATTAAACACTGTGGAAGAGTCAACTCTCGGTAAGCCGTCAGACAGCGCTTATAATCATCAAACGTGATGCTATTTATCAATGAATTTCTTACACCCTTGGCACGCTTACTCACTTTTACGCCACTGTCATATTTTTCCCCATCCTCACCCATCGTAGTAAATGTGTACAGCTTTGCTCGCAGTCCCACAAACTCTGTCATAATTTTACCATTATTTTCATCCTTCATTAGCCCTAGTTGTTTTTTGTTTTTAAGGGGAATACCATACACATTGTCGGGCGGATAGTCAGAGGTGTCAAACATTGTATCTACATCACGTTTGATGATATCGTAGATATTAGGCACATTGAATTGATAAATAAGGCTGTCTGTGTCGGTATACATCAATTTAGCCTGTTTATTCGAAAAGTTGGTTTTAATATAATTATAGTGGAATTCGTAGAGAAAGATTTTTGACAGATCTAGAATTGATGCGCCGACGTAAATAGGTTTGGCGAAGTGAACTTTGACACGATTCATTTCAATGATAACCATATCAGTGTCAAATACGGTGCAGCTGTGAAAGTTTGCTCGGGCAATAAGCGTTCTCGCGCCACCTTTTCCCTCCCATTTTGTAACCAATTTAACATCTTTATGATTTCGCACATTCTCCATAGTCTTGCCGAACACAGCGTTATTCATGAGTTTGTAAAAGTTTTTCTCAAATTCATTCCTAGATTGCTTACGCATGTCTGTATTGAGCGTGATGTAAGGCTCGAGCCATGGAGATTGCGCAAACTTCAAAATTCTATGCACTTTCGTTAATTTCAATCCTAAACTCAAACACTGTTTCAAATTTCTATAGTGCAATATATACTTTGTTTTGGGGTGAAGGGTGGTCGCGAGTTTGGCATTTTTACTACCTGGAGGAGTAAAATGTTCGGGACAAAGAGGTAAGTCTTTGTGATCCCCGTGGAGTTCTACAGGGTAGTCCAAATCTACCTCCAGAAAGTAGCCGATCGGTGAATCGTCCGGATGGTTCGTTATATCGATGTGCTGATACTCCCACTCGAACGAACCGATTGGTAAATGCACGCTCATAGCTGCGCCGTACAGGTTAATCACGTCAAAATACATGAGATACGATTCCGCTTTGTTTGGATCAAAATCTATTCCCATGAATCTATTATTGGCCCGAGCGTGTCGATTAGAACATTGCGCTACGCCGCCTCGAATGGCTCTTTCAATAAATAATACCATTTCAGGGTTGTCTAAAAGTTGCAAATTTACATTAGTGTGCTTGAGCATCGCGTCAAAAGCAAGCCCCGGTGCAGTGTAGTAGTGCAACGGATCTAAATTGTATGTTTTGAAGCAGCTAGCGCGGAAATTTTCGAAAATATCGGCAAGCAAAAGAACATCGGTCTTTAAATATAAATCTGAGTAGCCCCCCAATGACTCTAAATGGAATTCCCTCCAAACAGTTTTCGCGTGCTCGTAATCGGTGTCTGAAATATTTGCATCGCAGAGGTGCGAGTAGAAATGCTTCTTTGCAGGTAATCGCGGTTCATCAAGTTTCCCCCAACAATCGACGTATTCATAGGGAAAAACGCCTTTGCGGGTCATCAAACTGAACTGAGTCGGGTTATTATAAAATTTACGTGTTATGCGTTTATCAGTATCGGTCAAATATTTGGAAAGTTTATCGATACTGCTAGCCATAAATCGAAACGAATCGATGAATCTCAAGTGCATCATTGTTCCATCGACGCGTTTCGTGAAGGATATGTATTTTTCCTTATTTATGGGTAGCAGTGTAATTTTACCGGGAAAAGTTGACGCGAGAGATTTTATTAAAAAGTGAGAATCGTAACCGGACAAATTGTGGAAAACTATTGGAATTGTGTGCGACTCTCTGAAATTCAAATTACACCGATTATGAGCAGGACCACGATATTTACCCGTGAAGTGACAGTGATCGTAACACTTTTTCTCCTCAGGGGTAAACGGTTTTTCACAAATATAACAATTCTTTGCGTGCATGTGACGATCGCGTTGCACTTGGGTAAGAGACTCCATCGGAATTATGTTTTTGATGCGTGACTCTACTTGAATTGATAAATCTTTAAGCTGTTTCATAAACCAATCTATGCAATCGACACCGCGTTTACCGTGAAACTCCGATAAAGTCTCATCGTACGCGCAATGTACATAGTACGCTACACTGTGCGGGATATGCTTTTGAATTTCACAAGTCTTACGAGTTTCAAATTCATCCACAGGTTCAGGGATTAATATACATTCGAGATCGGCGTATACGACAAATGGAACGGTGCCTTTGTTTTGAAAATTGGAAAATACTAAATCTTTACACTTGGGAAACTCCATGCGTACTTTATTTAGCGTAATACAATCTTGTCGATGATTGTCGTAGGCATGTTTCACGCTAAAGTGGCACAAACAATTGTCACATAAAAACAGCTGGCCATTATGATCAGACAATTGTTTGCTCACCAATCGGGAAAGATCTTTAATCCAAGCAAAGTGGAATCTCGGTGCAAACTCACCAGTCATATCGTCTTCCGGATTACTCTCAACCATTAGAAGATGGATCGTGTCAATGTTTACGCTATGCAAATTTTTACTCAAATAAATTGGCACGATGACGCTTTTATTTGATTTTGCATGATGCGAAAAAGTTTGAGATTCTATTCCATATACATTGATGCGCAAATTATTCAATCTCTCAAGCTTTTTCACATCATGTAGAGTAGCAGGGAAATTGATACCTGTACAGTCCAACTCGGAAATATATCGACGATAGTTGTGAGTCCTATCGGTGTGGGTGTTGACCGGGTGGAGGGCTGCTGTGACGGACCAGAGAAGGCATCTTTCGTCCTCGTTCCTCACGTTAATCACAGCCTTTTTATGTCGAATGTCTTGGGGCAGGTCGACGAATGTTGAAGCTCCCGCGGCGAGAGGCTGGTAGCGATTGATATTTACAGCGATGTTAAGGATCTCAATCATACTCCAGCCGGAATCGCGTTGCTCGAAATCTTCCACCTTTGACTGCAGATCACCCCGTGCACGTATAAACCAACCATTTATATCGCTTGATGGGAGGAGAATCGCCACGTTGGAGGTGTTGAAACTCTTAACTTCAGTGGAGATCTCTTCGTGCTTGGCATTTTCGAATTTGCACGATAATATGATGTTAACCTTCACATTTCCCTCCTCGCGCAGTATCAGCTCCAACTTCTCGGTGACGACGCGCTGCACATCGTCCAGAAAGGCGTCCAAATTTTTATGACGGAGATTTGTGACAACCCCCGTTCTGATTCGGCTGGCAAAAGCGCTATCCACGTCGTCCCATTGTACACCCGCAGGAGTACCGATATTTCCACCCGTCACCACTGTGCGCTGCTGCAACTGCTTGATCTTCGTCACCCAAGATTGCAGGAGTGCAATCGTATGTTGGATCCGTATTTTCGCACCAACGGTTGTTCCTCGTTGCATGGAAATATCGCGCAGAACTTGGATATTCGCAATTCCAATATCAGCCCAATGATTGATGACGGCGTCATTCTCTTCTCCGGGTGGTTGCTCTCTCAGCAAATTGTACGTCCTCTCCATCTGCTCCGCAAGTCCCATATACGCTTCGACTGCCATGACTTTGACGTTGATATAAGCTGAACTTTGTATAACTTTTTTGACTTGCACGTATCGTGTACGACTGACGAGTCTGCATCGGATGCGTTGAGCTTATATTTATATAGGCCGATAGATCGCAAGAATTTGGGAACTGTGCGCACTGCGTTCTGCGCATATCGGAGGGTAAAATGACGTCAGAGATGCGGTGCGCACTGCGTTCTGCGCATCTCGGAGGGAAAAATGACGTCAGAGGCAACTGGGCCCACCCTTTACCCATCCCGCCATCCCTAAATTTTTGGGTTTTATCGCCCTCCCGACTCTGCAGAGAAGATGAAATTCATGTAAAAAATGACGCGAAAGACGGCTGGGGTCCGCAGTCCCCGCCCCCACCATCCCTAAATTTTTGCGGTTTATCTGCCAGTTTGAAGTCACCCAGTTCCGCAGCTGCATCTTGCCTTAAAGCGTGTTGGAACAGGTTTTCACCCCCTCCCCCTCCCCCTCTCCACGAACCCACTGCCGCCTAATGTAGTTTTTGAGTTTTATGAGTCTTTAAGCAGCGTGGGCCATGTGGTGTGAAAAATCGGTCAACGAAAAGCAGGTAGCGAACAGTGTTTGGTGTAAGAAAAATCTTATCTTGCCCGCTCTTCACCGGATGGTATGTGTACACACAGTTTTGGGTTTTACGACTCTTTATAGCGAACAAGTCCGAGCCTGCACATCCCCCGCCATTCTCTATGATATGTATGTTCGGTTTCAAATGAGCTACTATAAGAAAGAAGCTGGGCCTTTGCTATCGAGGCGTGAATTTACAAACCAAGCTCCCCTTATCGTCATCGATTGCTCCAAGCAGAACGAAACATTGAAAACTGGGGACCTGTGGACATTCGATTGGAATTTGACTCTAGCACTACGTTCCCACCACACACTTCTGCCCACTGCATGATCTTGCATGATCGCATTGTTGAATATAATCCGATCAGTGGTACTGTTAAAAAATTGGTTTAAGTCTATTTTGGAATAACAATATGTTTAATCAATATGGATATTGAAAATAATATGTATAATTTTACTCGTTAAAATTTAGAATAAGATAATTGAGAATACAATAAGAAAACTAAATGTAATTGGTGTTAAATAAAAAAATTGTTAAAAGCATTCAAAACGCCATTTTAAACCTTCCTTCAGGGGTCATTTCCTGGAATTTTTTCAATAGATCTAGCGGGTTCTTGCCTTATCTGATTTATGTGCGGCTTTCCGGCGCCAAACAAGTCTCGACAGGAATTATTTTGTGTGTGTGTGTGTGTGTGCGTGTGTGTGTGTCAAATCCTATCGGAATAGCCGCCAAAAATGACCGGGGGGGGGGGGGGGGGTTGCACCGCGGTTCAGGGGGGGGGGGCTAGGGGGGAGCTAGGGGGAGCTATGGGGGAACTAGGGGGGAGCGCCGCCATCTTTGAGTTAGAACTCTCATATATACACGGGGGGGGGGGGGGGGGAGCTAGGGGGGGGAGCTAGGGGGGGGAGCTAGGGGGGAACTAGGGGGGGTTTTGGTCCAGAACTCTCATATATATACTACTTGCAAGCTATCCGAAACCAACAAATCATCAAGGATCCCCGGCTGCCAGATGTTTATTTATTGCGATCTGGTGGAACCATGTATCGTTGGAGATGTTTACGCCCCGCTGTTACGAGTCATTCAAACATGCGGCAAAGACAATATCTTACAAGGCGAATTAGAGATGAAAACACTATCGCCACTGTACTACGTACCACTGATGCTCACGAACTTCCAAACCATCGAGATCGATATAAGAGATCAATTCGGTAGTCCAGCACCATTCACGAGCGGGACACTGACGGTAACGCTGCATTTTAGACGCGTTCAGTAATTGACTGGAATCACAGGAGTCGCTAGGCAAAAGAGAGAGAGGGAAAACATACCAGGTACGACATGGCTCATTATATACAACATTACGAAAATCAGCTCGGCGGTGGAGGCATTGAGACGGTTTACCGAGGAACACCGCATCAACGCGGGCACGGAATCGGCAGCTTCATGGGAGGCCTGTTTCGTCGAATACTACCTCTGCTGTCCAGTGGTGCTCGCGCGGTCGAAAGAGAAGCACTACGTGCAGGGATGAACGTCATGACAGACGTTAGAAACGACACTTCGTTCAAACAGGCAGTCAAGAGTCGATTCATAGAATCAGGACACAAATTGAAAAGAGCTGCTGAAGAAAAAATTGATAAACTCATGAAGGGTAGCGGTTATAAAAGCCGAGCCGGCGGATTAGCGCGTCAGTCAAACATTACCCGCGTCAACAGACTTGTCGGCGCGCACCGTGCAGCTGGTACTACGAGAAAAATTAGACGAAGGTCGAAAAAGAAAACATCGGCCAAGATACCCAAGCGTGCCGGAACCGTCAAGAAAACTAAGCGGAAAAAGTGTTGTAAAAAACGGGACCTTGCAGACATATTCGGACCCCGGTAAGCCCACGCACCGCTCGTCTTTAATCTAAACATCAACAATGGCCTTCCTGCACGCGCACTCGGGTGAGTGTATGAAGTCGGAACTGGATTTGTTTTCTCTACCACCAACGCAGACGTGTATTGAGGCTGGTCAATGGGTACACTACAAGCCCGTATCATCTCTAACCGACGATTCCCCGATTGAATTTGTTGTACCTGGAAACGGTGATGAGTACATCGATTTGACACACACTATGCTTAGCATACGAGTGAAGCTACAACCGTCTGCTCCTACCCCACCGGCAGGCGAAGGCAACGCGGCTACACCGCATGCTGCTCCGGTAAACAATCTGCTTCACTCGATGTTTAATCAAGTCGATATATTCTTCAATCGAAAACTAGTCTCGCCAGCCAACAACTCTTACGCCTATCGAGTATATATAGAGACTCTACTGAATTACGCACCCCCCGCCAAAAAATCCCATCTTTCTTCGGCTCTATGGTACGACAGCGAGGATAGAGTATCGGATGTATACGACGCCGACGCCGTCCGTGCTGACCGAGGTTTCATCGAACGCAAACGGATCATGAGCAATGCACGTACCGTTGATCTGATTGGACATCTGCACTGTGACGTATTTAATTAAGACAAATTTTTAATCAACGGAGTGGAACTGCGTCTTCGACTTGTGAGATCAAGAGACAGTTTTTGCATCATGGAAGCCGAAAATCACCACAAGCTGCACATACTGGAAACTTCACTGCTCGTTCGCCGAATGAAGATCAGCCCTGGAATCTTACTGGCGCACGCACGGACGCTAGCCAAAGGTACGGCAAAATATCCCGTAACCAGAGTCGAGGTGAAGTCTTTCACCATACACGCAGGAGTACAGGCAGAAACACTGGACAATGTCATAGTCGGACAACTACCGAAACGAGTGATAATCGGTTTTGTCAGCAATAAAGCCTTCAACGGCGACAGACAGCGCAATCTGTTTAATTTTCAGAACTACTCTTTGAATTTCCTGTCGTTGTACGTCGACGGGGTGCAAGTCCCATCGAAGCCGCTACAGATGAGTTTTGGCAAAGACGATCTCTACGTGGACGCTTATCACACCCTCTTCTCCGGTACGGGGATTCATTTTCTGAACGAAGGAAACGGTATCGGCCGGCAGCAGTTCGCCAAAGGAAATTGTCTATCGGCTTTTGACCTAACCCCCGATCTCTCAGCCAACTGTACATCGCACTGGTCGCTCATCAAACATGGAACTCTCAGGGTCGAAGTGCGGTTCGACGATGCTCTCAAAGAAACTGTTAATTGCCTAGTGTACGCTGAATTTGATAATCTCATTGAAGTTGATGCTGCACGTCAGGTCATTACAGATTTTTCGGGCTGAGAAAGAGAGGGAGATCACGCCCCTCCTATCACGACCGCTTCTATGACATACCAGGTGGTGATTTCCGTTAGAGAGAACACTGTGACTACACCACGCCAACGTCTTCAAGGGGAGCAACAGACCGGCTGGAGACACCCGATAAACAAAAATTGAGACGGGGATTGTAACACAAGGCTGTATATAATCACCCGTAACTACGGTGCCGAGCCAGTCAGCATTCAAACTACGTCACTGCAGGTTCGCTCTTCCAGCTCTCTATACATTCGACTACATTCTTTCAAGTTCAAGTATGGATTACGTGATAGATATTCAAGGATTTCGAAATATGTATGGTAAATTTATACCGAAAGAGGTGGCAGTCGTCACCATCGATCACCGCTACTCGGCGCATTGGTTAATAGAACCGCCATATCCCTTCACGGATCTGCCGCTCAAAGAACGCGGCGTGAACAATTACGTAACCTGCTACCGTCATGGCATCGAGTGGTTTGAAGGTGATATCTCGCTGGTTCAATTGGACATTAACCTCCGAGAAATCGCACGTAACGCTCATCGAATCTTTGCCCGTGGACACGATAAATGTAAATATATTGAAAGTAGTACCGCGCGTCAAATATTCAACTTGGAGGACATTGATTGCCCGGCGTTCGACAAACTGGAACGGTCTTCGGTATGGTGCTTCTTCCACGGCGTTAAGAAGGAGGAATTTTTCAAATGTGTGATGAACAACGCACTCAAACTGAAGAAATGGATCAACAATAAGGATATTCCAACTAAATACGAATATACAGAAGCATTGTCAGCCAGTAAGCCCAAAATCACCGGAGAGGATAGTTCGACTGGTAATCAGCCACTGCAGGTACCAAAAAGAAATTTCACGCTACAAGCAGTAACACCAGAGTCAGTCGTTTCACTGAAAATCTCTCCTAATCCGTCTGCGCCTACGTCAGACGGCGAAGTTACCGTTCCCTACGAAATACTTACTACTGCGATTGACTCACATACCTCCTCACAACCTTCTACGAGTGGTATGATTATCTCCGATAACGAGGGCGAAGAAAAAGAAGAAGGAGAAGAAGACGAGGTACAAAATGGACAGTCTACAGATATGGAGCGCGATGCCGGCGATTCCGAACGGGAAGACCGGGGTTTTTGCAGCGGATCAGATACCCCTCATCTGGACACGCCCGACAGCCTTTGTGTCAAACACGGATGATCACACACGCCCCGGTAGCCACTGGGTAGCATTTTTCGTCAGTTCCTCCGGACACGGTACATACTTCGACAGCTTTGGATTACCACCATTCGTCCTTCACTATAAGCGGACTTTACGAAGAAATTGCAGACGATACGTCTGGAACGACAGACAGCTTCAAAGCCTCACTTCTGATGTATGTGGACAATTTTGTATTATGTTTATGCACTTTATGGCTGCTGGTTTTTCTCTGCGGGATTTTCTCAATATATTTACTCCTGACCTCGAAAGAAACGATCGTATCGCAGAATTATTCCACAACCGAATAGCCCATGTCACAAAACGCAAAACTAACACCATCAATTCAAATCACATTTATCCTGTAAGTTGTCTTCAATGTTGTACCTCTAAGAATTGTAATGTTGCTGATAACAAGGCTAGTAAATAAAAAAAACCTTGATAACATATCTTGTGTAATTATAAGAACATTGTAATTATCACTTAGTCGTTATCTGTAATAACCATGTATGTATTTGCACCTGTGTTAACCGAATAAACCTGCAAGGATGAGATTTGATTTTTCTACGCAATCCACCATTGAGTTCTGTTACCTCACCCACCCACCCTGATCCTCGTAAATCTAAGCATGCCTATAGTCCTGCATTAAGAAAGAGAGAGAGAGCGACCAGGTCTATATTTTCCAAGCACACGTAAACTTTAGGATAAACACTGACGGCTGGGTAAGGTCAGTGACACGAGCACCCGACACAGAGAGAGCAGGGATGAAGAAAGAACGAGAGCCGGGGTGGAGGACCTGTAACCCCAAACGTCCAAATCGCAGAGTTCGCTTCGTGAACGGAGGTAGCGGGGCCAGATGGGTAGGTGGCCCCAGAATCGGCCGCATGGCCAGGGGCACCAGGGTAAGGGGATCGTCTAATGGTCAGGGTGCACAGGCCCAGAGGCCATCCCGTAGAGTCCGGAATCTGATTCGCGGTCAACGGTACCTGGGGTAAGGGGTCGTCACACGATATTCAGCACGTGGCGAGGGGGTCGCGGGCGAAGGGCTGACGAGCCGCGGAACTTCGAGGCGGAAAAACCGCTTCTTGGTAAGGGGTTGCCGGAAAGGGGTGGTCGTCCGGAGAAGCTTCTAGAATAAAATACCTCGTAGACGAGGGGCTGCGGGGGAAGGGGAAGGGGCCCCAAAATTTGCTCCTTGGCGAGGGACGGCGGCGGGAAGGGGATGGCGTCCCAAAATTCGCTTCGCGGCGAGGGGCGGCGGGGGAAGGGGATGGCGTCCCAAAATTCGCTCCAAGGCGAAGGGCGGCGAGGGAAGGGGATGGCGTCCCAAAGTCACTCCTCGGCGAGGGGCAGCAGGGGAAGGGGATGGCGTCCCAAAATTGGCTCCGCGGCGAGGGGCGGCGGGGGAAGGGGATGGCGTCCCAAAGTCACTCCTAGGCGAGGGGCGGCGGGGGAAGGGGATGGCATCCCAAAGTCACTCCTAGGCGAGGGGCGGCGGGGGAAGGGGAAGGCGCCCCAAAGTCACTCCTAGGCGAGGGGCTGGCGCCGGAGAGGGGTGCGAGGGGGGTTTGTTGTGACGCCCCAAAGTGCCCCTATACTACTGACGTATACATATCAGGCGCAGCGAGCCCCCCGATTATCGGTAGATCATGGCTATATTTATTAGGACTTTGGCTTCTATATAAAGATTCAAAATTAAATCACGTTGACAGAATTAAAAAAAATCAGAATAAACTGAAGGATATTTTTTGTCATAGAAAAAAATTTTTGAGGCAGGAAAAGGCTCATTTACTAAAAAAAAAAATAAAACTCGAATTAAAAGGAAATGCAACTCTCAAGTATTGTTTAGCGCGGTCGGTCCCTTTCGCTCTGCAGCAGAAAACTGAAAAAGAACTTGAAAGGTTGGTAAAGTTGGTGATCATAGTACCTGCAGAGACTAGCGAATGGGCCACGCCTATCGTACTTGCAGTAAAACCAACCGGCGATATACTAATATGCGGAGACTTTAAGGCAACGCTCAATCTACAGTTGAAAGCAATACGCTATGCACCTCCGAATTTTGATTATGCAGTGGCCCGGTTACAAACACGTTGCAAAAATGAACTTGAAAATAGGAATAAACGCTATTTGAAAATCGATTCGAAAGACGCTTTTTTGCAAGTTCCGGTGGATGAAAGTTCACAACATGTGATGACAATAAACACACACAAAGGATTATTTCGTCCTATGATGTATGGAGTAGCCTCTGGTCCAAGATTTTTTCAAATGAATATTGAAGAGATATTAAAAGATATTTAGGGAGTCGCCGTAGTAGCAGACGACGTGGTTGTAACGGGCGACAACGATGAGAAGCATTTAATGAATCTAGATAAAGTTTTGACAAGATTGTAAGACTGTGGATTGAAAGGTGGGGTAGATAAATGTGATATTTTAAAAGAGAAAATTAGTTATTTAGGATATAAGTTATCACGTGATAATATAAGTACTGATGTAACAAAATATAAAGCTATTGTACACATGAAATGTCCTGGAAATCATAAAGAATTGCAATTGTTGCTTGGAAAAATTAATCATTACGGTAGATTATTTAAAAACAGAGCACAAACGTTGGAACCATCATATGAGTTAAGTAAGCGTGAAGAATTTACATCGACAAAGAAATGCAACGAAAGTTTTCAAAATATCAAAGATAATCTGAAACATGTTATTGTGAATTACAATCCCGATGTACCACTCATCTGGACATGCGACGCGTTCCCCGAGGGTTTAAGTGCGTTTATCAGCCAGCCGTATGCGGATGGTGAAAAGCCAGTTGTGTTCGCGTCCAAGAGATTGACACGAGCCCAGAAAAACTATTCTTAAATTGATAAGGAAGCTGCTGTGATCATTTTCGGAGTTACGGGATTTTATGATTATTTATCTGCACGGAACTATATTTTGAGGACAGACAATAAACCATTGTCGAGAATATTGGCTCCTGAAAAAAAAATTCCGAGAATGGCCACGAGCATGTTACAGAATTGGTCGCATTTCTTAATGGCATTTAATTATAAAATAGAGTGCATTCGCACGAAAGAAAATGTTTTTGCTGATACATTATCGCGCTTACCCAGCTATAGAGACGAAAAAGAAAACGAAATTTTAGAACCAAAAGAAAAATACACTTATCTACATTATGTAGTTGAAAGTAAGATCGCATGTCTCGATTATAAAGCAGTGGCGAGAGAAACTAGTAACGATAAAAATTTATCAATAGTGAAAAGAAATGTACTGAATGGCTGGGCGGAGTGTAAAATTAAAGATTATCCTGATGAACTTAAACCGTTTGCTTTGAGAAGAGATGAATTAACGATCGAAAAAGAATGTTTGATGTGGGGCCATAGGGTCGTTATTCCAAAAAAATTACAAAACGAAATTTTACAAAAACTACATGAAAGTCATTTCGGCATTGTCAGAATGAAAAGCATGGCAAGGTCAGTCATTTGTCGGCCAAATATAGATAAGCAGATTGAAGACTTGTCAAAATACTACGAACATTGTGTTCAGATAAAAGATAGCCCAAGAAAAATGAAACTTTCGCCATGGCCGTACCCAACTCAACCGTGGCATAGGATTCATTCTGACTTTGCAGGGCCATACTTGGGTTATACCTATTTGTTAGTTTGAGATGCATTTTCAAAGTGGCCCGAGATTTACATTGTAAAAAAGATGAGAGCAGATCATACGATAGAAATTTTGGAAGATGATTTTTTAAAACATAGTTCACATCGTAACAGATTTCGGTACACAATTTACCAGCGTAGAAACAAACAGTTTTTGAAAACCTGGGCATAAAGCAGACGTTTGCGGCCCCGGGACATCCAGCAACGAACGTGGCTGCCAAAAATTTTGTCAAGACATTTGAACGTAAATGAAAAGCTGCAGTCGGAAGTACAGCTCTTACGGTGGCGAAAGCAATTCAGAGATTTTTAATTTGTTACAGGAACTCAAAACACACTATGACAAATGAAACATCTGCTAAGTTGTTAAGTGGTAGAGATTTTCGAACACCTTTGGAATTGTTACATCCGAACAGTAATTTATTTAGTTAAATAATAAAAATAATTGAATTTAAACAAGAGAATCAAGTTAAAAATTTTAGTGGATGTAGAACTGAAGAATTTCCGAAAGACGACATAGTAATGGCCAAAGATTTTCAAAAAAATTACTCAAACGTGTCTCAATCAAAAATAGTTGAAATATTGTCCCCTCGAAGTTGTACTGTCGAATTTGAGGACGGAGGGAGACACAAAAAACATTTTGATGAACTCTATAAGTGGTGAAACACCGATAACGATAAGAACGATAATAAAATGCAACAAAGTGAAATTGTCGGAAATCCAACAATGAGCCCTGTACGAAGATCGAATAGATTAAGAACCAAATGTGAGCGGTATGTATCCTTTAAATCTCTCTATCTGATAAAAAAGTTTCAAACAAATGAACAGGTAAAAAAAGATTATAATAAGAATAGTAAAAAAAGACTATAATAACAATAGTATGAAAAAGATTATAATAACAATAGTATACGCATGAAGTTGGCGGTGGGGTGAGATCCCGAAAACAAAACAAAAAGCATCTAGCAAGCCCTTTGACAGCCGTCATTGGCTGTTTATGACAGTCTTTGACAAATATCTTTATAGGTATCTCTTTCTGACGCGCAAAAAATGAACATGCAAACGAAAATTATCAAGATGATTCCCGACGGGAAGTATCTTTTTCGCGCGTTGGCGTATTGTGTATACGGCACTCAAGATCGACACGCAGAGGTGAGACTGAGTATCGTTTCAAATATAGTGGATCATTGGTCTACGTTTGCGGGTTTTATTACAGGTAGTGAGTCAAACAGTGCTGTGATTAGGTCACCTGGTGATTACAAATCACATATGAATGAAAATGGAATATACGGGGGAGAAGCAGAATTAGCTGCAGCTGCGGACATTTTTAAGATATGTTTAATCGTGTATCGCGAAGAACAAATTCATCCACACCAGATCGGATCACAAAATGAAACACAATTCTCGCTCCTCTTCACCGGCGAAGGAGACAGTGGACACTTTGATGTCTTGCAGAACCAAAATGAAATTCAGATAGTGAGTAATAAGTATGAAAGGTAACAATCAAATAATAGTAAATCTAAATATATCACGAAACAGTCAAAAGGACAGCCAGGATTTACGATGACAAGGGAGAAAGGAGGAGTTTCAAGCAGCAGACAAGGCGATGGAGACGGTGGATGGTCGGAAGTATCACAAAAGAAAGAGGAAAATAAAATTGTAAGTGCGAAGAACCAAATAAGCCAGAGAATAATAATAAACAAATATTCCTATAACCAGGCAAGAGGACGACCAGGGTCTATGTTATCACAAGAGAAAGAGGTGTTTTGCGGAGTGAACAGCAACACAAATATAGAGAAAAAATAATATAAAGAAGGTGATTTTGGAGAATAACGGGCAGAGCGGTAGCAAAAATAATTCAGCAAGTCAAGGAGATAGATCGATATCAATAGAGAAGGAACAACAATTATTAACCAACGAATGGAAGCTTAGATTGCTGAAAAAAAGAAAAGTAAGCACAGAAGGAATTGAAGTGGACAGCAAGTGCAGACCTGTCATTAAATCAACATGAAGGAATTCGCCTGTCTACTAGACAATGCGTAGAGAAATAGTGAGGCGCGAAGCGCCGAACAACGAGGCGCGTAGCGCCGAGATGGGGTTGGCGCGCGAAGCGCGCAGGGGCGAAGCCCCTAGTGAACAATAGAAAAAAATGAATAAATAAACAAAATAAGGGGCCGAAAGATGTAGCCCAGGCAACATAGTTTCGTAACAAACACATATAAATTATGTTACACTTAGTTCCGTGAATATCACAGGTATGTTGTATGAAACGTGAATGTAATGGTCCAGGCACTCTAAAATGTCCGCCACATATCATGCTACAGTTTCGTCACGATCGTGTTGAATGGCTACATGCTAGTTACGTTGCTGAAGCGTGAATTTGGCAGAACAGAGACGTCACAATGTTACGTTAAGGCTACATAGCAATCATGCACCGCTTGAAATCGGAGTTACATGGCCTCCATGTCGCTAAGGTGTTTCAGGAAATGATGGTAGGTATCAGATACATCACGATCAATTATCCATAAATGTATCAAGTATATAACTATTGTTCTGTGAGATAGAGTATTCTCGTTTATTATATTATGTATTACTTATTGACTTGCTCATAAATAGAGCATACAAAGATCTTATCGTACATTTGTACTAATTCTCATACGTATACATCTATTTAACACACAAACATAAATTCAAAAGCTTAATTGGATATTAGGAACAATTTCATTTTACAGTCTTATTGAATGTTTGATTCTTGCATTACCTAATCCACATCACAGAAATAGTTTATCTTAATATTATATTTTATTATTTAGGCCTTGATTTGATTGTATATATTAATATTATGAAAGATATAAAATATGTGTCGAAATATAGTACATGGAGGAGAAAAAAAAACGTTTCATCAAACAAAGTGAATAATAAGCATTAATGTTCAAAAAATTAAGAAAGTAGCGAAGTAGAGAAGCCATACCTTTGTGTATAGTAGATCATTACTAAGTGAACTTTGAAGTACATGTTAACCGCTCCTAACAGCAAGTCCCTAACTCGCGAGCTCCGGTTATAAAGACCTTAGGAACTCCGAGTATAGCGATCTCTGTAATCGGAATATATAGAGTGCCTGAGATAAGTCTTTACATGCGGAGCTCGTGAGTTAGGGTCTTGCTGTTAGAAGCGGTCGAGTGTATGTATACTTTTCTTCTTCAAACTTATTTAGTCATCTACTAATTTATTATACTTCATTGATGGGCATAGTATTGAAACTATTTCAAGGCACGAACACTTCAGTGCTTTCCTCTGTTATTCTATTGGTTAAATTATCACAATCTCGTAACTGGACGATGTGTTTGTTTTGATAAGGCCAGAAAAACTCTCACAATTAACGTAATCGTCGATATTGAATAGAGTGAAAGAAATAGAAGAAGTTTAAATAGTGAAATAAAATGTCCAAATACTACGTGTAATATTTCTATTGTGACCACACTGTACGTGTATCTATAACAATATGAGCGCGTAGCTCATTTTATATAATATTTCATTAATCAAATTTGTCTTTTTTAATCTTAATAATCTAAGTAAAAAATTTTCTCAACGTTGAACACGAATAAACTATAAAATAAATCTTTCTACTTTGTACTTTCCAGGTCTTTAATTGTTTGGTATAGACTACCAAAGTAAACGTTAGATATTTAGAAAGGTACGAAGACGAGGCAAGATAATGCGGAAATGAGACCTGCATCTCCTTCTTATGTACCCCATAAATCTGTTTGGGGCATCTTATGGAAACTGTCATGGTTTAGCGCGTCATCATCTGTACTAATTATTAGCTCCAGGATGTGGTTGAGGTCCGTTCTTTTTTGTATTCTCTCTCTTGAACCGCTGTTTAGCTTGGCGGAACCATTCTGACACCGTATCTTCAAATTCTTTGTCTGTACAAGTGTATGACAGTCTCACTCCATCTGTAGAGTTGAATACAAGTTAGTGTCGTATTGATGCCTACTCACTGTTCTGTGAATGTAGCTTTAATAATCACACTAATCTTTGATGGCTGCTGTGACTTTCAAATTTGAAAGTTGAAAATTGGTCCTCAGACCGCACCATGAAGCGTCTTTAGCGAAGTCGTTGGTGAATACTTGTCGCAATATTCTCAAAGTATTTTCTTTGGCACTGTTCCCGCCAATTTGTCCAACATACTTTACCTGAGAGTAACAATATTACCATAAAGATAATTATTTTCATTTGGAAAGTTTATGTATCAAATATTTTGTAAAAAAATGCCTGTACATGACTGATCAATTCTCATAGGAACATATTCAACGGTCGTTGCTTCGAAAGGATATTTTGAGAGAAACTCGCTTGAAATTTTGCCAAAATAGTCGGCTTTTGAATCTTTGAATGACTAGAAAAAGACAAATCGTAATACTCTTGCTATGAATTTCCCATGATACAATAAAAGTGATTAAGATTCCCAGCCGTACCTCTTCAGAAAAATTTCCTACACACACACTCTCATCAGAGTTGAATTTTTTACAATACATTTATTACCATAATCTAAGAATGATTAGAGGCATTTTTGATTTTCAGTTGATTCAACCGTCTGTTAATGTTTCAGAATACGAAAAGAAACAATTCTGTCCAAAATTGAATGAGCAGGTCTACTTGCTAATTCCTTCTAAAAATACATCATGAATCACTCACAAAAGTACTGCAAAAATCCGCATTAGCCAATTTGTTTTCAAACGCTTGTATATCAGCAGTGTTTTTGAATGGAAGATCGTCTGTAACCTTTTTAAAATCTTTTCCGTGACCTACAGTTCCATGTTGACCCACTTTCTGTTCAATCTCAGCTAAACGTCGATCCACTAATTGTTGAGTGACCAACATCTCAGCCAATAGTGTGGTTAATGCCGAGAATTTTTCTGTACAAACACAAATACGTAATCGAAACTGAATACAAAATTCAAGCAGGACTTGGTCACTCTAAAATTTTTTAAAAACGAATCAAGGTTACCCTCTATGAGTATTCTTGTCTTTTCCTGAGAATCTGAAAGCAAAATAATCGTATTGTACTCGAGCCCATGTACTTCCATTGTGAACCATGAATATTATTTTGATCCAAGAAAATTTGCATTGCGTATGTCGCAATTTCTCATATACGTACTATTACATAAGTCAGGGAGACTACCGTCAAATAATATTGAGTGCCCTTCTAGACCCTGATGAGCAGAAGGGTGTAAAGCACTAGCATTTAGGGAAGGATCACCGCGTCTTTTTGTACTGCTTGGAAAGTCTGTAGATAAAAAAAAATACGCTTATCAACCAAATAAAAAATTGGACGGTACCCAATTATCATTCATTAAGGTTATTCTACACTACTAAATCCAAATCATAGACCACTCATGCGCACATGCCACCTTTAGGAACTTGTATAAAAAAATACTATCCATATATGTACCTGCAGTTCCATTATCCGCATTTATGTCGAAATCATCTACTACAATATCGATGGGCCAAGACTCAAATGCATGAGGTATTGACGATAGGTTGGTATCTTTCCCTACGATATGTTTCGCTCGTGCCGGGGGGATACTAATAGTATTCGTATTAGTCGAGTTTAAATCAATGGGTAAATGCTCAATGTCTATTATTGTCTGAGAGTCCGATAGTGGATTACTATTCTTTGTTTGGCTTCGTTTTGATGACTTTGGGATATCTGTCTGATTAGGTATATCAGGGGATGATTTTTTTTTTTGAATATCTGTCTGATCAGGTATATCAGTGGATCGATTTGTAACGGAAGGTTTCATATTCTTCTTTTTATCAAGTTTCGGTGGCTCTGGCATCGAGGTTGTTGTGGAATGTTCACTGTCAGGCGAATCTTCCCTATCGGTAGATTCTTCCCTTACGCGAGGAAGCGGCTGTTTCCTTTTTCTAAGATATGGTTTATCACCTTGACTTTGACTTGAGCTACTCTCACTTTCAGATTTTTTAGTTGCAGCCGCAGACCGAGCTTTCTCCAAATTTTCTGTAAATATGAGAATTGTAAATATTCAATTATGTCTACCTAGCTTGTTACATTACGCTATTAATCGAATAAATGAATCATATTACGATCTGCTAAATTATCATGATTGGAAGATTTTTTCAAACGCTCAATGACATTCAAGTACTTTAAATTGCATAGTTTTTTTTTGGCATAAACACGAAGCATTCTACAGTATATCACGGAGCTTTAGACGATCACTTCATTTTCAATTGAGTTCACAAAAGCAAGGGGGCCTATTACATGCAGTTTATACAATTATTTACCGTAATAGCTTTCAAATTTAACATGGCAGAGTGTCCACTTTCTACTGTCTTTTACAGGGGGCTTTCGTTTTGTTATGTATGATTTTACGTCTGCCGTTTTCGGCCACCAACACTCAGTTTTGGTAGCAGTGAGCCATGTACTTGGAACTTTGGACGTTATATCATCGTCCTCATCACTAAAATCATCTTCGTCGAGAAACGTAACGACAGCGTATGGCCCAGTCAGAGTCATTGTCAGTAAATGAATTCACTAGATAACAAAAGTATAGAACAATATATTATTAACAATGAATTTCAACACTTGAGATTAAGCAGGGTGGAAACGAAAGACCCAAGTTATGCAATCGACATCGCTAAAACATGGTCGATAGTTTCCTTTGAGGACTAAAAACTTTATATTTGTCAATATCAAAATATAAAATTCTGAATTTCTGAGGAAGACGTCGAGTCATGTAGTTGAAACATTAATTGGATATCTAATTCATTCTATCATAACCTCCCTACCTCAATTAGATGCTCTATTGCTATCTATTGTAAATCTTAATGGATCTCAACAATAAGTTTCATCGAACAATGTACTCAATTACTTCCATTATTTATATTGAAAACTTGAAGAATAGTCGCCGGGTTATGATCATTGAATTTTAATGAAAACCAAGGGATTTTTCGAAATATCTTCTTCTGTAAAATTAAGAAAATCGAAACCACAGATTTTCATCTCTCCAATCGCGCTAACAATATATCATTTGCATATAATATATCGCACGTGCATTTCGAGAATAGTGCGATTTTTTCTCTTACGGTAAAGTACCTACATACATTTGCCAAATTTAATATTGATCAGGAATTTCTTCCATTTGGGATCAATTACTGCCTATTTGCATCTGCGGGGAATGCGTAATATATACGAGACGAATTTATTATCGGTTGCACACGAGTTGCAAAAATGTATAGGTTATAGAAACGTAAGTAGGTAGCAAATACCATAAGTGGTAACCTAGATCCAGAACTAAATTGAGTCGATTTTAGCTGTAAGCTGATTAAATGTGAAAATTTGAAACAAAACAGAGAAATAAAGGATTATCGGTTCGGTACGTACCTTGCAAACCGCGTGGTGAGATCCGTACACGCACGTGTGAGACTTGTTGAAGCTCGGCTTGTAAGAGCGTTACAACGTGGTGCGTACGTATAGGAGCCTGCGCGCGCAGGGTAGGCTCGCATAGGTGAACTGCTTGTTTAATTACGCGTCGGAAATTCAAATCTCGTGAACCATCGGAAATACGAAACTATCTCGCTCGTTTATGGGCATTTTCAAACACTTGTGTTCAATGTGTCTGGCCTCAATCACAACGAATTCGTAACGTTCCTCATCTACTACATTAATACCGACTTCCGAAGAGTCGCAGGGCTTATCGAAGAATAATTTCGAATCCCGATATTTTTTTCCGTACAAAAATATTTTGTTCTTTCTGAGGAAAATACGGTTGACGGCTATAATGTTTTCATTGCGTAAAAGAACACAGTTATCACTTTTTTTTGTACCCAAGAAGAAGTTTTCATACTCTACTGACTTTATAAATCGTCTACCCTCACTGTCTTCTCCGGTGCTGGCAAATTTTGTAATCGGATACTCTCTTTGTGCAGGATTTATTTTCAGTTCATTTTCTTCGTGGACCCTGTTGATAAATTGTTGTAAGGGTTTGTTCGATGTTTTAACTTTTTTCTTAATTTTTTGCATAAAATTTTCATATTTAAAAGCACTGTACTTTTCGAGAGGGCCGAGTAATTGTACATCGTCACAAATATGGATTAAGTTGTGAACATTGTGAGAAATATGTTCTGTACCGTACAACCGTGAATAATTTGATACAAAATATATCAATAAGCTCCGTGCGTAGTCTATCAGTGTCGTAGAATATTTTTCGCTGGATAAGATTCGTACAGCTACACTGAGGCTAAGAAAGTGATAATATTTATCTTTATCTAAATGTTCTTTAAATATCATCGGTCCAGTATAGAGTAAGAGTTGTCTTAGCTCCGTTGCCTTATATCGATCGACTTGCTCTAACGGTCTCGGCTTTCTTGCAAATTCTTTAGATAATGTTGCGGCTAATGACATCAAGTAATCGGAGGCCGCCTTCAATTGTGCACTGGTCATCCGCACATTTTTTCTTCCTTTCACCCAGAATTGAAGCAGCTTTTTCATGATACCAAGGCATAAGAGATGCATATAATCCAGTGGGAACTGGCTCACCATTCCTATCTTCAAGTTTTCGAGAATGGATCGCTTCTTGTGATATTCTTCGTTGACTTTCAATCTGAATGATTCATCTGTTCTCAAAGTAGCATCAACTTCAGGATACGTCACACGATTTGTCTTAAATTTACCCTCTTGCATACATTTGCTACATCCAAAGTATGCGTTATGTCCTTTGGTACCAGTGATGTAGGCTTTCGCAGGTGCATTGCATATGAAGACGTTCAGTTCACATGATATTTTGTGGCCTTCTATTTGTATACCCGACTCACAAACCTTCAAAGCATCCTCGACAAAATATTTCAAGAAGTCGTTACAATCCAGAGGTTTCTCATTGCCATGGTATATGCCAACGACGCAAGGCTGAGTATGAAAAGGTGCTTCAATAGCCGTTAAAATTGGCCAAAACTGGCTTCCAGAGCTTTTCGTTAAAGGTAGACCATCCACATTAATATTGAATTTGATTACTGATGGAAAATCTTTAGGCGCATAATACTTCAAAACAGATTTAGTTAAAGCATTGGCCAAACCAAAATGATAATAGTTACCCGGTGACATACTGGTAGTTTTTATATTTCTTGGTGTTTGCATAAAAGTCCTTGCGTCAGATGGCAAATCATGTCCATATTTCTTCAAAATTTTCAACAAATTGCTCAGATGGTTTTAACTTATTGATGATTCAATAGCCCAATTCTGAATTTCCGTATAGATATCAGAATTATTTTTGTTTCTATGCTGTTCACAATCTTCAGTATTCTTTGTGAAATAACTACTGCTACCGCTAGTACCAGGCTCACCATTGAAGTTTTCGTCTCTAGCTGGACTGCTTTGTTCTGTCTCGAGAAAATTATATTCTGAATACCCTGCCTCTGATGCTTCAACATTAGGATCTGTATTTTCTGAGCTATTGTCGTTCAAATTATGCTCACATTTTTCACTATTAGTTTTTGAGCTTACTTTTTTTAGCACTTTTTTCAATTTCTTAGCTTCTTTTAAAATTAATCGTCTTCGCTGCCTTGTAGACAGAATAGTAATCTCCTTTCCAATCTTGGGCATCTTCCGATAATATCCTGTGAAAATGATCGAATGCATTGAAATGCTCATCAACCGCATTAGCATAATGATATGTTATTTGAATTTAGCTATCACAACCATTACAAAAAATTAGCTTAGACCCCAAGTATCCCATACTAATTAAGTATAATATATTCTTCAAATCGTGAACCCAGACAAAATTTTGAACTTTTTGCAGAGGAAAATAATCGTCTTCATAGAAAAAATATATATAACCTATAACAAATAATTGGTACCTGCAATACGTTGTGTACAATTTATTTTGGCAGAGGGGAAATGAGTGAATATTTTCATCTAATTGTAAAACACTTTTGGCTGATTCAAAATTTATACCTTCACCTATTATATGTTTATCAGAAGATTGAGCGTTTTCATTTATAAAGAGATATAGTACCGTAAAACGCTCGAATACTCGTCAAAGTATCCAGATTTTCGATTCCTCAATTTTTTTCGTGGTTTTTATACAAATTCACTCACTAAACAGAGTCGATTAAACCGACGACTCGGCTTGAATAAGAAAAATATAAACTAATTACGTGATATTATATTTATAGTAACGAATTACCTGATATTATATTTATTAGTAATTGGTATTGAAGTCACAAATAAAACACACGACGCGTCTGCATAATATTATGCTTCACTTATAAGAACTTGCAGGTTATATGTTCGAGGTTATGTTTCTACTTTCAGAGATGGCGTATTAGCAGATACGCAGAAACATAGGAGCCGTAGATCTCGGTATACGTTGCGCTTATGCGCACATAAGTTATGTATCCGTGCTGTCTCTTTCAAGGGATGGTACAATCAAAGATACGCTGTAACGTAGATGCGGCAGATTGCGGTTACAGCTTGCGTACGTTATGTTAGTTACGTCACACTTGATTCCTCAAATATGTAAAGTAAATGTTACACTGTTCCATATACGTTATGTACAAACGGTCCGTATGTCTTACATCATTTCTATGGAAAGTATTATCGCATATACACCATAGCATATACTTTACGTAACACGCTGGTGTGGCTATGATGGATTGTCGTTATATGGAGTTTCCGTTTCCGATATGTTAGTTCTACTTTTATTACGTGAAGATTACGTTTACAGTTGAACGTATCAGGATCATCACAATAAAGACGTCACATTCATGTCAAAAGATTAAATTGTTACCTGGGAGTGTATGTGTATGAGCGGTATGCGTAGTCCGAGAGACACCTATGTATTGTGACGTGGACTTTTCCTGCTCCTCGGTCACTCGGAGAAAATGACCGAGAACTTACCGCGTGCACAATAATTTGGCGTCCATAATGTCCCCTGAACCTGCAATAATACCGCGAAATTTGTTGGGCGCCCGGCGTGGTCAACACGCCTCGAAATCGGTAATACGATATACCGCGACCATATGCTCGGTAGCTCACTGCCGCGGAGAGGGGAGGGGTAATTTTTGGGTAGAGAGAGATACGCCACACGTACGCCGACAAGTTATTTCACAAAGCAGCAAGAAAATTAAACAATATATTTCAAAATAGCGATAATACAACAAAAAAATAAAAATAATAACAATACTGCGGAAGCTTGTCCTCGCGATCCCAAACGCAAACGCTTAGCTTACAAAAAAAAAGAACAAGCAAACAAAATAATCAATAAAAAAAACAAAAAAAAAAAAAATATGAAGGGATCCCGAAGACCTCTACGGCCTACGTGCGCGAGTCACTATACTACTCATGACCGCTAATTTACACACAAAAAGAAACCAAAAGCAAAATCGGACGCGACGCGCTGCTCGCGATCGTCCTCTACAGAACGGCGCTAATCGCCAACTTAATACTAACGGATTATGCAAATGAAGAAGAAAACTAAACTGAAACGAGGCTCGTCGCGGCACCCGCGACCCTCCTCTAGGAACGAATATTTTTATTAGCGCGCACCCGAGCTCCACTTTCTCTGCGACGGCGGGACGCGGTCGCGAATTCGAATGCTCCCCGTGAGACTGCTCGCGACCTACACGAGAACGGAGGCTGTATCGGATGAAGTAAAATGACCCCGTGTAACGGATTTCAGTTACACTCAAACTCGAGGCAACAATGTCTCGGCTCAACCCGTGACTCGACTCGATCTCCTCGATCCCCCGAAATTAACGCTACTTCCTTACGCGCAACTCAGGCTACGGTCACCAAGCAAATGTATCGGCTAAAGAATCTCGAGTACAGTTGCTAACGCGAATCCTCACTGGCGATCCGTCCTCGGCAAGCCTTTACTAATGATCTCTCGAGATTCTCTCGCAAGAAGGTTAACAGCGCTTACCGCTCCACATCCACGCGACAAAAGGGCCAACTCCCTCGTGGTCCCTTGCTGCCATTTTCCTCGCGATCACTCTATTTCCTCGAAACTCTCAAAACCAAAAAAAAAACGCACGATCGCTGTGTTCGATAGTCCTCGTTAACCGCCAGAAATAGAGTGATCTCGAATGGTCGCAACGCCGATCTCGTCACGCTGATCCTTCGTGACGTCATCACCCTAAGAATGCGCAACAATCGATCGGTCATCGATTTTGGGGATTGCGCAACTTGCCGCGCACCTGTCGTCGCTGCGCGGCGCAGAACTTAAGGCTAGATCGCGATGTCGTCTCCCGCGCAGCTCTACGGAGTCCTGGGGTTGGGCAGGGTGGTGCTCCCTCGTCGCTAGCTGGTCTCTCGCGGTTGCCTGGGTTGGGCGTAGGCGGGGTGAGCGGGGAGGCTGCGGCGCGCCGGCCGCCAGCGGGAATCGCGTCCGCCTTGGATTCCCGCGCTGCAGGGAACTGCGTTGCCTTCCCCTCCACAGCCTCGGTGTCCTTCCCGCGAGATCTCCGCGGTTTCGCCTTGCCTCGAATGATGTTCGGCGTCGGAGTTGGTCGCTGGAGGGTAGCCGGTGCACTCAAAAAAAATAAAAAAAACAAAAGCCTGTAATATCTTGGTCGCAATGCTCTATTTCGTCCCTGTCGAAGCTCGGGTGCGTGACTCCAGTTCTGGCGCTCTCTAAGATTATTTCGCGACTCGATTTTCTAAACCCTGATTCCGGGATCTCGCCTAGGGTTCAGGGAGTCTCTTGTAACGGGCAGGCCTAACCGAACTCCCACGTTACAGTATATTGGGGTGGTCGTTATTTGGGGTCAAAATTAATTTCACCCGCCTTTTTTTTCAGGCCATTTTTAGCTGCCTTTGTCCCATATGTAACAGTCGTGAGCTGATAATGAGATTCCGCGTGCTGTTCGTCTACCCAGAGTATTCGTTGAAGATCCCACTCTCCTAGGTGAATCTTAATTTGCCGATACATTTTTGTGATGTCTGTAGCAAACAAGTGCTTACGTCGGCGTATCCAGATGACCAAGTCGAAGATGTTGATCATCAGATTTGGACCAGCGTGCATGAGATCATTCAGAGAGTAGCCAGTGGAGCTCGCACTAGAGCCATTGAACACCACTTTGAGTTTGGTGGTCGAGCTATCTGGCTTGAGAACCCCGTGATGAGGCAGGTAATAGTGAGGCCTTCTACTTGTTGAATTATCGTCGAGCTTGATCATGTGATCAGCTCTTTCGTATTCCAGCATGAACTGAGTGTACAATTGGTGATACTGACTATCTCTGCCAAGCCGTTTGAGAATTCGTTGAAGGCACAGATGTGCTGTGTGATGAGAGTCCCCCAAAGCTGTTGGTGATGATTTGAGCGGTATTCTCACGATGTAACCTCCAGTTGAGTCTCTTGAGTGAGTAGTCTCGAAGTGGAGTTCACCCTCCTCTTTCTCTGGAGTGAATTGGGGTTCAATTGACGTTTGTGGTTCTTCCTGAATCCAAAACCTTGTTAGCAAGTCTTGTAAGGATGAGTTTGTTGCTTATGAGACGCCATGATGTGCCGCTCTTGCCAGAGTGACCGGTGCATGAATTGGACTTATGATTAGCCATTCAAAGATGGACAATTGAGCAATCGGAGAGCTAGACGAGTGTTTAATGATATTTGGCTTTATGAGCTGCCCGTAGAAGTCTGCTCCTATAATCACGTCTATTGCCCTTGGAGTGAGAAATTCTGGGTCAGCTAGGTTCAACCCCTTGAGATGAGGCCAGGTGAGTTTACTGTGTACCTTACTGGTTGGCAGGACAGTTGTTAGTGTCTTGAGAATATGTGCTGATATTTTTACTGAGAGTGGTCCATACCTGGAAAGAGGAGCAAGAGTGACAATGCCCCTTGTCTGAGATGTCCTTTTTCCACCAACGCCGTAGACGTCAAGTGTTGAGTGCCCCTTTTCAAGATTCAGCTGTGTGCTAAGACTTTCTGATGTGAATGAGATTTCTGAGCCAGGATCGATGAGTAGTCGAACCTGGTATGATGAGGTCGTCGAGAAGACTGTTGCTGTTGCAGTTGCCAGCAAGGTGAGATGACTGCATGTTGTAGATGAGCACGCCGATGGGTGATTGTTTCGTGGGGCGCGTTCTCTTTAATAAAAACGAGGCCGCGTATTTTTTAATTTGGTCACGATTTCCAAATCTAGAAAACAAAGATCTAGGGGATAGGAATAAATGAAATAAACACACATTTTGAGCCATCAGTTCTATATTTTATTATGGCTCAGAGAGGAAAATCTTTGAGGTATGAACCTTAGAGAAAAAACTCCCTTGCAAATGTTGCTTTACAATGTTTATAGGATATTTATCATATCAAATATATTTCGCACAATGAATTATTTCGGAGGTGAAATCTACGATCAGAAGACATTATATATATGTGGTTGTATTGATTGCTGGTTTTGTTTGAAACTTCCGAATTGAATCTCTATTTAAAACTTATGTATATTTGCGCTGGACCTCTGGACTATTTCATGCAGTATAATCGTGGTAAATGAAGTCGCTGGCGGCTTCGTGTAAGCATTACGCTTGTGCTCGGGTATCACCGCTTGATTCGGTGTACCTGAAGGATTACCTTGTATGAATCCAAGTATGTACAAGCAATCGGTAGATTACTTGCGTCAAGCATTGCGCTTGCTCATTGGTACAACCGGGCTGCGCCGGTGTGCCTTGCGGGACGTACCGCGCTTGTGTTAGTGTACTTACGAAGTTATTCTGGCTCCCCTGCATGCAACAATCAGGAAGGATTTGAAGATACATGACGCCACAAGATCCAAGTATCAATCGAATTGTAGTCAAACCCTTCAGATTTATCCATCCCTCCGGAAACGCACACAGAAAAGAAAAAGGCAAAAGGAATGAACCAACCGACCCCGTGTCGCTCGAGTACTTGACTGACGCGGCCTGGCCCACGCTATCTCCTCCACCTTCATGCTCGTCTAAATAAAACACATGCAAAAACAAAACAGAGAGAGTCGGCCGCGCAACGCATGTGTTCGTATACACGCGTGAGCGACCGTTCGTGCCTGGGCACCTCTGACTATTCGTTCGACCGAACAGTGATCGTGATTATTGACGATCGTTCCTCAGCATCACGCTGGTGAAAGGTTGGCTGCTTCAGAGGTTGATGCAGCTTGAGTATCTTTGGTGGTCCGAGAGCGTTCAGTTGAGGGATCGAAGATGGTTGAGAGGTATGCACCCTGCAGCATGGTATGATGAGTGCCGTTGCACATCTTGCAGTGTCTGGAATTGTTGCACTTTCTGCGTTGTGCCGACCAAGGCAGTTGGAGCACACGCTCCTCTCTTTCACGAGCCTTAAGCGTGCATCTTATGAGCAGCCTTGGGACTTTAAACACATCACAATGAAGTGATCCTGTCCACAGCAATCACATGGATACGATGCTCGCTGTTGGGTGGACTGAGATGTCTGCCGAGTCGACTGCGATTTGTTAGAAGCCTGGTATGAGCTGGCTCTTTTAGGAATAGCTCCCTTAGCAACATTGGATTGAGCAGAAGTTGAGTCCTGCTCGATGTGCTGTAATGTACGAGCACGAGCCATGAGAAAGTCGGTGAGCTGGCTGAGAGAAGGGAATTCTTCGGAAGATGTTAGGGACGTCTCCCACTTCTCACGAGTATCTCGATCAAGCAGTCCACCCATGAGTGTTACCATGAGACAGTCATTGCTGCCTTCGGTTGTGAGCGTTCTGATAGGCTGAGTTGTCTCATCGATAATATTCACTATCTTGGTGAGTGAGCTGGCTTGACGTTTCGGCATCGGCTTAAGGTTGAACAGTCTATCCAGGTGAGATTTGATAATCAGCCGCTTGTTCTCAAATCTCCCATTGAGCAGTTCCTACGCCTTAGTGTATGATGACGAATTCGGGGTGAGATTGACGATGAGTTCTGATGCATGACCTTGTACCGCTGTCTTTAGGTACTGAAATCTTTCGAGAGGGACCGAGATCGAGATCACTGAGATCTGAGCGATTGCCGATGACAGATATAAACATGGCCTTGAAATCTGGCCATTTCCTCATATCCCCAATGAAGGTCGGCACCGTTAATTCGGGTAGACGAGAGCGCGTTCGAGTTCCTGTTTCGACTGAAGCGATTGGTTGAGCAGGCAGTGTGAGCTGTTCTTGGAGACGTCCAAGCAAGCGCTTGATCTTGAGCACCAGCTTGGATTCGTTGAGGCTGACCTCTTTGGCAAAGTATGAGTGGTCTCGGTGAGCGGGAGGCCAATGTGAGACTAGCCACGAATGCTTGGTGCGGAAAGTCTTATGGATCTCATCCAGCTGGTCGAGCGTCATGATGACCTCGGTGAGCGCAATATCGTCGGAAGGTTTTGTCATCTGAGTAAGCATATTCTCCATCGACTCGATTAGCTCATTCTGAGAATTGACTCGCAGAAACAATTCACTGCTGAGCACCAACGGTGAGTTGCTTCGAGTTCTTCGACCTGAACCTTGAAGATGGTCAGCGGTCGTCAGAAGGTCAGCTGTCGGTGTTATTAGTGGCATCTGCGCTGTTGTTAAGGAGTCTGTTGATTCCTTGGCGGTCGACTCGTCCTCGCGCATGAGAGGCATTGTTGATGTACACGTCAGGGTGAACGAGTCACAAAAGTAAACACCACAACAAGGTGAGAAGGTGAAGAATCAAGGATGAGCAGACAACTGCGTGAGCGCGAGAGAGATAGCACTTTACGCGAACCGCAAGAGATGGAGAAGGTCAGAGTTAATCCGCGCACTACACGAGAGCGAGTGAGATAGGCTTAATCCTGGCAATGAGCGTGAGCGAGAGGGTCAGATTTCATCCACGCACTACACGAGAGCGAGTGAGAAGTCCGAGTCGCCGCGCACCACACGAGGGCGAGCGAGATAGGCTTAATCTTGACAATGAGTGAGGGAGAGAAAGTCAGAGTTAATAGCACAATGATTAATGTTTAAGAGATTGCAAATGTTCTATCCGGCTCGCAGCACCAAATGTTGAGAAATGAGTGATGAGAAGAACTTGGAACATTTGCAACTAACCTCAGGTTTTATTTAATAATACAATTTGATCAGTGTGCTATTTGAGATATGAGCATGTCTGGAATATATTAATTCCTTGAGAACCCGATTGTGATTTATGGTGATTCCAGATTTTAGGAATCACTTGAGAAGACTAATATGATTGTATTAATCAATTGAGAAGTCAATATGATTTATGTCACTGTGATATACCTATACATATAGCTAGCGCGAATAGCTAAGTAAGAGCTAGGTGAGTGAGGGCGTGAGAACACGTACTACGACACGACAGTGGTTACCCGACAGCCAAGCCAGGCGCAACTGCTCCTTCACGTATCATGTACACGTAATGAAGTTAAATCCAATCCTAATACTGGTACACCACAATCACGATAAAGCTTTTGTTGAGATGGTACAGTTAATTCACGTGCGAGCACAATGAGATGAAGAGTAATACTGATTGACAGCTAGAAGAGCCGGTAACTAGGCGCGTTCTCAGAGATAGTGAATTTACCTGGCTAGTCCACGTTGAGCGACACCTGCTTCTTGAGAGATGCTTTTGAGAATACCGATTCTCAAACACATTACCATAATAATGATAATTAAAAAAAAACATTTTCTCAATTTTTTTATTAATTTGCTTCTTCGTTTTTTTTTTATAAATGCATTTGAAATGGAATAATTTTCTAGACAAGTTACAAATTCTTAAGTATTGTCTGCTTTTTTGCGTCTGGATGATTTTTTCGATATTTGCTTACCCATTCGCGAGCAGTCCCTGTCCTTCTCGCTCCACCATGACGCGACGCCGGAGGCATTCGTATTGTTTTGTCGCCGGATTTTACTCACGGTGCAATCTCATTATCGGTCGGAAAATAATTCATATTCTCGCTGCTCTATAACTCACTCAATTATACAATTTTTCGGTGCTATCTCAATTGATAGAACTCTCGTATATTCGACTCTCGAAATCGCTCTATCGTGCTCATGATAGGACAGGGAGAAGGACAGGAACTGCTCGCGAATGGGTAAGCGAATATCGAAAAAATCATCCAGACGCAAAAAAACAGACAATACTTGAGAATTTGTAACTCATGTAGAAAATTATTCTTTTTTTGAATACATTTATAAAATAAAATGAGGAAGCAAATTAATAAAAAAGAGAAGAAATTTTTTTTTTTTTTAATTATTATTATTATGGTAATGTTATACAACATTTTGAGGGTAGGGGTTTCGGAAATTTTTTCCATGTAGCAACATGCTTGTAAACTAATTTCTGAAAATTTCAGGATGTTACAAACATATTAAGGCCCACAATAAAATAGTTACTCCAAACGCAGGAAAACCCCATGCGTTTTAAATGGAAAACTTCAACCCCTGTGGTCAAGGGTTAAGCGTTCTTTTAAAAATCTTAAAAAATTACAGCGTTACTTTTTACGTACTTCGAACCGATTTGGGGGGTGGAAGGGGAATAATTAAGTTTGACCCCAAATAACGACCACCCTAATGTATATTTATATAATGTATGTTTATGGGTGCCTTGTGAGGTGTAGTGGTGGTGAAATAATGCTTCCATTGAGTTACTCTGAAAAGAGTTTAATTTTATTTAATTGTAATGTTTACCCTTCACAACGGGTTTATAATCTTAAATATTACCGGAAAAGGGAAACAAAATTTAAAGCTTTTATTCCCTCAATTTTATTATGTTAGAATAAGTTTTCTCGTGCTCCTCTTGCACCTGTCGTGTATGTCCTCTGTAGCTCTTCAATCGACTCGAGTAGTTCTCTCACGATCCTATCGACTAGAGCAGTATAGCTTAGAGCTCTCGTTGCGCGGCAGATTCAATTTAAACGAAGTGTATGATTGAGCTTCATTGACATGTATATATGTGTAAGCTCAAGATGACCAGTGTGAAATAAAGGCAGTTGCCCCTACGCCTTGTAACCAAGTGCACGTTTTAATATTCTCTAATCCTTTGATACCTTTCCACATGCCGAGCATATAGAATAGTATCGTACATTGATGTTGGAGCTATACCTATAAGAAATGCGTATCGAAACATAGAAGATATCAACATGTTCAGTTCATTACATTCTTCATTAGGGGAGTACTCTAGTCGATTTCAACGTTATCGTATATATGTCCAAATATTTAAGTCTACGTATCTCAAACCCAGGAAAAGAGCTTGACAGCCCAATTCTATACGCAATTCTGAACAAAAATACTCCAATACATTTTCATTTGACGTAAAAGTGAAGAAATGGTCCGGATTTCACGAAATCACAAAGAAACTTCGTAAAATTCATGCCATTTGTTGATTCCAGTGTCAAATGAAGATGTATTGGAGAGGTTTTGTTCAGAATCGAGTATAGAATGGGGCTGTTAAGCCTTTTTCTTGGGTCTGTAAAACGTGGACCCAAACATTTGGAGATAAATACGACAATGTCGAAACCGACTAAGGCATCCCCTTGAAAAAACCGGTGTTCGATCGTTGCCGCATGGTCAAACAGCACTTTGTAGTGTCCGCCGGGCCAAGGTACTCAATATAGCAGCATTGAGTAGATATATATGGGTCATTACGTATAATATTTACAATTGAACAATAAAATCACCTCAAATATTTTCTTCCTTGTACTGAATAAGAAAATAATTCACACAGTTTTCTTTATTTCACCATGATGTGCAATATTTCGCAGTTATGAATTTTCGAAGTCTTAAAGTATAAAAAATCTAATTTTTTTAAAAGGTTCTGGTGTGTAAGCAATCGCGTAGAAAGGAAAACGAAATCTTTAGAGAAAATCCAGAATCACTTGAACTGTGCATGTAGTACTGAACGGAAAAATGGCTTCATTCGTTTATGCTATAAATATGTGAGGGTTTGAAACAAATAGTACTTGCAACGTAAGGTCCTCCTCAAAATCGTTTTTTCAACGATTGAATTGTTCGTCATACTCCAAAGATTAAATCATGAAAATTTCAGAGTGTGCAACAACTTTTTTTTTTAGATACGATCCTCAAAAAGCCTCTATGGTACAAAAACCTTGCGCCAACATGTAATCTAAGCTGGATTAATTCACCTTGGAAGAATGAGTTTAGATAAGATTCAGGCTTTAATGCTCTTTTGTTGCTAATTTGTTGCCCCATTCCCGATTTTGTTGCTCCAACCGTTTCGCCGGAATCGACGGCAATGTCAGCTCAAAATAAAGCTAGCAAAACCACGCCTGGGAAACAAATTGAAAAATTAGTAATAAATACCATATTTTACTGCTATTTCGAAGCCTAAATATTATTACTTACTCAAAATCTAACGCTCATACCCCCAAGCGCAAGAGAACCGGTGGGATAGCGTTATTTCTTCAAGTTGTCGTGCGTGATTTCTGCTCGCTGATGTACTTTCTCGAAAAACGTCTGCGGTCCAAATTTTTTACCGTGCCCCGACTATTCAGAATTCGTCGCTATACCTCGAAAGCACAATTGCTCTTATAGTCGTCAATCTACAGTATGAAACGTAGTACCTAACAGTTCGGCGATGAGTCTCCTTCCTGCATTTGTAGCTCAGCAAATACGACTCGGGGAAATTGTTACTCCGAGATTGTAGCCACAATTTCTCTTCCCGCATTTGTTACTCAGCAAAACCGAGTCGGGGAGTTTGTTGCCCCGCAATTTGGGCTACAGTGTCTCTCCCCGCATTTGAGGCTCTCCAAATACGAGTCAGAGAATTTGTTGCTCCGCGATTTAGGCCACAATCTCCCTTCCAGAATTCGTTGCTCAGCAAATACGAGTCGAGGATTTTGTTGCTCCAAAATTTAGGCCATAAACTTTCTTTCCTGGCTTTGTTACTTTAATGTTTGCACCAAAATCGTTAGTGATACCGGTTTATTAGCAGTAGCATGCATAAGAAGTAGTAGAACACCAATGAAAAAATATTTTGCTGTTGATTTTTTGCCGTTTAGTCGTAATAATTAAGAGGTATAAATATCATCCCTCTCTCGAAAAGGTACTCCCTCAATCCCTAAATCACAAGAGAGAAGTGGTAAACCCATGAGGTTTTTACATTACTTTCTACGCATAGGTGAGGCTTATGAATTCCACCTTTGAGTCTTGTATCGTGGTTGAATTACGGGAAAATAAACACGCTGCCAAATTTATATCCAAGACTTTGTTTAATTGTTTATCTCCGTGCGTTTAAATATTATCAGTTTCGGATTTGGTGCGAAGGTATCATTAATTGTTTCGATTTTCCACACATTTCATGATATTGCAACTGAGCACCTCCACTTCGTCGTACAATCACTGTATAATGGCCATTGCCTTCAACTGTTCACCTCGTTTTTATCGATAAATCTGTGTAGTGGACAAATCTGATTAAATCAGAAGGGTTGTTTATTGATAAAGGATTACGAAAACGTTTCGGTAATTCTTGAAAGTTAATGCGATCGAAGCTGTCACCGAAGTCAGCCACATTGAGCACTACCAGAACTCCTGAAACGTAACAAATAATAGTAGATATTCATTTGATCATTTTGAGCTAAGCGAGTGACACGAAAATGCAATAGAATAGTATAAAAAGGAAGAGTATTCATTCATATCCATAATGTACAATGCACAAAATTGGTGTACATCGGTAGGAAAGAGACTACACCAAGCGCCGTAGGAAAAGTGTTTTAAATATCCAATCTCAGCCGATTAATAATAATTTGTACTCCGATTTAGAACAGCTTTCAAATAAAGCAGAACTGAAGCAGCGAATCGATCTGTTCTTAAAAATGTTCACGACTTGAAAACCGTTATTAACCAGAAGTCAAAACTCAACAAAGTGACAAAAAAGTTTGCAAATCTGAAGTTATCGAGAAACACGTAACTGCTAAACATTAAAAAAAATGGATTTCACAAAACTGAACAAAGTTGCAAGCATAAACGAATTTCTACCGACGAAGAATTGACGGAGCTAGAAATTTTCAAAATCTACAAAGTCACCAACATTCGACGAGTCCAAACGAGGTTTGGACAGCGAGTCGTCACAGATCTGAACGACGAATTCAGCGTATTCTTACCAGCACGGATTGTGCTACCGCTGAACGAGGACGAGACCCAATACCAGAAATTAGTTCAGACCCTGGAGGAGGAGCGGTTGCTCTTGCAGTATCTGGGCGGCCAGTACGGTCGAATTAAATTCAAAGATGCGTCGCCTCTCGCCTAATTTGTACACCGTACCTGGACAACGTGTGCAGCGTCTCTAATTATTCTACGTTTCATAACCCTTAAGAAAAATGTATAAATTCTTTCACACAGCTTTCATTTCATACCATTGATTAGTACGACGTTAAATAGTAAATAAAAAAAATATCGAAAATTATATGTATTTTTCACTCAGCGCTAAACCATCCTGTCCACCTTTAACTCAACAAATTTATGTAACAGCAATTCGAATCGACTTTTACAATCATAGAAAGTGCTAATCTGAGCACCGATGAGCAAAGATGAAGGTTTTTGAGCTACATTTGAACCTTGTAACTGTAACGTGAACTGTACGATAAGGTTTCAGCAGACTCCGTCAAGGATAGAATGCAAGGTCGACCAATATCTGAGTCAGCGTACTTTTAAAGCCGCAGGTCCTACGGAGTTAGGTTACTATCGCTCTTGGAATACAAAACATGATTACGTTGGTATACAGGCGCGCACACGCGTGTGACGTTCGGCAAACCTTTAACGTTTAGACTTCGGGAGAGTATTCTGACTTGTATTTATAGACGGACGTGTTTTTACTAGCCTATGTGTTTCAAAATTTTCGACAGAATTGTTGAAAGACGTACAAATTGGACTCATTACATTACTACACAGCGCCCGGTCTGTCGTTTGATGCAATGTTAGAGTGTACAGGCATGGAGCTCGAGCTTCTCACTGACATAGATGTGGTTATGTTTATCGAAAAAGGTATTCGACGTGGTGTGTCACAATGCTCGAACAGATACGCGAAGGCTAACAATAGATATATGAAAGAGGAATTCGATCCAGAAGTCAAAGAATCTTATCTCATGTACGGTGCTGCTATGAACTTTGCTCTGCCGTGTAATTCCTTCGAATGGGTGTCAGGTTTCAGAGAGTGCGACGTTCTTGCCACTTCGAACGAAACTGAGTTTGGTTACATGCTGGAGGTAGATTTGAAATATCCTGAGGAGCTGCATGGAACTCATAAAAATTTACCATTGTGTCCGGAGTACTATGTACCTCCGATTTCGAACAATAAAAACCCGAAATTGACGCCCACGCTACTTTCCAAGAAAACTACGTTGTTCACTATAGCGTTTTGAAACAATGTTTACAATTAGGCTTAGAATTATTCAAAATTCACAGAGTTCTCAAATTCAGGCAAACCCCGTCGCTTAAAAAATACATAGATTCAAATACCGATTTGCGGAAAGAATCTCACAACAAATTCGAGAAAAATTTTTACAAACTGATGAATAATGCAGTTTTTGGCAAAACAATGGAAAATGATGGGCAGTATAGAGATGTCAGGCTGATCACGAAATGAGTAACACGAAAGTCAAGTTGAATAAACCATTGTATGCAGGTTTCTCCATCCTGAATCTGTCTAAAATATATATCTACGATTTTCATTATAATTGTATTAAACGGAAATTTGGCAACCGAGCAAGCTTAAGGGAGCTTTCCAGTGTGAAATTTTCAAAAAATCGATTTTTTTTTTTTTTGCTTTATCGAATAGTATACACTCTTCCGAATATTCCCTGAAATTTTCATGCCGAAATTCAGATTATTTCGGTTACTGTACAGCATTTTTTGGAAGAAGGCAACGGAGCGCTACAGCTGCCGCGTCGGCCGTCTGCCCGTGCGACTGTTATTTCTGTTGTCTCGTTCCTACCTGCACGTACATGAACTTGGCTCGCCAATTGTCGAAAATGTGAATTCGGACTATTGCATAATTTGCCGTTAATTAGCCGTAAATTAGTCGCGCGACTTATTTTTTTGTCGCACTCAATTTTCAAAAAAAAAGCGGATGGCGTGCTAAATTCTTGAAAATCAATCAATCACTGCGTGTGGCAACTAGCCCCAAAGCACGTATTCTGCGGCAAGCAGATAGTAGAAATCGCTACGCAGTGTGCTGTGTGCACCTTCAATGAAGGTTACGACCCAATTTTAAAAATTTTGAAGACGATGGGATGCACGATAGGGCCGAGCGCCGCAGATTTCGCCGCTAAGTACAAGAATGCGCGCATCATCCAAGCAAACCGCCGGGCGTCCCTGGATAGCAAAGAGGCGAGGACAGCTCGTCGGACTGAACAATCCATTGAGCACGATCTTTTCGAAGAAGCAGAAGGGATATTGTACGGACCTGGCATCGCTGATTGACCGTAAGTAAACGATTTACCTAAAATTTCCTCACTTGAAACTTTGAACGCGTTTTTCTCGAAACAGCAGTTTTCAAAACGGTGTCCAACTTGGAGGGCAGAGTTTTAAAGCTATCGAGTTGAATTTTTTACACAATATTCTTAACGTCATTGTTTATCGTGCTATGGAAGCTTTTTTTTTTTTTTTGACATCTTCCTATTTTTTTGTAAAAAAAACTGCCAAAAAAAATGCTAAAATCGATACTTTTTGTTCAAACCGGCGCCATTTTTGCAAAAAAAAAAAAAAAAGAAAAAAGCCTCCATAGCACGAAAGCCAATTATATACCGATCAATAATCTTTTTGTGTTTTTTGTTTCAGATCAAAATTGTGACCCCCAACGTGGACACCACATCCAAGTGCATTTTCTGCAACAATTGTTTCATCATTTTTATAGATATTAATTAATAAATAAATCAATCTTTAAAAAAATGTTTAGTATTCTTCAATACCCAATCAATAAACAAAAAAAAACCAGACTGATTAGATTATTTTTTCTTTAAAAAAAAAAATCGCGAAAAACAGCGATTTTTCGGGCTGTCACACTGGAAAGCTCCCTTAATGTACACCGATACCGGCAGTTTGATTCACAATTTTACCGTCCTCGACATATACGAAGATATGAAGGAGGACTTGCATAAATTTGGTACGTCTGATTATCCGCTTGATAACGCTTATGGAATGCCTCTATCGAGCAAAAAACTCCTCGGCTTAATGGAAGACAAGAATGAAGGAAAAATAATGTTGGAATTTGTAGGATGAGGAGCAAAATTGTACACATTCCGAGTCGTGGGAGATGAGAAAGACAATAAACGTGCCAAAGGTGTTAGAGGATCAGCGTTGAGGAAAATGACTTTCAACGATTACTTGGAATGTGCGTTGCAACGTGAAAATTTGTCCACAAATCAGCATTTGATATTAGGTCAAAAGCACGAGGTTTACACTGTAAAACAGCGGAAAGTGGCACTGAGCTGGAATAACGACAAGCGGATCGTGTTTCAAAACACAACCGACACGCTTTCGTGGGGCTACAAGCCTGCACCTTAGCTTTGTAATTACCGTATCGTTATCTATGTAGGACTTAATTCGTAACTGTACCATGATGTATAAAATATTATTGTGTAAGATAGTGGATAAGAACGCTTCGCAATACAAAAATTGTAAAACAATGCATATGTCTGTCGATTGTCTAAAAAATGAAGATGCATACTTGTTATGTATCGGGTATAAAGTAAAGAGACATAAACGTTTTCTAGAGAAAATTCATTCATTCAATGTTACATGTCTGATTCGTTTATTCAACTGTTGTGTGTATTGTCAAAACCTAACCATTTAACATATATTTTTCTTCCACGCTTCTTGAGCACCTTCTCCACCAGATAGATATCCGAATGTTCAACCTTGAGGAGCTCTTATTCGTAGAAACCACCAGCGATGGATTGATCTCGGTGGTCTTTGAGTTTTTACGTCACAGAATGAGTATTTTCCACTCGACATATCGTGAATATTTCAGTCGTCCAATAGGGAGTGTAACCTTTCTCGGCGACATTTTTGAATTTGCTGATTCGAACTTTGTCGCCGGATTTGCATTTTGCCGACATGGTAGGTATCGCTCGGAGCACTCCGTACGCCTAACGTAATAACAGCCTTTCGTTTGCAACGGTGACATCCGACGGTTTCATTCTTATGGTTCGGTGTTTGGCGTTGTTGTAAGCCGAAACCAAATCAGATGAGATGTCGAGCCACTTGAAGCTTCCTTGCATGCTGAATCGTGTCCACATTTCACCTTTCAGCGTCCAATTGGAAAGTTCACAGATCGAAGCCTTCAAATTACTATACGTGGAGTAAAGTTTGATTCCGTAGCGTGTCATAAGCGATTCAAATTTCGAGTTGTAAAATTCCGTTCCTCAGTCGACGTGTAAATCTTTCAGTACCCGTCCTTGGACAAGCACATATTCCATTGCCTTCGTAACATCATCTCCAGACTTGCTCTTTAACGGTATAGCCCACGCAAAACTTTGAAAAAATATCAATGACTGTGAGCATGTACTTGTAGCCTTTGTTTTGTCCAGCGTACGACGTCATATCAACAAGATCCGCCTGCCAGGTCTCGTCGATGCCGCGCACGTCTACACGTCGACGCGGGTAATTCCGGCGTGCAGGTTTATACAGTTCCGTCACCAGTGCCTGCTGTTTCTCGTTCATATTCCAACGCTCTTAGTCTGGTATCCAATGTAGAAATGATTTTCGCGTTTCGAATCGACAGGTCTCTGCCTGTTCTAAATTCTGTGTAGAACGTATCCAAGGCTTTCTCCGTGGTGATCTCCTAAGCTTTGATCATTTGATCGAGGTTGTCGATTTGTTTTTGCAGCACGTTAAATTTTCGTCTAGATTTTTAAAGTTCCTGCATTGTCTGGTTCTGCGGGATATGTAACCTTGCACAGTCTCTTGTTCCATATATCATAATGCCCGTCCGCTATTATTTGAAACCCGACACCCGGAGGACCGCAAGTGCTCGCAGCTGTGTTTTTATTCAGCTGTCGTCCAAACACGTCGACGCTCATCTCGTAAATGATAGCAGAATCGACGAGAGTTGGCTAATAAATGATTCCGGCTTCCCGTAATTCTTGCAGAATTTACATGATTTAATTGTGGTGACTTGTATTCCCAGCCGCTTAAGACGCCATAAGCAAACGAAGACGTTCCACCAGCTCGTTAGCGTCGTCCCAGAAAATACAATCCGTTTTAACAACTTGTCGAGTAACCCAAGCCTGAGGTAGTAGAACACCTTTGCCCGTACGCTTCGACATCTGTAACGATGGTGATACGCCTTTGCCTGACGTAGAAATATTGAACAGCTCGGAAATAAATGCTTGAATTTGGCGCTCCGAGCGTTTCGGATAGGCTCTTTGGCGCTATAGTACTTTCTGCGAGCATTTGGTGCGAGAAGGATATTTCTGTAATTCTCCTTGTCGTTGCGGGTAACGTGAGCGCTGTTGAACATCTTTTCAAACAGCAGCTCCAGCAGTCCCTGAGTTTTCGGATAGAGCGTACCGCCTATGCAAGCAGAATCACGCGCGAAGCTTATCGGTGAGTCACCAACCATCAGCCCGGCAGTAGAAAGACTCCGTACCCCGTACACGGTATCCAACTCGTGCTGTCTTTATTTATCGTTGAGCATCTCAAGATATTCAGTTTCTGATCTCACCGACGATTCTGTGACAGTTTGATCCTCTTCCTCTGCAGTTGTAAAATGATCTTCTGCTTCCGTTACGTTCTTCGGCTAATCCTTTATTTCAGTTTTGAGTTCTTACTTCACCACTTCCTTGACCAGTTTCATGCTTTGAGAAACATTGACTTATTCCTGCAGCGGGGTTACCACAGATTTAAAGACATCCTTCATTGTTTTCTGCAGTGACTCTCTTCCTGTTTTGAGGATTCTGTGCTTACGACGAATCGCATTACCCGCTTGAGCGATACGATGCAAGACTTCTTTTTCCTTACGAATTTCCTGTATGTTGACTCAATTAGTTCTGGAAAGCTACTCTTTCGTCGCCTTCGAAGATCGTGTAGTTTATTCTTTTGTCATGTTCATAAAATTGTCAAATCCCCTTCTATACCGACCATTACCGAGCTCTCTATCCTTGTCGATCACTACGAACCCATATTTGTCACCGTTTCAGCATGCTGCACGCAAGTCTTCAAACTCTACGTACGACATATCGGTGTTTACATGATCGTTGTACACATGTCTCAGATTCATCTCGTCTTGTTTGAATAAGACCAGCAAGTTGGTGTTGTCGCGCATGAGATGCTTAGGGATTCGAGCGTACGTCTGACAAAGATAGAAACAGTCTACATCGCGATGTCTATCCATACAAAAGTACGCGCGTATGTTATCCTGCTCCTCGCACGCTCCTTCATTGAATATCATGATCGAGTTACGTTGCGTCTCGTTCGGTGCAATGACGTTCTCATGCTCGTTGAAGGGGTGATACTCAACACCGTCGACATTTTCGAGCACCTGACTCAGAAACTTGTAATTCGGTTGATTGAGAGATTTTAAGTAAACGTACAGGTTTTCGAACCTCAAACCGTTAGGATGCGTTATAAACGCAAATAATGCGTTGGTTTTTCCACAGTTAGATGGTCCGCAGAATACCGCACGTACACTACTCGACAACAATTCGCCATGACGTTGTTTTCGTTTTGTACTCTGCTGCGTAAATTTGTCAAAATTCATCACGGGCAGCTTGGTCGATTGTGTCTCGAACCTCATCTCGAACGTGACTGGCTGGATTTTCGATAAATGCATCGTTTGTCACAACTTTCTCTCAGTCGCAGAGCAGACATGATTGTGCGCACACGTGATCGTAAGCGATCCTCAAAAAAGCGAGCAAGTGGAAAAGGTTTGGTAAATAGCATTATCAACAAACTCCCGATCGAGTTGCATGTTTCCGGTTACCAATACTGCGGTCCTGGTACAACGTTGACGGAAAGACTCGCAAGAGGTGATTCCGGTATCAATCCTCTCGATGCAGCGTGTAAGAAACACGATATAGCATATTCGAAAAATCGTGAGAACCTTGAAGCTAGAAGCGTTGCGGATAAAATATTAGCCGAAAAAACCTTGAAACGGGTTTTCACAAAGGACGCAAATTTGGGTGAGAAGGCAGCCACTTGGGCTGTAGCTAACACGATGAAGGTGAAAACGAAGTTAGACATGGGGTGTCGAAAACCAAAGAACGTTCCTTTGAACAAAATCATACGAACGGCAAAACAGTCTATGATTTGGAGCTACGACGCAAAAACGAGCATCATGTCTGCACTCAAACGTGCTCAAGAAGCTGTGAAAAAAAAAGGTGGTTAACATAATGTCCGATCACCGCGCGTTCTAACGTACCCCCAAAAATCGGCGGCTTTCTACCTTTTCTTTCACCTATTTTTGCCGGTTCTAGCGCTATGGGTGCGTTAGCGGGAGGTTTTGCGGGTATAGTAAAGGCTGGAATCGATACAAGCCCGGCTGAACGAGAATTGGAGGAAAGGAAACGGCATATAAAAACAATAGAAGTGATCGCCTTAGGTAAAGGTCTCCATCTCAAACCTTATAAAAAGGGTTTGGTTCTTTATCTTTCAAGAAACTCAATGGTAAGCTACCACGCTGAGCGTTGACCAACTCGGATTTGCTAAAGTATGCAAAGATCCTGAAAACTCCATACTTCCGAGGTATCTTTATGCGCAACGAAATGCCCAAAACCGGACTGCGTGAAAGCGAGACAGCTGTAGTCAATCTCGATAATGAAGATGGCCCTGGGACACACTGGGTTGCCCATAAGAAACGCGGCAACGATGTAGCTTACTTCGACAGTTTCGGACATCTCCAACCTCCGTTAGACCTCGTGAAATGTCTCGGTGTTGGTAGCGTTAAGGACAACGATGAAAAGTATCAGGATTACGGTACATTCGATTGCGGACACTTGTGTCTGAAATTTCTAAGCGATGAGCTATACATATACAGCCTTGTGTTACAATCCCCGTCTCAATTTTTGTTTATCGGGTGTCTACAGCCGGTCTGTTGCTCCCCTTGAAGACGTTGGCGTGGTGTACTAACGGTGTTCTCTCTCTCTCTCTCTCTCTCTCTCTCTCTCTCTCTCTCTAACGGAAATCACCACCTGGTATGTCATAGAAGCGGTCGTGATAGGAGGGGCGTGATCTACCTCTCTTTCTTAGCCCGAAAAATCTGTCATGACCTGACGTGCAGCATCAACTTCAATAAGATTATCAAATTCAGCGTACACTAGGCAATTCACAGTTTCTTTGAGGGCATCGTCGAACCGCACTTCGACCCTGAGAGTTCTGTAACATATGTAAGCCTAGCTACTAGCGACGTTATGTAATAACAATGGCATTCACGAATTGTAGCGCTAATGCGCGAAGAACACTACGACACAGTCAGTCGTCGACCAACCTTCGATCTGTGTACAGCACATATCAATGTAAATAAATGCCTTCTAAATATACTCACTGCCTTAACTCATTTCTATTCTCCGATACATCACAGTGGCGACGAGGTAAACTGGTGCGCGTATTAAAATAAAATATTAAAAATTAAAAGTGAATAAATACCGCATTTAAAAATACTAATGAGTAATAAGAAAAACGTCTCGTGGATTTATGATTTGAGTAAATCTCAAGTAATTGAAGAGTTAAAAAAAAGGCAAACATTTGAAGAAGAATCATTAACATTAGACAAATTGCGAAAAATACTAAAAAAGTTAGTTAGAAGTGAACAAAAAGATTCTAGTGAGAGTTCTGAAGGCAGTACAGAAAACTTAGATAAAAAAGAACTTGAAGTGAAAACAATCACACTAAAGAAAAAAATGGAATTTAACGCAAAAGTGAATTTCGAATTGGGTCAAGATGATTGGGAGCAGTTCGTAGAGCGAATGGAATTTTACTTTGAAGCAAACGAAATTAAAGAAGAAAAAAAGAAAAAAGCGATATTTTTATCAAAAGTGAATTCAAAAATATACGCGGAAATTCGAAAAATCTGTGCACCGAAAAAACTCAATGATGTAACACTAACTGAAATTATTGATAAAGTAACAAATCATCTAAAACCAAAAGTGAATGTTACTGTGTTGCGTTCGCAGTTCCGTAGAAGAAATCAAAATATGGGTGAAACTGTTGCGCAATACGAAGCAGCATTGCAAGAATTGGCGACAAAGTGTGAATTCAAAGATTCTTCAGATGCCATTAAAGACCAATTTCTAAGCGGCATACTCAGCGATGACATTCGCGAAACACTTTTCAAGTTAGAAAATCTAACTTTAGAATTAGCCTTGAAAACAGCGACGGCTTGCGAAGAAGCAAAAGTAGCGTCGAGTAAGGTAAAGGCAAACGGTGAACAGTCCGAAAACAAACAAGACTTGTTACAGCTTAAATCAGAAATATTCCGGGGCTCCGCAAATAAAAGGTTCAATCACAAGCGAGGCTCTACATTTCACCTATACAAAGGAAAATTCCAAGGCAAAAATTCTTCACGATACCAGCAGCGAAACAAAAACAATACACGTAACAATTCGAACTCAAACTGCCATCGTTGCGGAAAGCCGAATCACGAAGAAAGCAGATGTTGGCATAAAGACAAAACATGTAACAAGTGTAACAAGAAAGGGCATCTCGAATCAGTCTGCTGGAGCGGCGGTAAAAACCAAGCAACATTGAAAAATCTACAAGAGAAGAAAGAAGATAAGCAGTCAAGCACGGACGATGAATCATGGTTTGACGATTTTTTTCGAATAAGCGTAAGTGATCCTGTAATGAAAATTAACTCTTTAGAAAAAAAAGAGAAAATCGATCCGCAATATCTAAATGTAAAAGTCGGTAATAAAGTTTTGAAAATGGAAGTAGATGGTGGCGCCGGAATTTCGGTTATAAGTCAATCAGATTACGAAAAATATTTTGCGAAAAATGAATTAAAAAATTGTAACTTGAAAATTAATTATTACTGCGGTAAAGAAAGTCGACCGGTAGGAATTTTACGAGATTTAAAAATTGAATACGAACAAATCGCGACTACTGGAAATTTATATGTTATGGAAGGAAGCGGGGTACCACTTCTTGAACGCGATTGGTTATCAAAACTAGGCCTGTGGCCCTTAGAAATAAAACAAAAAATTGTAAAACCTTGCTTAAGCAATACTATAAATTGCATAAAAAAAGAAAACGAGTTAGAGGCTTTAAGAGAAAAAATTTTTGAAAAACATGCAAATTTATTTTCCCCGGGGATCGGAACTTTTACTAAAGGTAAAATAAAAATACATTTAAAAGACAACGCAGTTCCGATTTACCATAAACCAAGAAGTGTACCGTTCGCACTAAAAGAAAAAATAGAAAATGAATTAGATCGCCTAACGAAAGAGAAAATAATATCTCCAGTCGACGTAAGTGAATGGGGAACACCAATCGTTCCTGTATTAAAGCCGGACGGCACAGTGCGAATATGCGGAGACTATAAAGTAACCGTTAACCCTTTGATGGTGATCGATAGACACCCTTTGCCGCGAGTCGAACACTTAATTGCTGAAGCCCAAGGCGGTGAAATTTTTTCAAAAATTGATCTAAAAGAAGCGTTTGCACAAGTAGAAGTTGAAAACAGCAGCAAAGATTGTTTAACGATTAGCACTCACAAAGGGTTATATCGACCAAATAAATTGTTTTATGGTGTTGCTTCGGCGCCGGGTTATTTTCAAAAGAAAATGGAGCAAATTTTCGCAAAAGTACCAAACGTTTATATATTTATCGATGATATTTACATCAAAGCTAAAAATATAGGTGAAATGTTAAAAACGCTTGAAACTGTATTCAATATTTTGGAAGAATGCGGGTTAAAAATACGGAAGAGAAAATGTGACTTATTGCGCGATCGTATTCGTTATTTAGGCGTGGAAATTGATAAAAATGGTGTACGCACAATAAATGAGAGGATCGAAGCAATCGATAAAATTCCAGAACCAAAAAATTTAAAACAGTTACAATCGTTTCTAGGCACAATAAATTATTACGAAAAATTTATTAAAAATCGAGCAGAAAAATTCGCTCCACTTTATAATTGTTTGAAAAAGAATAGTTTCAACTGGATGCAAGAATGCAAAATAGCCTTTCAAAACGCGAAAACTGAATTAAAAGCAGGCAATCTACTGATCAATTATGATCCAAAAAAACCGCTTACACTAACATGCGATGCGTCCGATAACGGAATTTCAGCTGTTTTGTCGCATCTAACCAAAGATGGCGAGCGTCCAATTGCATACGCTGCTAAAGCGCTAAATTCACATGAAAGAAATTACGCAATTATTGATAAAGAGGCGAAAGCAATAATTTTCGGTGTCACCAAGTTTTATGATTATATCTACGGTAGAGAATTCACATTAAAAACCGACAATGAACCGCTAGTGCGTATTTTCGGTCCAAAAAAAGGGATTCCGATAATGGCGGCTCGAAGACTGCAGCGTTACGCAGAATTTCTAAGTGCTTTTAGATATAACATAAAATATGTAAAATCATCTGCTAATTGTGCGGATGGACTCTCACGATTGGTTAACCTTAATGAAAAAGAAATAAATGTAAAAGAAAACACTTATTTGAATTATATAGAAAATGAAACAAATGAATGTTTAGATTGGAAAATTGTATCGAGAGAAACGCGGAAAGACTTAGTATTAGCAAAAGTTATGAATTACGTTAAATACGGATGGCCGAAAGGCAAGTTGCCAGACGAAATTACACCCTTCCTGAACCGAAAGGACGAACTCACAATTGAGCAAGATTGCGTTTTATGGGGATATAGAGTAATAATACCAGGAAAAATGATCAATACAATTTTGAATGAACTGCATAAAACGCACTTAGGAATAGTAAAAATGAAAGCAGTTGCGAGATCGTTCTTTTGGTGGCCCGGGATTGACGCGTGCATTGAGCGTACAGCAAAGGCGTGTGACGAGTGTGCGCGCGAGAGAGACAATCCGCCGGCGAGCTATTTAAATCCGTGGAAATGGCCATGCGGCGTTTGGGTGAGAATTCATTCCGACTTAATAGGGCCGATAGACGGGTTGACTTTCCTATTAATATTAGATGCTCGATCGAAATGGCCAGAAATTTTTTTAATGCCTAACACTACTTCAGAAAGTTTAATAAAAATGTTTCGTCAAGTTTTCGCACGATTCGGGTTTCCTGAGTGTTTAATAACTGACAACGGACCGCAGTATACAGCTCTAGAATTTAAACTATTTGTAAAAAAATCAGGAATAAAACATGTAAAATCAGCTGTCAAGCACCCAGAAACTAATGGGGCTGCGGAAAATTTAGTGCGAACTTTTAAAAAAGCGTATAAAAAATTGAAAAGACAGGGGTTATCCACTCAAAAAGCAATTGACACATTTTTATTCGACTATAGAACTACTAAACATTGTACAACCGGAGAAACCCCTGCTAAACTAATGCTCGGTAAAGAGTTGAGAACACGATTCACTCTTTTACTTCCAAACACGGAGCAAAAAGTTAATGAAAAACATGATTGTCAAATTCAACATAAAAGGGGGAAAAGAATAATCGAATTTAAAGAAGGCGATTTAGTATGGGCGATGAATTTTAGCAAAAACGCTGCTCCTTGGTTGGAAGCAAAAATAAAGAGTAGAATCGGACCAGTAAACTATTTGATTGAATGGGAATCAGGTAAAGTGGATAAACGCCACGTCGATCAAATAGTAACTCGTGAAACGGTTGAATTAGATGACGTTGCACAGACAAACGAAAAAGCTAACGTTGAAAAAACTGTGTTATTGCGTAGATCCGCTCGGCTCCTAGAGAGAGAACAAAAATTAAGCGGAGAGAAAGTGTAACATATGTAAGCCTAGCTACTAGCGACGTTATGTAATAACAATGGCATTCACGAATTGTAGCGCTAATGCGCGAAGAACACTACGACACAGTCAGTCGTCGACCAACCTTCGATCTGTGTACAGCACATATCAATGTAAATAAATGCCTTCTAAATATACTCACTGCCTTAACTCATTTCTATTCTCCGATACATCACAAGTTCCATGTTTGATGAGCGACCAGTGCGATGGACAGTTGGCCGAGAGATCGGGGGTTAGGTCAAAAGACAATAGACAATTTCCTTGAGCGAACTGCTGCCGGTCGATACCGTTTCCTTCGTTCAGAAAATAAATCCCCGTACCGGAGAAGAGGGTTTGATAAGCGTCCACGTAGAGATCGTCTTTGCCAAAACTCGTCTGTAGCGGCTTCGATGGGACTCGAACCCCGTCGACGTACAACGACAGGAAATTCCAAGAGTAGTTTTGAAACTTAAACGGATTGCGCTGTCTGTCGCCGTTGAAGGCTTTATTGCTGACAAAACCGATTATCACTCGTTTCGGTAGGTGTCCGAGTATGACATTGGCCAGTGTTTCTGCCTGTACTCCTGCGTGTATGGTGAAAGATTTCACCTCGACTCTGGTTACGGGATATTTTGCCGTACCTCTGGCTGGCGTCCGTACGTGCGCCAGCAAGATTCCAGGGCTGATCTTCATTCGGCGAACCAGCAGTGAAGTTTCCAGTATGTGCAGCTTGTGGCGATTTTCGGCTTCCATGATGCAAAAACTGTCTCTTGATCTCACAAGTCGAAGACGCAGTTCCAAACCATTGATTAAAAATTTGTCTTGATCAAATACGTCACAGTGCAAATGTTCAATCAGATCAACGGTACGTGCATTGCTCATGATCCGTTTGCGTTCGATGAAACCTCGGTCAGCACCGACGGCATCGGCGTCGTATACATCCTACACTCCATCCTCGCTGTCGTACCATAGAGTCGAAGAAAGATGGGATTTTTTGGCGGGCGGTGCGTAATTCAGTAGAGTCTCTATATGTATAAACACCCGTAACTACGGCGCCGAGCCAGTCAGCATTCAAACTACGTTACTGCAGGTTCGCTCTTCCACCTCTCTATTCATTCGACTACATTCTTTCAAGTTCAAGTATGGATTACGTGATAGATATTCAAGGGTTTCGAAATATTCATGGTAAATTTATACCGAAAGAGGTGGCAGTCGTCACCATCGATCACCGCTACTCGGCACATTGGTTAGTAGAACCGCCATATCCCTTTACGGATCTGCCGCTCAAAGAACGTGGCGTGAACAATTACGTAACCTGTTACCATCATGGCAATGAGTGGTGTGAAGGTGATATCTCGCTGGTTTAATTACACGTTAACCTCCGAGAAATCGCACGTAACGCTCATCGAATCTTTGCCCGTGGACACGATAAATGTAAATATATTGAAAATAGTACCGCGCGTCAAGTATTCAAATTGGAGGACATTGATTGCCCGGCGTTCGACAAACTGGAACGGTCTTCGGTATGGTGCTTCTTCCACGGTGTTAAGAAGGAGGAATTTTTCAAATGTGCGATGAACAACGCACTCAAAGTAAGGAAATGGATCAACAATAACAATATTCTAACAAAATACGATTATACAGAAGCATTGTCAGCCAGTAAGCGCAACATCACCGGAGAGGAGAGTTCGACTAGTAATCAGCCTCTGCAGGTACCAAAAAGAAATTTCACGCTACAAGCAGTAATACCAGAGTCAGTCGCTTCACTGAAAATCTCTCCAGATCCGTCTGCGCCTACGTCAGACGGCGAAGTTACCGTTCCCTACGACATACTTACTACTGCGATTGACTTACATACCTCCTCACAATCTTCCACGAGTAGTATGATTATCTCCGAACAACGAGGGCGAAGAAGAAGAAGGAGAAAAAGACGAGGTACAAAATGGACAGTCTACAGATATGGAGCGCGATGCCGGCAATTCCGAACGGGAAGACCGGGGTTTTTACAGCGGATCAGATACCCCTCATCTGGACACGCCCGACAGCCTTTGTGTCAAACATGGATGATCACACACGCTCCGGCAGCCACTGGGTGGCATTTTTCGTCAGTTCCTCGGGACACGGTACATACTTCGACAGCTTCGGATTACCACCATTCATCCCTCACCATAAGCGGACTTTACGAAGAAATAGCAGACGATACGACTGGAACGACAGACAGCTTCAAAGCCTCACTTCTGATGTATGCGGACAATTTTGTATTATGTTTATGCACTTTATGGCTGCTGGTTTTTCTCTGCGTGAGTTTCTCAATATATTTACTCCTGACCTCGAAAGAAACTACCGTATCGCAGAATTATTCCACAACCGAATAGCCCATGTCACAAAACGCAAAACTAACACCATCAATTCAAATCACATTTATCCTGTAAGTTGTCTTCAATGTTGTACCTCTAAGAATTGTAATGTTGCTGATTATAAGGCTGGTAAATAAAAAAAACCTTGCTAACATATCTTGTGTAATTATAGGAACATTGCAATTATCATTTATTCGTTATCTGTAATAACCATGTATGTATTTGCACCTGTGTTAACCGAATAAACCTGCGAGGATGAGATTTGATTTTTCTACGCAATCCACCATTGAGTTCTGTTTCCCACCCGCCCTGATGCTCGTACATCTAAGTATGCCTATAATCTTGCATTAAGAAAGAGAGAGAGAGAGAGAGAGAGTGACCAGGTCTATATTTTCCAAGCACACGTAAACCTTAGGATAAAAACTGACGGCTGGGTAAGGTCAGTGACACGAGCACCCGACAGAGAGAGCAGGGATGGAGAAAGAACGAGAGCCGGGGTGAAAGACCTGTTACCCCAAACGTCCAAGTCACAGAGTTCGCTTCGTGAACGGAGGTAGCAGGGCAGATGGGTACGTGGCCCCAGAGTCGGCCGCACGGCCAGGGGCACCAGGGTAAGGGGAAGGAGATCATCCCATGGTCAGGGTGCACAGGCCCAGAGGCCATCCCGTAGAGTCCGGAATCTGATTCGTGGTCAACGGTAACTGGGGTAAGGGGTGTCACACGATATTCACCACTTGGCGAGGGGGTTGCGGGCGAAGGGCTAACGAGCCACGGAGCTTCGAGGCGGAAAAACCACTCCTTGACAAGGGGTTGCGGGAAAGGGGTGGTCGTCCGGAGAAGCTTCTAGAATAAAATACCTCCTAGACGAGGGGCTGCGGGGGAAGGGGAAGGTGCCCCAAAGTCGCTCCTCGGCGCGGGGAGGCGGGGGAAGGGGATGGCGTCCCAAAGTCACTCCTCGGCGAGGGGCGGCGGGGGAAGGGGAAGGCACCCCAAAGTCACTCCTAGGCGAGGGGCGGGGGGGGGGGGGGGAGGGAAAGGCGTCCCAAAGTCACTCCTCGGCGAGGGGCGGCGGGGCAAGGGGAAGGCGCCCCAAAGTCACTCCCCGGCGAGGAGCTCGCGCCAGAGAGGGGTGCGAGGGGGGTTTGTTGTGACGCCCCAAAGTGCCCCTATTGGGATCCGTGGGAGAGGCGTGGCTTAAGTTTCAGCCGCCTGGTGGTTAAAAAATGAACTAGTGATTGTAGGACTCTGGAGTCAGCTGTTGCATGCAAGCAAACGTGTGACAATTAATCATAAAGTTATTAAAAATTAAAAATGCGTGTAAGCATACAAGAAATTTGTAAATTTGCTTCAGCTACACCTACAAGTAGAAATTTTACTAGTGGAGAAAACATTATTGATGGTGATCATTTATTGAACTGCGGTACAGTAAATCATAGTGATGATGGTGATGTTTATCATATCCTCGCGTTTTGTTTACAACATTGTTGAAAAACTGAACCTCATGAAATAAATGGTGAAATTTCGAAAGACGGAAAAATAATTGGCATGGAATGCTCATGTAAAGCTGGATTAGGAAGTACCTGTAAACATATTGTAGCAGTACTTTTATTTTGTAACCGGTAATTATTATATTTGATATTTTTCACTTGATTAATCAACTTCCAAATTATTAAATAATTATGGAATTATTGACTTTATTCTTTTATACTTACAGAAATAATTTGGAAGAATTCAAAGATATAACATGTACTGATAAAAAATGTGTTTGGAGTGCACCTCATAAATCCGCTCTAGAGAAATATGAGACGAAGCCTTTACTTGAACACAAATGTTTTGAAGAGAAACAAAAAAAAGAGGAAGAAAAAATTAAAAAAAAAAAAAAACGTAAGTCAGATGGTGTTCAAGCCAACACGTCACCTGGAGACAATACTCAACCTGTAGCTACTACATCATCTACTACTACTGATCCTCCACTATGTTTAAACAATGGTTTAACTGAATTAGACGAAGCAGAATATGATGAATTTCTTAGAATTATTGTGGAAGATAATCCTCAGTCTGCGTTAGCAAAGCATATGTAAATAATTTTTGCTTTAATTAATTTCAATTAATTTTTTTACTGATTTTTTTTGTAGATATTTTACATCATCAATTTTATATTTGACACATACATGATTTTTTTTTGTAGTGAATTTTTTCGAATTTTGGATAATGATTTTTTTATAGTAAATTTTTTACCAATAAATTTTTTTTTCCTCCTTTTTTTTAATATATACAGATGTGGAAGACACGAGGCTATCACAGACTTTAATAATGATGATAATAATAATAATTTAGTTTTATGTCCTGAAAAACTCCAAGCCATCATCGATAGTCAAAAGTCATCAGAATTACTTTCAGATTTAAAAAATTTTAAGATTGGTCACGTTATTGGAAATTGTTGTAATGAAATTTTTAATCAGTTGTTAACGGATGCTTTAACAATTTGTTTGAAAAGTACTGAGCTTTATTCCGTATGGCTAGCTGAACGAGAACTCCGGATAACAGCTAGTAGAGCTTACTCACTATTTACTTATTATTCGAATAAAAATCCAGACTGGAAAAAAAAATCTAATGATTACTTTTACAGTCCCTCGTTTAGCAATGAAAATACAAAATATGGTTTAGAGCAAGAAACTTATGCACGGGAAACTTATGCTAATTTAATGTCTATGGAAATAGTTGAGTGTGGCTTAGTTATTTCAGAATTAAATCCTTGGTTAGGTTGTTCCCCGGATGGTATTGCTTTTAAAGATAACAAACCATTTAAACTCATTGAAATTAAATGTCCAAAAGAGGGTAAACGTAACGGTATTGAAGAAACTGTGAAAGCAATTAAATGGTTAACAGAACAGCATGGTGAAGTAACTCTAAAAGTTAAGCACATGTACTACGCTCAAGTTCAAATAAGTATGGCAATACTTAATTTACCATCTACGGACTTTATAATATATTCTTCTTTCGACAAACAAATAAAAATAATACCTATTAGTTTTAATGTCAAATTTACCAAACATTTATTAAGAACTTTAAAGAAAGTATATTTTAAAAAAATGATACATAATATATGTTTGAAACAACAAGAGAAGAATGAAAAACAAAAAGAACAATAAAAATCAGTGTAATTGTTACTTATAAGTTTTACTTTGTACTTTGTTCATAAAAATAAGTTACAAATGTAATAAAATATTTATATATTCCTGAAATTATTTCAACCATTAATAACATTATTTTAATCCTGAGCAACTTTTTTTTATCTTGAACAAATTTTTCGTCTTTTAAAATAGGCTGACTTAAGTTTACAACTGCACAAATAATTGTAAAAATTTTTTCAACTTTATGAACAAGTCCAATAGGCATTTTTGATGATAAGATTTCAAAATTTTTAATACGTTGGTTACTTCGCTCAACGTGCACACGAGCTTTAGCAATTCGCCGTCCATTCATCGCTTCAACTTTGGAAAACTGTTTTCGGTGTTTTAAGAAAGGTGGTGAAATTAATTTCACATCATTTTTTTGGCAAAATTCATCAACAGTAAAGCCTCGATCAGTCATGACATCATCTTTCTTATCGAACTTTGTTATGATCCCACTCTGTTCAAAGATAGAATTATCAGAAGCTCGTCCACCAAAAGGTTTACTAATAAAAGAAATCAAACCAGCAGGAGTGACAGCAGTCATAAATTTGACCGTGTAACAGCTTTTATACCGCGAATAAGTCACAACTTGGCAACACAGACATTTTGGTCTTTGAATTGAAATTTCAGTGCAATCAATGACTGCACGAACATTTTCAAACCCAATAAAATCAAGAGGAATATTCTTTAAAATATTCTCTTTTTTGGGCCAATATATTCCTGGCTTTAAACAAATGTATAACAAGTCAATCATTTGAAAAATTTTCTCTTTACAAGCTTCTGCTGTGTAACATTTAAATAGAACAGCTAAAAGTGCATATGACATATTTTGCTTTAGTTTCATAAAAGTCATGATAATTATGTCTAACAAATCTAATTTAGCATTACAATGAGACATTTTTTGTTTTTTTTTCTCAACTAATTTTTTTATAGAATTTAAAAGAGTAAAATTAGGAATCCTAGTCAATGTACTTAGTTCACCGTCATCAGAAATGAAGTCAGTAAATTTGGGAATAAAATTATCCGTACGAACTTGTGTTGCTACGTCTTTAAATTGTTTATTAATTATTTCACTAGCACTTTTTGCACATGTCTCAGCTTCGTTCTTAGAAACTTGATAAGTTTGTAGATTGGAGTCCTCTTTACCAACAGAATTTTTTGGTTGACTTTCATCTGCATGTCTGTGGTCAATCTGACCATCCAAAACTAGCTCATCTTGAAAATTGCTATCAGTATTGAAATCGCTAGGTTCGTTGGTAGTTTTTAGTTCGTTTTTTAAAAATGACCTTTTAATTTGCCTTTGCTCTCGTTCAGCTGATGAAACATGGTTTACTTTTTTAGAGCAGTCGAGAGAGCTCCTCGGTAAGTTAACTGAGGGGACAGCTGTTTTCTTCAAATAATGTTGTCGACTTACTGAAAAATAAATAAAACTATTATAACTTTGGTCTGAGAAAAATTAAAGCTAATTATGTTTTGTTATTTGTTATACTTACAAGAAGGAATATAATCATCTTTTGTAAAATGTCGCGAACATACTTTCATGGAGGGTGATATTTTTTTGCCCATTCTCAGCACTTTCACCCACATATCGTGTCTATCGACTAGCTCTTCTTGATTGAACGTATTCAGTATTTTCACTAAACTATCATTCTTTTTTGGAAAAGAATGAAAACGAACTGTTTCATGCTTTGATGCTTGACTTTTACACCCATACACACAACAGTATACATGACTATTATTTTTATGAGGAGAAAATTCCATACTTGAATATATTCAATTACAAATTTTTATTGTTTATAAATTTAATCATTTAATTCACTCGTTGTTTAATTTTTTTTTTTTTAATAAAGAATATATTCTGCGGTGAAATTTTTTGTTGACACTAATATTATGGTGATCATATGATTCTATCCTATAATCGCTAGTTCGAATTCGGACCACCAGACGGCGTATTTAAATCCTCAGTATCCCAATACTAGTCTTGCCAGTGAGTATCTTCCAAAGAAAAATGAAAAACAATGGACTGAAGGACCGAAATTTGTTGGTTTATTCTGAAAGTAAGAGTTCCGTATAATGCGGACTCCGTTTGGCATTCGGTTCATTGGAGAATAAAACTCAGTTTGAGAACAAAGGATTTAATGATTGGAAAAATGCAGAATACCGAGTAGCTTAGCATGAAAACTCTGCGCGTCATAAGTCTAGTATCGTTAGTCTGAAAGTTGGAAGTGAGATTGATGGTCGAATCGACAATTCACTGCATTTCTAAATGGATGAAAAAATTACTTATTGGAGAAACGTTCTGAAGAGGGTTGTTGCTGTAGTGAAGCGGCTGTGTTCAAGAGGTCTCTCTTTTAGAGGAAAAAGCGAAAAGTTCGGTGATCCAAACAACGGAAATAATTATATGATTTTGGAACTGTTAGCTAAGTTCGATCCTTTTTTAGCCAGTCATATCGAACGGTTTGGGAATCAAGGATCTAAAAGTACCAGTTACTTATCAAAGACCGTCTGCGATGACTTTATTCACTTGATAGCTCATAGAGTCTTGAAGCAAATTGGAGACGAGATAAGAAGGGCGAAATACTTTTCCCTAATCATCGATTCAACACCCGATATAGCACATGTGGACCAACTCACACTCGTGATTTGATACGTTTTGGACACGGGAGAACCATCTAAAAGATTCTTAAAGTTTTTGCCTTCAGTGGGACATAAAGCTGAAGATATGTTTTCTGCCATTACTTCGAAACTAAAAACCTTGGGCATAAATATTGAAGACTGCCGTGGATAATCATATGATAATGCCGCGAATATGTCTGGTATATACAAAAGCTTACAAGTTAAAATTCAAAGCCAAGCACCGTTTGCTTTTTTCGTTCTTTGCTCCGCCCACTCTTTAAATTTAGTGGCAACAGCGGACTGCTGAATCTTACACAGAAGCTTGTCATTTCTTCGCGCTACTCCAAGAAATCTAGATTTTTTTTTTTTGTAAGTTCAACACTACGCTGGAAAACATTGATGACTGAAATCAGAGAAGGGCAAACGTTGAAGAGAGTAAACCTAATACGTTGGTCAGCTAGAGAGGATGCGTGTAGAAGTTTGAGAGTCCTTAAAACTTTGGAAAGAGTTAGGGATGATTGTACCGAAAAGCCTGTCACACGAAACGAAGCGACGGAAATTCTATCGAAATTAGAAAAACTGGAAGCGGCGTTAATGGTTGTTGTGTGGCATATTGTTTTAGAACGAATAAACAAAGTAAGTATTGAGACAGGAAAATATCGTCCTCAACTCGTTCACTCAAGTAAAGCCTATCGACGATATTCAAGTGTCGCGCGTTACGACAATTACAGTGAGTACGTCACATTTTGTCAAAAGTCTTTCATCTAATATGGCGCTAGGAATCACCCCACTCGAGTCCTTGCCCCACTCTCGTAATTTCGAGGTGGCAAGTTTGACGAAGGGCCCGCCAGCGAGTCTACGCCTGACACTTGACCCGTATAGAACGATCTCGATCTGTGAAACTCGATTCATTGTAATCCGTATGTTAGTTATATAAAATTATAGTTGGTCATATCTAGCGTGTGTGTGTGAGCATATCGAACGAGAGTATTTGTCAGAGCAAATCCGGCTACCCCGAGGCCTGCATTTTGTAAAATCATCCAACGAGAAGGAAAGACGCCTGTAACAATATCATTTGAAGGACGAGACAAAAGGAATTATTCGTTAACTGTCAGCATAAACGTAAGTTAATTGTTACGCTTTTATTCTGCAGCATGTGATCCTTGGTATTTCTTTGACTCTGCAAAATCTTGGTCCCACCAACTAGACTCATTTCTCTTGCTCTCGCTAGCCGACAAGTTTCGTTAGTATTTATACTAGCTAGTGCCCAATAAATCAGAAAACTTTCGTAAATTGTTTAAAAGAGCCCTGCCAACCGATGGATCACGGTTGCGGCAGGTGTGGTGTTATAAAGTCAAAAATTACACTGGTCTCAGTGTTCAAATTCAGGCTTCTACCGTAGATTTGATTACTGTAGCTGATCTTTATGAATCTTTATGAGATCAACGAAAAAATTTCAAGTATTTCGAAGGTAAGGTGATGGGATTAAGCGTTTCGAAGGAGTACACAAAAGACATGGGAAAAAGACAACCAAAGAGAAAAAAAAAATTATGACGAAACACCCGATGAAGAAATGAGAATGACCGCGAGTGGTACTTTTAGGGTTCACATTTCTCGTCGTCATCGATGGACTCATATCCGAATTAAAAAAAAGGCAGGAGGCATATAACAAGTTCAATGAAAAGTTTTCATTTCTGACCAAAATGAGTGGATTGTCATCGTCGATGCTTACGAGAAAAGCTCTTTTCTTGGAGAAAATTTACTCTAATGACTTAGAGTCTGTCGTAGTTCAGGAATGTATACATATTCAAAGCAAGATTTCTTCGGAAAGAATATTTGTAAAACCAGATTCTGCATCATTAGAAAGTTTGTCTTCGTTTCTGCAAAAACAGAGTTTGCAGAACGTTTATCCCAACTTGGACATAGCTCTGCGTATGGCACTATGTACTCCAGCGACGAATTATTGAGGTGAAAGATGCTTTTCTTACCTGAAAAGGGTAAAAAACTGTCTGAGATCGACCTTAAGTCAAGAAAAATTAAATGCTTCAACTCTTTTGTGCATAGAGTCGGAATTAATGAATAAGATTACTTACGACGATATCATTGATGATTTTGCCAACAAAAAATCGCGCAAAAAGGTATTGTAAGAAACTTTCATACCTTAGTTGGATTTATTATTTTTGAACTATTTGTAAGCGCAATAAAGTTTATTTGATTATGTTGACCGAATGTACGTTATTGTGTGAGTAGCATACATTACCCCGTCTCATTAGTCATACCGGGACAATCTCTTGAAACTATACATATAATGCGCATGCGCGAGTTTTATCGGCTGCTCGGGCAGGCTGGCCACTCCAAGTTTCAGTTGTCAAACTCTGTTTCTGGCAGCGTTGTAGTTCATACAAATTTTTGAGGTTAGAATCTCAAACAGTCAAGGTAGTGACTCGGAAAGTTGATGCTAATGCTCTTTGAAAATTGGCTTTATTCAACTAAAATGAGAAATCTGTTTAAATGTTGGGTGCTTGAAAGAAACGCAGCAGGTAGGTGCGAACACTTTATTTAATCATTTTTATTATTTCGTACAGTAGAAGTAACAATGGAATTTTTTTCAATCAACAGGTGATATGGCCAAAATAATTACATCTCTGATATTTACTGTTATCTGCCGATTCAATTTGTCAGACGTACAAAGATCATCGCCATTTTCAAGCAACTAAGCAACTTTCTCACTCTTTTGTGATTTCAGGCGATAATATTGAATTTTATCACTCTCGAAAATGAGACATTGAACTGAGCGTTCAAGAAATTCAAATATCTCACTATCTGTAACGAAACTGTGAATCTTTTTTTTCTTGAAAATAGTTCAACAATATTTACGAATAGTCGATAGTCAATGTATTTTTTCCGATTAACAAATTATTGCTACTACTATTTGAAATTTCCGATCGAATTACCAGAATTTATTTCGCAAATTTTCAATGATGTTCGATTGAATAAATGAAGGGAACCTAATGCTAAAATTAAAAATTCAAGTAATATTAGATTTATGAAAATGATTTCTGTATTTCATGTTAGTATGGTTCGAAACAAAGAAAATCTAATCGGAAGCCTAGAACTCAGAAACGTAGATCACAGCCTGTGACACAAGTTGAAAATCAACTTTCTCAAAATGCGCCCTAACGTCACAAATAGCTTCAAGGACAATCATGTTTTAGCGTAATGTCACAACATTATTACGAGGATATTGTCTTATCGGATTCAAGATTGTGTCCCATGTTCCATCAAAATAAATGAATATCTAATTTTCAACGAAGTTCATGAAGATTTTTTCTGAATAATGTAATCCGATGCAATATCTTGTTCATAGTCCTCCGAACGTTACCTTCTGAAACGGATATTTGGAAAGAGTCCCTTTGTTGCAGAAACCATTATAAAATTCTTGGTTTTCAATTCGTGCTATCGAATAACTCAGTGTTTCAGGTTTCATTTTCAATCTCAAAATGGGATTTTTTTTGCTCCAGATAATGCTAACATGAAATGCAGAAATAATTGCGGTACATGGAGATTTACAAGCTTTCAGTCTTAAGGTAGGACCCTATAAAAAGTGTAAGATTGAATTTAAAGACATTTTTAACTGAACTTATTCAACAGTTCTAGATTTAGATTGATTCAGTTTGCCTAGCAAAATTCAACCCTACAATCTAATTGAGGACTTGAAAAACTATTTATCTGAATTCAATGCCAAAGAGAGTGAAAGTAAGCTTTAAAATAAGATACCAAATCAAATGGTATAAAGTTTGAAAAACAATGCTAGTCAATAATAATGCTTAAATTACAATGGTGCACAGAATGATTCCTCGGTAGAATGAATTGGCAGCAACGGTTAAGTAACAAACTTATCGCTATTGGCTCGATCAAAGTAGATTGATGGGATATTCAGCCATTATGATCTGTAGTATATCCCGCTCTTCAATTTTGCCTCAACTGATGTTAAGAAGGTGGCGATGGCCTGATAAAATTCACTCTGGCACCTGATGTCTGACGAAACAACCAGATTCGATGGTTTTAATGATTGCACCGCTCGAGAAACCAGGATCCTTGCCACCTAAACTGACCATCAGGTAAGGCATAATTTTCCTCGTGTTAATCAAAGTTCAAGCTTCGAGCCTGCTGAAAAAAAACGAATTTCATCATTGAATCCATGTTAAAATATTGTCATTGTCAAAGATCACGTAATTAGAAATTTACCTACATGCTTCCATGCCTGACAAATTTAGTCCCGCTTTGACAATGAATTATTTCGTACCTGAAAATATTAGAAGCTATTATTATCAGACAGGATCTTTTGGTATTTTTGAATACAAATAATTTCCAATCAAATGCACAAAACATAAATTGTTAATGAGACGCATTGCCACCAGACATCACCTGGCTTAATGCTCAAAAATCACAATCACAAATTACTGATCTTTAGATGTCGTTTGACGTATTGCTTTTGTGAATACCATCTATTGAATTTGTATTGTGGAGTTTTTTCATAGTCCATATTTTTCCGAAATGAACAAAATTCTTCGAATAGCAAATTCACAATATGATCGCGAATGTCACGGTATGATCGCGAGGTTACTGAAATTCGTTCACCTGAACCGCTGAATACGAGGTGAATAAACATCGCCCATCACATCGCGAAACTATTTCCTTGTTTTCCTACGTAATGATGTAGAGGGACATCGATTTCTAGAATTGAAACTCAGAGACAGATCACCACGTGGTATTTAACCAGATAGTTCGTATCCTAATTTTGTGCATAGCAGCGACACTGGGAGGGCGCGAAAACCACGATTCTGGTGATACCAGAATTTGATTGGATGAGGGCAACGCTCGCGACTGGTATCAGCCGATACAATCATCTTCCTCTACAGTTTCGTAATTTTCCCACTCGCGAATATAAACAACCCCGCCCGCGTAAATTGACCACTTTGCAAAAAGATCGCGCGACTTTAACCACGTGTCTGGCAATCACCTCGATCATTTTGTGAATTTATTCATCATGTTCATTAGATAAAAAATGCGTGATTACAAGTTTTCTGTGCAGAAAAAAGTGGAGTTGGTGAAACATCATTACCAGGGCCTGTCTTACCGGAAAAATCGGGACCATTTCGCCGTCACACACCCGGATCGACCGACACCCTCGTTAACGACCATCAGGAATCTGGTGCTAAAATTTGAAAAATCGGGTAGTGTCGACGAGAGGACCAGGAAAATCTCTCAACCAAACCGTTAGCTGAGCTGGGATACCAAGCTGGACATCTGCTTGACTGTCGAAGAGGATCTATTCAAGCCGATCAGCCGCATCGCTCAGGACTTAGAAATATCTAGCGCGTCGGTCAGAAGAGTATTGCGTGAAGCTAAGTACAGATCGTACAAGTTTCAAGTCCATCAAGAACTCTTGGCTGGTGATAACGATAGTCGTCTTCGCTTCAGCCAAGAGATGATGGAACGTCTGAACGCAGACGAGGGCTTGTTGAGTCGCATTTGTTTCTCTGCTGAAAGTACGGTGATACTTGTCGGGAAACCGAACAGGCAGAACACCAGAGCCTGGTGTCGAAACAACCCTCGTCTGTTCATTCAGGCGGGCACGCAGTACCCGTTGAAGCTCAACGTCTGGCTTGGCGCGATTGGCAATCGGCTTATTGGGCCATTTTTTATTGATGGAAACCTCAACGGCGAGAAGTACCTCTGGTTGCTGAGAGAGAGGATCGTACCGGCTCTTAGGCTGATTGAAGAAGAAATCGTGAGTGTATTTTATCATGTAGAGCTGGCGTTATTATTAGCAGAGTGCGTATGATTTTAAAATGAATAATTTTATGCTTACTACAAGTAATGTATCATTTTCTGTGTTTAGGGCGAACCTGTTTGGTTTCAGCAGGATGGAGTCCCACCGCACTTCGCATGTGCGGTGAGTGATTACCTCGACCAACAATTCCCTGGACGCTGGATTGGTAGGGCAAGCCCGGAGGTCGAGTGGCCAGCCCGTTCACCTGATCTCGCTCCCTTGGACTACGGCTTGTGGGGCCATTTGAAAAATGTCCAGTATGCCCAAGGTAGGATTGAAGACCTTGCCGCACTGCAAGCTAGGATCTTGGACATCCTGCAGAACCTGTCTCCGGATATCATATCCAACACGACAAATGCCTTCTACGACCGGCTCGGTTACTGCGCTGCAGCTACTGGAGGGCATTTTGAGCACTTTTTGAAAGGCAACCAATGGCCAGACGAGGGGTGATCAGAAGAGTGGAGATTGGTCTCCCAGTGTTATCGAACGATTGTCTTGTAAGTTATTGTTTTGTTTCCTAATATTTCATTAATAGCATGATTTACACTGTAATATTAACTGTTGTTCTTTTTCTCTTTTTATTCTTGGATATCTGGTGAACCCTCTTTGTTAACGGAACATTGATGGAGCTGTAAAAACTTTGTCAACTAATCAATGATGTCGGCGAGGGTTTTCGTGAGTATTGCGTCGGGTACGTTTTCTGTTAATTGCTACTCTTTGTCCTCCTAAGCTTCGTGTTTAAGATGAATAATTTCTTCATTCCTTGTTACTCGTTTCTTTTATTTATTTCATGTTCATCGGCACTAATTACTGACTTCTGGAGCACTGCAGCGTAACGAATCTACTCTGGAACTACCTTCTACTGGGTCTCGACCATCCATTTATTTTTAATTTTATGTAAATAAAGAATCTGTTCACAATAAACATTGTTTTGACTTACCTACCTCTGTTTGTCCAGACTCCCACTTGTTAATGACATTTCACGTTGAATATTCAGATTTCGTCTTTTAATAAGTAACACCCAATTTCTGTATCATTTGATATTAGCTTTTTCGTTAAATTCTCTATTGCGTCGGTTGAATATCTTCCGAAATCGACCACGGTATTGCTGAACGATACTATTCTTCTTAGACAATTCACGCTACGTAAAAATAAACAGCAGCATAACCTCAATCCACGGCTTTACGCGCCAGAGAATTACAGCTTTTGTTTCATTTTGTGTACGTTGGCGCCTTGCTCAGTAGATGAAAACATCACCGCGGCGCGATTTCACCGAACAATGAGATTAAATTATTCGGCGCATGCGCGTTATATGTATACTTTCAAGAGATTTTCCTGGTGTATGATTGAGCTTTGATTAGCTTAGAAATACATATACCCAAAAACTATTACCCGTGCGATTTCAACCAAATTATTGGATTGCAGAAATAATACAGGAACTGACATTTGGAGAGGTAGGGGGCGGCAAAAATTTAACAGCCTATCCTTGGGAAATGTGTAAATCCGGCACTGATCTGTATCACGTGTAAGAGTGCACTGAATTGCATCACTTAAAAAGTTCAAAAATTACGTTTCTGATACCAAATATAGCAATCGTGAAATCGCAGCTTGCAGCTAAATAAATAAACAAGTCAGTCAGCAGAAATACAGTATTTAAACAGGAACGAAATAAATCTAAAAGGAAAATGCTCTTATCACTGACACGTGTTTCTCTATTTCAGTCAGAAAATGGACTGCTTTTTTATAATGATCCAAGTTGGCGCAGTAACGTTATTCATTTGTTCACATCTGTTCCTGGTGAATCTTATGTATTTTCTATCTATAACGACTACAGAATTAATTTCAAACATATTGGAGATAAGAAAATCAACAGTGGAGCCGAGAATCGAATCTGGCATCTAGGGATGCTATGCCGAAGACTTACACCATTCGACCACTTAGTTACCCTGACTACACTGTCGACAATTCTTCTTATCACTTCGTATTGGAAATCTATGTTTGGTATGCTTTGATAATTATATTAATGTCAATTTCGTCGCTATAGAATATTGAAACCATGCCGTTTGAAGGCAGATGGAGTACAGCTAAATTACATGGATACCTACATTACCTACGGATATGCTCGGACGTCCATGTAGTGATATATAAATTAATATAGATAATTATAATTTCGTGACCAAGGTATGGTTAGATTAATTTCGTTCGTCAACATGGGTCAGGTATGAAATTTGTTTATTATTATATGTACATAACAACGTTTCGATCGGACTGTCCGCCAACCACCTTCAGGCTTAAACAAAAAAATATGTGGAAAGCTTTTCACCTGAAATTAAAAAAATTCTACACGATGTAGCAATAAATGTAACATTAAGATCACAAATAGCACCCAACGGTTATGTACTTCTTTAAGATCTGAAATTCCAATTGCCAATACTATTGATAGCATCTACCGTATCGATTGCGGAAATTGTGATAACATATACATTGGGCAAACATCTTAACACCTAAAAAACAGAATTACTGGACATAAATCAAAAATCAAATGTAGCAATCCAGACAGTTGTGCTCTTGCATCACATACGTTAAGGCTGGGTTACAAGTTTGACTTTGATCATGCATCAGTGATTACCACAGAGAGTAATAGCTATAAAAGAAACATGAAAGAAATGATAAACATTTGCAGAAACAACAATATAAAATGTAATCGCAAAACTGTTATTCAACATCTTAGTCAACTGTAACAAGATATAATTTAGTTCATAATTTACCGCTTTAACAATTTGAATCTTGTTGTCACTGATCATGAATCAATCGTATAACTGTGTATTGACCGGTACTAATCACTTCCTCCGAAATGGCGCTGACAATAAGAACTTCGCCTGTAGAATGTCAATATTAATGTAAGTAATCTGAATTAATCCATTCAATCCGTTTCCAAATTCTTAGTAAAAACTTTTATAAAGGTTCGTTGTACAATCATAGCATTAATATCTGTGATATTATATTAATTATTGTTTAATATTAACGTTTAAAAATGTAGAGTAACCTTCACGGGTTGTGACATACAATTTATAAATCGTTATGTACACAAAAATCTTTAAATATTCATTATAATAAGATTTCTCATGTTAAATTAAGTAGATAATGTGTATTGTTTATTTATTGGTTATTTATGTATTTATTTATTTTAATTTTTAAAGTTTGGGGGGAAAAAAAAAAGGAAAAATTTTTTTTGTTCAAGCCTGAAGATGGTTGGCGGACAGTCCGACCGAAACATCGTTATATACATATAATAGAAAACAAATCTCATACCTGACCCATGTCGACGAACGAAATTAATCTAGATTAATATAGCACGACTTTATATATCATCACATGGGCGTCCGAGCACGTTCGTAAGTAAAGTAGTGTACTGTAGCTGCACTCTTCCTACAAATACTATAGGTCTTTAAGTAATTGAGCTATGCTCAAACAATATGGTCTCAATATGCTTTAGTGACCTAATGGGTATTAATATAGCGACTAGTAGATCAGAAAAAGAGGAAAACAAGAAGTCATTTCACCCTTTATAACAATATATTACACGTAAGAAAAAATGAAGTAAAAACATACAAGGTTACTTCTTGGCTAATTTTAGGTAAAATTGTCCATATCCAAGAAAAAAAAATTTCTCACCCTTAAAACCCATGAGTATATAATTGAACAATCGAAAAATTGCCCTACAGAATTTGTTTTTCAATTTGTCAGACTATTATACTTGTATGAGCTCAACAGTCTTTTGTTTTAAATTTCTGCTTCAGTCTGGCTTTCTCCGTGACACTGTTCTGCACCGAGGCTTGCTTCGTTATCATCGTTCTTCTATTGAGGAGAGCTAAAAACATCGGTGGTGAACTGGGTGGACCTCTGGTGCCAAAATACCTTACGTCCATCTTTTTGTTTTCATTGTGGATTTTTTACCTTGTCATGTCAACTATGGAAGCCTACGGCGTAATCAGTGGCTTCTAAACTTCTGGGAAACGGTTTCATCAAGGAAAACTGCCACCTCTTCAGAAGTGTTGGTTATAAGAATCTACGCTCAACGAAGAAGTTCCACGGTGAGTATTTATCTTTGAAAAAATTTTGATATCCGAAACTGAGACCTCAAATTTTAAACTTGTCCTGAACTATGAGTGTACCAACAAGGAGAAATCGCCAGATGGGGGTCAAGGATGACAAACCGCTTTTGGGGTAAAAAAAAGTACTTCATAGAAAACTACAGGCGGAAGGTGCTGCCACCTCACTCGAAACTGTTTTCAAGAAAAACCGATTTCAAAAGCGTAGTGCTATTCATTCACTTGCTCCGTTACGCTCAGTATCATTGAGGCGGCTTGACTAAAAACAGTGCCCCCGACTCCCAAACGAGCGATCCGGGTTCGATCGCGACCACGATTAATTTTCTGTTTCACTCATATTTCTTTTCTTTTGCTTCCCGACAGCACACGTTTGTTCGTCAATAATTTTGTAAATTAACCTGAAAAATCAGTCGATTGTAAAGCTATCATTTTTCGTTATTGAAAACTGATTTATTACAAAACATTACAAATGTTCACAATTTATCTTGGTTTACAATGGCTTATTAGTCACTATCACTGTCATAATCTGTACAGCCGTTGCATCTATTCGGATGGTAGTTAACGTAAAATCACGAAAAACGTAAATTTTCTTTACACCATGCACATTTTATAGATGCAACGTTTTCGCTCTGATAATATTATTTCAAAAGCAACAGAGGAAAGTATATTCCGTTCATATCTGGAAATATGATCTTTTCTTCGATCAATTTGACGGCAAACCAAGCATATGTCAACATGTTGTGAAAATTTCGAGCGCTTAAGGTGCCGCTGACCTGGATCTAAATGTTGTAATCGATCGAAGCGCCCTCTGCGTAAGTTTCCTCGATTCCAAACCATTCGAAGGTGGTACTCTCCACCGGGGAGTAGCGCAACACAATATTAGACAAAACGCGGTTAGTAAAAGGCCTGATTCTGAGTCGGTAACCATACCAACAGGACTGACTCGAATTTTGCATGCGAATGATGACATCATGCGTGTAGCGACTGCATCACGACCGAACTGATTATTTTGATAGTTTTACGGTGAATATAGCAAATTCAATTTCGTGTTCCGTGAAACACCCTTAAATATGGGTCATTTTTTGATGAATCGAAAAGACTTAGATAAAAATCGACCGACGTAATTTTGATGTAGCTTAAAATTTTTTCACGGGTTCTATATCAAAAAAATAGGAATACGTATTCGAGGATTTTTTTATTTTACATATTTCCTAACATAGAGGGGATGGAAAATTTGACAATTTGGTGTTTTTTGGCATGGAGAGTCATTTCATTTTCAAAAATTCATAACACCGGTTCTGTTTGAGTTGAAAAGTTCGTTTTTTCAACCCAAAGCTAATAAAATGAATTTTGATACAACAATTCTTTCATTCACGATTATTCCAAAATTTATATTGTTAAAAATGATTAATATGTTTTAATCGATTTTTAACAATTGCCTTCACCTCGTAGCGAGTTCTCAGCACGACCGTCGTATTCTACGTCAAATTATCTATTAATAACGCATTTTCATTTGATGGAGAAATTATTATTACTGTAGGAAAAAATTAATTTATCCAGCGCGGGACGTCACATCGGCGCACGGGTTCCATTACACGCCTCATTATCTTGCCTCGTGTCGTTTTCCTCTGTAATATAAATGATGACTGTATATTCTCGATTGAATAATAATATTTAATAGCGAATAAGACTTTATAAAAAATGTAACAAAAAATGATCAAATACAAAATATTATTGTGTCAAATAAAAAATCAATTCATTAAGATTTCAATACATTATTTTTAGTTAATAAGTACCTCGTCCTGCAGTACGTCGTACAATATTTACATTTATTCTTGAAAATTTGTGTGATTCCAACCTCTCTTAAAGAATTGGAAGCAAAGCAATTCTCATTGTGACAACCAAAAAACGGTTGTACAAATTTTTAAACGAAAAATACTATACATACTAAAAGCGAATGTAAATATTGTGAGACGTAATGCAGAACGAGGTGCTTATTGAATAATCATAATGTATTAAAATCTTGGTAAATTAATTTTTTATTTGCCACAAGAATATTTTTTATTTTATTATTTTTTTGTTAAATTTTTTATAAAGTCTTATATGCTAATGAATAATATTATTCAATTAAAAATATAGAGGAATCATTTATGTTACAGAGGAAAACGATACGAGGCAAGATGATGAGGCGTGCAATGGAACTCGCGCGCCGATGTGACGTGCCGCGCTAGATCAATTAATTCTTTTCCTCCAGTGATAATAATTTCTCCATTAATTCAAAATACGTTATGGATAAATAATTTGACGTAGAATGCGATGGTTGTGCTAAGAACTCGCTACGAGGTTGGGGCAATTGTTAAAGATCGATTAAAACATATTAATTGTTTATAACAGTATAAATTTCGTAATAATCGTTAATGAAAGAATTGTTGTAATAAAGTTCATTTTATTAGCTTTGAGATGGAAAAAACGAACTTTCCAGCTCAAATAGAACCAGCGTTATGAATTTTTGACAGTGAGTCTTCCAAGCCAAAAAACACCAAATTATCAAATTTTCGATCCCCTCTATCTTACGAAATATGTGAAATGAAAAATCCTCGGATACGTATCCTTATTTTTTCGGTATAGAAGCCGTCAAAAAAAATTTCAGCTGAATCAAAAATGTGTCGGTCGCGAAGGTGTTCGGTTGTAAAAGAATGTCCCATATACATTAAAACGTATCGCGCAATATTAGTTTTACACAGCACGAAGTATTTTCAAAATGATTTCATAAAATATCACCATTCACCATTTGTAGATATTTGGAAATATGTTCGAAAAATACGATTGAAACAAAACGGGTACGAATCGTTGTGTTCGCGTTTTATGTAGCATCGCTACGACCTTGCATGACTATTCTTCGACGTGGGTATCGAAATCATTCTAAAATTGTACATCGCTTTTTACACACAACTCTACTGACAATAATGAAATAATTTTATGTTCGATGCTATTTTACTAGTGAAAAGGATTTCAAAAAATGATTATATATAATATTGGAACACTTTATTCATGTTACTATGGATATATGAAACAATTATTGACATCGACGTTGAGGATTATTTTTATACCCTCTGAAATATTAAATACATGGAAATAGTATCCCAGATTCGAGGTAACTATGAAGCTGCGAGTTGTGCGTAACAGTTCCTTCTCCCGGTTGATGGGAGTTTCTAACATCCTTTGCGAAGTAATGTAATTTGAACATAGTTCACCACTCCATGAAGATATCCCTGCGGCATGTCGATCTGCATGTGACATTGCGACCGTCCAACGGTTACGATGGATTATCCTGTAAAATATAAGCGTACTTATTTGGTTGTTTCGCCTTTTCAACGCAGAATCCATAACATGATTAGTACTTGTCGATAAAAATATACTTCGGCACACAATTCGTGCCCTCCCCTCCCTATCATACAAGGACTCATACAAATACATCGGTCCGTTTCTGTTCTCTTACAACCATGTGTCGGCGCGATCTCACTGTACACAAAAATGTTAAAAATGTTACCACTTTTACTTTACGGTACTTTACCAGTACCGGAGACTTACTCCACTAGACCACCCAGCCGCCCTGACTCTGATGTCGTTAATTCCTCTCATCACCAGTAAGTTCAAATTTGTTTTCTTGTGCTGTGATAGTATGTGTGAATATATAAAGTGTTCTTCCTCTTCGAGCACAATGTGTATGTGTGAATATATAAAGTGTTCTTCCTCTTCGAGCACAATGTGAAGAGGAAAAACACTTTATATATTCACACATACTATCACAGCACAAGAAAACAAATTTGAACTTACTGGTGATGAGAGGAATTAACGACATCAGAGTCAGGGCGGCTAGGTGGTCTAGTGGAGTAAGGCTCCGGTAAAGCATCGCTAGATACCAGGTTCGATTCCTGGCTCCGTCGTTAATTTTTCGAATTCACCAGTTTTTCAAAATTATACGTTTCAACAATGAAAAATGCCTCGTGATTAATATTAATATTGATAAAGCATATCCGCATTTCAATATTAGACGGTCATTGACTGTCTCACGAGCTTCGCATCAGAAGCGTAAGATTCCAAAATGTAAACACACTTACAGACATTCTCACAAGTTGTGCTCGAAGAGGAAGAACACTTTATATATTACAATGTTCAATGTTTCCGAATAAACCAAAGTTTTTACGAAAGCTCATCTTCTCTGCTCGCGAATGTGCTGTGAATCATTTTTCTACGTCAAATAGAACCGGAGATGAGATATTGATTCTTCAAGTTTACTGCGGCTCATTTTGCAATAAAAGTGAATGACTCGTCGCTTCCGGAAAAAAAATTGTAGAAATAGGTTTTTACTTTTTATGCTCACATTTCACTTCGAAAAAGCTTTCATTGTTTTGGAATATACGCGGGCATTTTTTGTCAGGATGATATTTCTGACTCAAGAACCTAAATTAAAACCCAACTGACTTTTTATGGTTTATATGATGAAATAATAACAGTCGTGATATTTATTTTCCTTAAGATTTGAAATTTCTCGCATATTTGCATCGTATTCAGGGTATATGTCAACTCGTGTAAATTTCTCCAATTATCGGAAAAGAAAATTACCGTACGATTACAATAATTGAACTCTCCGAGCATTCGAATCTAGGCTCCGATAAAATTGTGGTATTCGCAACGAAGCATTCAGCAATTCTTATGTTCTGCACACTCCTAACGAAAAATCAAAATGATTATATAATATATGAAGAGAACAGAGAAAAAAAAACTTGATCGAAGAAGAAATCCGAAAAAATCAAATTTCCGTTTCTTCGAATGAAAAAAGCCGTTTTCCCGAAAAATTTCTTAGGAACTTTCGACTCCAATTTTGACAAGGATTCGCCCTGTCAAGTATTTGCTGTGAATTATGAATCACCCTGCATAGCAAGTGCAGATTTGGCAGGATTTTTGTAAATGATATCTATAATTGCATAACAGAAATTTGCAGTATAAAACACTTACGATTTCAACGAACGATTCGTTTGTCGGCGCGTCAAATTTAACCTTTTTTCGGTTCAGCCGTGTGACGTAACTTATCTATTGTTGCACTGACAGGATTATTTTTGTTTGTAACAAATATATGTTGTAACGTGGCGTTTCAGAACCGCCCGTCACAAGGGCACACAACCGCTATTATTTTTAGTTTACGCGTCCTCAGCAGGGTACTCCAACCGAACTCGATACAAAATAGGCAATAACTACTTTTAACTAATTCTTTTTTGTAAATTCTTTATTTCGCGCTTCGGCGCAAGCTAATAAGGTACTTGGACGACAACGATCCCGACCAACAAGGGACCACTAGTTACCGTTTGCAGCTCTCGACGACTTCGCCTACCGACGGTCTAATCAGACTATACTGGCTACCTTGGTGCACCTTTATATACACCTGGGGTAGCTTCCACCCGAACCTTCCGTATCGCCTCGACTGCCGGTGAACAGGGAGATAAAAATCCTCCCGGCGGCCAAGGGCACCGTTTCTCGAAGAGGAACCAGCCGCCAGCTCTATCGGATGCCGTAAGGATGGCGTGAAGGGCAGACCGTAGCCTGCCATCCTCCGACTTACCGGCCTGGTGCCGGACCGACCCCAAACCACTACGTTCAGGTTGATAAAGCCATCGTTCCTAGGATCGACGCTGCCTTCCTATCGGCAGGGACTAATTGTGTAGGTCGTGGTCCACGGTTTGGCCAACTGTCTGACTGCACGACCTCAGGTACAGGCAGCTAGCTACTGTCTGTGCAGAAAGCCGGTGGAGGTGAACAATGAGGCGTCACTCTCCACCCGGTAACTTTGGCCGAGAGGCAGCCTGTGTATGCCTCTGTCAAAGAAGTCCCCGATGATAGGCAGCCTGGACCGTAAACCGAAGCAGCTACAAAATCGTACGAGTTGGTGTCAACGACGAAATCGCGAGCAGCACATTACGCCACATCTAGCGGTAATTTTGGAAAACGTATGACCACGCAGTAACCAATATTCGCCACAGGGGGATGGCCTATTTGCGGTGGGGGTCAACCAACCAATCAAAGAAGAAGAATCACCTCATGACAACCGCGAGATCGGCGAGCCAAACTACGACCTCCTATTCTACGCTTGACCTGCTGAGCGACAGCTTGTTTTCCGCATCCTCCCGATTATTCTCTCGATTTAAGCTACCGATCCTTTTTCCTCTCATCCTACCGTTCTTGTATCTACCGTTTTTCCATACCCTCTATCGTTGCACTATCGTTAACTTCTTCCTGTAAATTCAAGTCCTTTCCTCCCTTTCTACTTTCGTTCCATTATTCTAAGTTTGATTCAAATTAGAGTCAGTTTGTGTGCCTGAAGTCACTAGCCAAGGTAAGGCTTCTGCCTTTGAATTGTATCGTTACGAAGTTGCTCATAATTTTTGTTCTTTCTTATGGTATTTATCGACTTTGTGTGAATCATGGTCCACGGCTTAAAGTTGCAGTAAGCCGCCGTGTGGCTGCATGATTTCAGTCATTAATATTCCATTTATTGTTTCTTGGTTGCATCCTGTGATGCCAGTTTTGTATGAATCATGGTCCACGGCCTAGAGTTGCAGTAAGCCGCCGTGTGACTGCATGATTTCAGTAATTTATTATTTTCGTATCTGAGCGACCTTGTAACTGCCGAATAATTATTTCTCTTGTATTTATGATTTCTCTGATTATTTGTGAATCTCTATTAGCCTGCTTCTGTACTTTCTATCGTATTTTGAGCCCTATTGGCTTAATATTTTATTCCATACTCTTTTTGTATCAGTAGTGTGCTCCATATTTTATTTCTGTTATTGCTTATTATATTTTTATTTATTTTTGTGCCTATTGTATCATATATCGAGTTCCTTGGACTACAACCGAGCGTAGAATCAGCCCCTAGATATTACCGCACCTTTTCTTTATTGCTATTGGCAATTTTATATTATTTTTGCCTGTTATTTATTTCTCTGTATTTTGTTAAATTAAGTTCTGCGAATTATTCTTTTGTACTGCGGTGTATTTAGTGCATTTCTTTATTTTGTAAACTCTCCGAAATTCTCACTTTCTCATAATTTTGTATTTTGTATTCTCTCAAAAGTCATGTTTAGGAATTCATTATTTAATTCCTCAAGTCCGTAATAATTATTAATTATCGAATCTACCGTTTATGAATAATTCTACCGAAGGCTATCTAGTCGATCGTTTGCCGACTTTGTAAATTGTTAACGAATGTCAATCTCTCGTACTGGTTATAATTTATGGTAAATTTGTCGTATCATGTACCGAACTATCGTTACGTTGTTTTCTACCGATCGCAGTAAAGTTCTCTCGTTTTTAATTGACAGAATAATAATTTTCGTAGCGTCATTTGCAACTTGGGTAAGATCATGTCGCACAGTGACGTGTAGTTTTAAGTCAATTCTTGCATTATATCGCATCTCCCGACCTACGTTCATTTTTCTCTGTTAACTACCGTCTCTCGTTTTAAAGCTACCGTTTACTGCTATTCTACCGAAATTTGTGTGAACAACGATTATTTATTTTATTAACTACCGCTGTCGATACCATTTTATTTGCCTGTCTCAACCATGTAATCTTCTCGACAATATATGATCGATTGACCTGTTCATTTTCCTTTTGACGTGAGTCTTTTATTCTTTTATTCCTTATTTTGTTATCTTCTTTGATTCTGGAATTACTGTTAGCTGCCTTGAATACCGCCATTTTACCGGGATGTGCGCGAACGTACCTGAGCCTAGCCAGCCATACAACGGGTTCTCTATTTATCTCTTTTGTACGGTTTTGTGTTATTTCTATTGATTTGTATCATTGTTTGAAAATCGACGCTAACGCGTCTGGCGCCCAACACAATTGATTTTGTTATAGTTTGATATTGTGGATAGGTAGAGAACCGCGCCAAAGTGTCAACGGTAAGTCCTCATCCGAGGGTAACAGAATTTAGCGTTACAATGTATACACACTAGCCGCGTGAAAATTTGCACCTGATTAGAACTTGTGACACGGCAAATTACCAAAACACTCGCGTTTGCTACGTTCACCGCGAAAAGTGGATGTGGACGGTACGCGAGGAAACGCAGAACTGACGGCCGCGCGGATAGTGGGGACAGTGGCGTGTGAGGGATAGTACTAGGAATTCGAAGAAGTTGATCCCTGCGAGAGTTCCAAATTTCTGTGAAATATTATAGGATAGTGCCGGACTTTGATGTACAGCAGTAACACATACCCCGACTTTTCGTAGGTCGTATGCGATGCAGAAACTAACCCAAAACTCACTAGCGTATCCGTAGCGTATACCATCTACGAGAAGTCACGGTGTGTAGTTTTATAACGATTTTCACCTAATGAGTAACTTTCAGGTAATTCGTCTGATGTAAAAAAAACATTTGCTAGCATCATTCGGAACTAGGCGTAATTGACAAATGAAACGAAGCAAATAAAGTATGAAATCCTTATTTGTTGAGAATTAAAAACAGAAAAAATTGGCAAGCAAATCTTCATCAGAATTTTAACAAGGATCGGCCCTGTAAAATATTTGCCATGAATCTTGAACCTTTGTATGCAGTAATTGTATGTATGTACAATGACAAAGATTTTCTGCGGGATGGATTTCTAGTATTGTTAAACATATTCGGTTCAGAAACAATTTCGCGTATATATGAGGGTAATCTTTAAAACAGGCTTGGACGATTGTCAACCGGCCCCTCCCCCCAAATTGGCTACAAACAAATAAATAAAGGTCCGTTCAAAAGCACAATTGTTGATCTCAACCCCAAACCCTCACGCCTATACATGCGTGTTTCCTGCAATTTCAGTATTTATTTTACTGCCGCATCTAATCTTTCGGTCAATAATCTGTAAGTATGACAATTTTGCGGACACTGATGCTACTATGAGATGAGGATATCCAGAGCGTATATGAGGCATTCTATGTCAATTATTCGCCATTCATATCTGCCTTTTCGACGAACGGGAATTAATGGATAGGTATTTTCGTTTTTGTTAATGATTTTCCATCAAATCGACGGAAAATGGCAGACTTAAGTGGTGCGTACTCGATGTAGAATGCCCCAAAACCCTTCAATAAAATGAAAAGGTATAATTTTCTTTTCGAAACTACGACTCAAAACAAGAAAAGAAACAGTATAATATTTTAATATCGGGTTTTGGAAAAGTCATGAGCATATAAAAAAAAATTGTGCGAAATTTTGATAAATTTATGGTGTTTGGATGGGTCGAGACAAACATCTAAAATGTTTCAGACAGACTGCCTTTGGCAGGTACAAGAAAGTGTAAAATTTTCAATAGAATCAAAATTGGTCGGGGTCACGGGTTGGTCGGTTTTGCATGAGATGCCCCGTTCACATACAGTCGAGCTACGTGCCATTACGAATAGTTACCGCGATTGTGAACTGATGTTACCATTTCAAAACGATGCCTTATAATATGCACGAATTTCGAAATCTAGCGGTTATTCTGAGTGAGTTGTACATTTTTTCGCCTATGCTCTCGTCGGCACTGCAGATTGTTGCTTTAGCAGAAACATAGGACGTGTGCGTATACTATGTGGTGTTACCATCTGGTACCGCTCCGGTCGACTACAGCGCTTCTGGAGGTTCAACGTTGAACTAAATTACAGACTTGTTGTGCATCAGAACGGGCTCCTGTCACCTGAAAATCGCCCGCACAAATTGTGCCATATTTACGGAAAACTGACTGGTGCTATAGGTTTTCCCGGATTACGTGTGTGTTTTTGTACGTCGGTATCTCCCTGGCAAAAGTGAAAGAAATTCTGAGTTCGTACAAGCGGTGAATATTCAACAAGTCGCTAGCCCGATCGGCCATGTTTGACGGGACGTGATGTTATTGAGTTCATCATTATTTTTATCAGACTTTATCAGTGATCTGCGATAGTAGTGACTGAGATACAGACGTACAATTTTATTCAAGCTATGTTTTGAAAATTTTTCCAGTCAGATTCGTACCCCCGTTTTATCAGGATTTGTGCGGGCGATTTACCCGCTTCTGACGTCACGAAATATATATAGGACATGCCAGGTCAGCGGGACCTTAATTAATGGTGGACTAAGGGCTATATTTTTATTGAATCATCGTGCGATGCTATTTTCATCTATTATTTTGGGTATGCTTTTATTTATCATTTTATTATTCACAATTCATGTTTTACATACTTTCACAACAACCATCATCCGAATAGATGCACCGCGGCTGTACAAGCAACGACAGTGATAGCGACTCATATGGTGCTTATAAAGTTGCTTGAAAACTCCGACGTGTACCCCTTTCGCCGCGGTAATGCAGAGTTCAGTACCAAGGTACTTTCGCATACCGCTAGATGGCGAAAAGTTTTGTACCGAGGTACCTCTGCACACCGTTAGGTGACACAGCGCGCATCTTCTAATCAGGTTCAATAGTAGAAACCTGCATAGACGATGCTGGGTGCATTATGACAATTCGTGAATCTTTCACAACAATGCTCATAAGCATCGCAATGTACACAATCAATTGTATAAATTCGTGGTCCGATTGCTTCATAAATTGTTCACGTACATAAATGTGCGAATTTGACGAATGTCGAGTTGACGAAATACCAAACTTTGATTTCATCAGTGAAGTATCAACTTTTTCGAAGAAGTAATGATATTGAAACCTCATATTGGTGAAAAATTATTCCACTCTCATTATCTCTAACAGGTGATAGAATTGATAAATTAATACAGAGATTGGAAAGTAGTATGGATTCTCCATAAAACTGACGAAGAACTCCTCTCGCTATGGGGCAGACCGGTGTTTGCCAGTCAAAAGTAACTTATTAAATTTCACTCACATACAGAAATTAAGATGTAGTATCGATTTCCCATATAGTCCAGTGGAATTAGGTCAAAAAGTGGCAGATCGTGGTTGTAATTGGTGGGAAGCCAATTTTTTGTGGAATGGGTTCCTTTTACATATAGAAACATATTCCGAAGTTGCGCCATCTCAAGCTTTTCCGCACAATTATTTAGAGACGTTTAAATATTCCAATTTCGGGATTTTCTCCTTTTTTAGACCATTTTTCCTCTATTACTCGTAAAGTATCGACCCTACGAGAAAAATGTATAGAAGCAAACTTGTTCAAAATCAAATTTTACACACGGATACGTTGTTTAAAAAAATTTTTAAGAATTTTTTCATCGCCAAATTAACGATTTTCGATGATTTTTTATCGAAAAAAATACTTTTTTCACACGTATTTTGCAAACAATTGAAATCGAACAATCTTTCTCTGGAGGGTCAGAAAGAGTACATCAAACCTTCATGAAAAAGCATGCGCAGCCCGATCGCTGTGCGCTCGATAGTTTTTTCCGAATATCATTGTTAGTTAAGCCCGATTCGAGAGTTGCGTTATCGTAATTGTTAACGTGAGCCAAAATGAGGCCTTCTGAGTTGCTGCCGATTTTTTTACAGATACCTGGGACCTCCCCCTAACGTGTCCAACAAGTTTTACCATCCTATTGCAATTATTATGAACTAGGGCATTTTCCGAAAAATGACTCAAATTTGACCTTAGCAACAAATGCTAATAAGTTCGTCAATTATTGTCGGAATCGAATTCGGGAAAGTGGAACAGTTAGAGCAAAAGAAGACGCAACTTTTGAAACAAGACTCATGGTAATCGGACAGTTTGTTTGTTAACTAGAACACTTCAAAGTCGAAGTGACTTTGTTAATTAACAAATTACGATTTCGACATTTTACGAACGCTATTGTCTTCTTTAATATCAGTACTTGATATGCCAAACAATGTTTTTCGAGCTTCTAACTGATTTCATATCGAAAATCAAGTGAACAACTTAGCTTGTTGAGGCAAAAAGTGCGCGGCAGACCGTCGGGCGCCGTGGTGGGGGGAGAGACTCGCCGCAACCGCCAGGCGCAAAAATCGAATTCACTGTTTCAATAACGTGCGCGCGTTTTTTTTCGACAATATCTCGGGTTCTAATTGACGTATTTTGATGATTTTTTTTTTAAATCGATATGCCGAGTCGTGAGTAACACGAATATCGAATCACGTTCAACAAATTCTTTTATTTAAACACTCAAAATCGGACGGAAGTATAAATCTCGATTTTTTTCGTTGCTAATCATTAGTTTATTCATGAAAATTCAGATTTCCATGCTGAGTATTCGTTCACTTTATTATTCATCATTATGATAAAATGAACAAAATACTCCCAAATTTAAAAAATTTAATAATATTATTGTTGAGTTTGTAATATGTTGCAAAAATCAGTATTATAATAAGTAAATTATTATTAATTAATCAAATACAATATTATTCATTATTTCGGCCGAAATAATTATTTATTATTATATATTATTGTTGAGTTTGTAATATGTTGCAAAAATCAGTATTATAATAAGTGAATTATTATTAATTAATCAAATACAATGTTATTCATTATTTCGGCCGAAATACTGATTTTTGCAACATATTACAAACTCAACAATAATATATAATAATAAATAATTATTTCGGCCGAAATAATGAATAACATTGTATTTGATTAATCAATAATAATTCACTTATTATAATACTGATTTTTGCAACATATTACAAACTCAACAATAATATTATTAAATTTTTTAAATTTGGGAGTATTTTGTTCATTTTATCATAATGATGAATAATAATGTAAACGAATACTCAGCATGGAAATCTAAATTTTCGTGAATAAACTAATGATTAGCAACGAAAAAAATCGAGATTTATACTTCCGTCCGATTTTGAGTGTTTAAATAAAAGAATTTGTTGAACGTGATTCGATATTCGTGTTACTCACGACTCGGCATATCGATTTAAAAAAAAAAATCATCAAAATACGTCAATTAGAACCCGAGATATTGTCGAAAAAAAACGCGCGCACGTTATTGAAACAGTGAATTCGATTTTTGCGCCTGGCGGTTGCGGCGAGTCTCTCCCCCCACCACGGCGCCCGACGGTCTGCCGCGCACTTTTTGCCTCAACAAGCTAAGTTGTTCACTTGATTTTCGATATGAAATCAGTTAGAAGCTCGAAAAACATTGTTTGGCATATCAAGTACTGATATTAAAGAAGACAATAGCGTTCGTAAAATGTCGAAATCGTAATTTGTTAATTAACAAAGTCACTTCGACTTTGAAGTGTTCTAGTTAACAAACAAACTGTCCGATTACCATGAGTCTTGTTTCAAAAGTTGCGTCTTCTTTTGCTCTAACTGTTCCACTTTCCCGAATTCGATTCCGACAATAATTGACGAACTTATTAGCATTTGTTGCTAAGGTCAAATTTGAGTCATTTTTCGGAAAATGCCCTAGTTCATAATAATTGCAATAGGATGGTAAAACTTGTTGGACACGTTAGGGGGAGGTCCCAGGTATCTGTAAAAAAATCGGCAGCAACTCAGAAGGCCTCATTTTGGCTCACGTTAACAATTACGATAACGCAACTCTCGAATCGGGCTTAACTAACAATGATATTCGGAAAAAACTATCGAGCGCACAGCGATCGGGCTGCGCATGCTTTTTCATGAAGGTTTGATGTACTCTTTCTGACCCTCCAGAGAAAGATTGTTCGATTTCAATTGTTTGCAAAATACGTGTGAAAAAAGTATTTTTTTCGATAAAAAATCATCGAAAATCGTTAATTTGGCGATGAAAAAATTTTTAAAAATTTTTTTAAACAACGTATCCGTGTGTAAAATTTGATTTTGAACAAGTTTGCTTCTATACATTTTTCTCGTAGGGTCGATACTTTACGAGTAATAGAGGAAAAATGGTCTAAAAAAGGAGAAAATCCCGAAATTGGAATATTTAAACGTCTCTAAATAATTGTGCGGAAAAGCTTGAGATGGCGCAACTTCGGAATATGTTTCTATATGTAAAAGGAACCCATTCCACAAAAAATTGGCTTCCCACCAATCACAACCACCCTTTTTCCTAATTCTACTGGACTATACAACAGACGAGTTACTTTCGTCTTTCGCTCTTCAAAGGGGTGGTACAGAACAAACATTCTCCCTGATGATTCGTATAAGTCAATAAAATCAATTTTTCCAAAACGCACATCTGGTGCAAAAAGTTTTTACGAAGTACATTAAAAATTTGGTCGTTACCCTCAAAAATACCTTCTCTGATCAAAAATGCATATATTTAATTACCTCGCGCTAAAAAAAAAATCCGAATCACATACTATTTACTGCAAAGTACATGTCTGTTAGTTCACAATAAAAGCATGATTGAAACTTGACCTCTAGATTCCACATCTCTCTGGAATCACACTGGGATCAGAACGACCCTTGAGCTTATCCAATTACAAATGATAATTAAGTATGAATAAAAAAAGTCAATATCACTTATGGAAAATCTAGACTAGAGTCATGGTTTTGAGTTGAGTTATTTTGTTCTTAAATTGCGTGCAGCCAAATTCCGTTGCACGGGGTCTAGTCGCCTTTCGAGTAGGTCGCATGTCGACGTGGGTGAACGCTCAGTTTAGCGGTACGACCTTTTAATTTTTGGTTTGGTACGGGTATGAATCGAGCTTCGGATGCATCGCCATCAGCTTTCTTGTAGTAAAATTAGGAAATCAAGAATTGTTTGTAATTTCAGATATTGAGTAGTGCTACGATTACCGCCGTAGTTTTGCAGAGGACGATCGCGGTTAGCGTGTCAAGTAATCGCTTGTTTTCAGTTTTTTCCCTTTTGCTAATTAATTAGAGTACGACTGGCGCTAATAGGATTAAGTTATTTTGGAGAATTGGTTGTTCTTGATTTGGTTTTATTTTTTAATTGTTAGTTTCGGTATCGCGAAGAACGAATTTTGAATTACTTTTTTTTGTTTTTGTATCGCCGCTATTGTAAAATATGATATTCAATTTTACTTAGCGTGTTTTTGTCAAGTGTCTCTCTCTCTCTCTTAAATTACCCGTTCCCTCTCCGCGTACTGAGCTACCGAGCATATTAGCCGAGGTTTAGCGAAGATAAATATTTTGAGGCGTATTGACCATGCCAGGCGCCCAACAGAATCTCGCGATATCTTTAGTAAGATCCGTGATAGCCGCCGCATTATTGTGTACGCGGTAAGTACTCGGTCATTTTCTGCGAGTGACCGAAGGACGGGAAAAATCCATGCCACAACAGATAACAAGATAACGTCAATAAGTTTCATTAAATGTTCCCTATTTTCGACAACTTCCTTTTGATGTTGTTGAATGATTTGTTGCTGAACGTCTTCTGATATAATCGATTTCTTGTAAGACACATACATTTCGGTACACTGAGCGTGGAAAGATGACATAGCGCGTTTTTTTAGAATCTCTAGTTTTTTTCCAATTTCCGAATCCGCGTCTGGCAAACGTTTTATTTTGTTCTCGTATATTACCTGACAAAAACTGCCTGCATACAAAGCAGTAAATTTTATCTAGGCAAAAACATCTGAAATGTAGAAAAATCCGCCAAGTTATCGAAACCAAATCACAATAAAAATTCAAGAACGACTTAGATGTTGCCAGTCTCTGTCGTGAAATCAGGAAAGAACCCCAAGCCCTACGATCTCAGTAAGTAGGTATACGTCGTGAAGTCGGACCTCGCTGTTTCGTGTGGTGATATCGAAACATCATTCCAAGCGCTACGTACTCGGCGGGCACATTCGCTTTATATTTTTTAACGAGACGGTCATACTTGTTCGTGACGTGTGTGATCCCGTGTAATAATTCCGTCTCCAAGAGTATCTCTTACCATCTATCAATGAACTGATTTTTTTTTCAACAAAAGGAATTGTGCATCGGAATGACTGGTTGATGACAGATTGTTTAATGTTACTAACACATCGGATTTGTTACTTTTCTTTGCCACTTGGAATTTATTTACATATTTTATAGAATTGAGGACTTCATAAGATTCAGTCTATTAATCAGATAGCTTTAAACAATAATATTATCGTATAATTTCAATTTTGGAATGCACATGTGCGATTCATTCGTTTATTCAAAATCATGTGTTGTTGATTGCAATCCGAAAAACGCGCTGGCACGCAGGCGCCGAAGGCGCCTGCACACCATCACTCCCGTGCACTCGCACGCAACGATTTTAGAAAAATGTATACTTTATACGACTGATGCCGATATAATATTCTGAGTCGTCAAATGTTCAATCATTTGTCTACAAATGAATAAGGTCGCTGGGTCATGGTGTCAGAGAATATAACTATAACATAATAATAGTCAATCTCCAGACTCTAACAGAAGGTCTTCGTCATATTTTCGCTGTGAGATTGTAGCATATTCTTTGCTGTGAGATTTCTTCGACACGGTGTGTGCTCAATACGCACGAGGAACCCATTAATTCCTCTCCATGCAATTCTAAGATTGCCCTTTATTACGTTATTATGAGCATCTTCGAACATGGTTAGTAAAAATTAAAATATTTTTCAGCTTGCTAGCAAGGAAAAGATATTGGCAGGTAAACTGGTCATATGAAAGCTTTGGTTGCTTGTGTCATGTTACGTATTCAATCAAGTATACTGTTTTCATACAGCATCGAGTTTTTATTCCGCGTGATTAAATAAATATTATCCCACGCCATAAAAACATGTACAATTTATATTCTCACGTCATTATTCCGCAAAATGATACGATATCATTGGTAATTGATTTTCAACAAAAATTTGCCGGCCAAGTACGTAGCGCTTGGAATGATGTTTGAATATCACTACACGAAACAGCGAGGTCCAACTTCACAACGTATACCTACTTGCTGAGAGATCGTAGGGCTTGGGGTTCTTTCCTGATTTCACGACAGAGACTGGCAATATCTAAGTTGTTCTTGAATTTTTATTGTGATTTGGTTTTGATACCTTGGCGGATGTTTTTACGTTTCAGATGTTTTTGCCTAGATTTCATCACTTTTTGTAAGTATGCGGGAATGATACTGCTGTACCGTAGTAAACAATGAAGTAATTGTTAGGGACTACACTCTTATACATATTCAGATATGTAGCATTCATAGTTGAGAACGTTCTGACTTACAACCATCATGAGAATGCAAATAGTATTACGGCTGATCCAATTTACGCACGGTTACATGAATAATAATAATATGGCAGTAGTCTTTCGAAGACTTGTGTGGTGCACCCGATCATATTATGCGTCTGTAGGCCGTGTCAAGATCTTCAATAGAAACACCCGCATTCGCATGAGGGATAAGGAAAATTGCGAGCAACCTTACGTAGACTATCTTACGAGCTTCGCATCAGAAGCGTAAGATTCCAAAATGTAAACACACTTACAGACATTCTTACAAGTTGTGCTCGAAGAGGAAAAACACTTTCTATATTCACACTTACGTAGATGTAGCCGGACTGAGTCCAAGCCTCAATTCGCTGATCCAGCGCCGGAACGACATATTCCGTAACCACAAACATCTATCTCAATTTTCTAACAAGTAATAAAGACATTGCGAGGATGCGACAGGATGGAGAAAAATTTATGTCTTAAACTGAAAGTGATTCAAAAGTTCCAGATGGTAGTTATTTTTCCAGGGCAGCATTTTACTGCTTGTTTAGTACCATATAGAACCATGTACAGGTGAGCAAAAGTAATGTTTTGAAAGTGATAAGAAATTGGTGAGAATACAGAGTTTACATTGTGGGTGATGGAATGCGTCGGAGGTGGAGCCCATTTTTGTTGATTATCAGCGTTACACGAATGAAAATGAAATTCATGCTGTTAAAGTTATATTAGTCGTCGAAATGTGTTTCGTGAAGCGCCGAACATTGAAGCGTGTAGCGCTGAGGTCCTTGAAAACGAGCAACGTGTTGAGGTCGAAACGCTAAACCTTTAGTATAATATAATACACCTGATACAACACCTTGATGTTACCGTTAGTCTATTGAAATATTCGCCCGCTTCTGCTTTCAAATTATTTCTCCAATCTTACACCAACACGCTCCGCAGATTACATTCCTGTTTGATGGACATTTGAGATACGCTATTTTATAATATTCTATTTCATTAAATAATTGTAATTCATGAGTGGTGTACGTCAATTTCGACAAACAATAGTTTGCACGAAATACTGACTTTTATGCATCGTATCTTGTTTTAGGATTCACTTCTGAATCTCAGAGTTACTCAAATCCATTAAGGTGCTGTTATGATTGAATCGAAAATTTTATACAACTGGATACATGTCTATTGAGGTCCAGAGAAGCTTGCAAAGCGTGATGATCTGCTCATATAGTCAATTTGACACCGGCATATATCTGAAACAATTCTTGAGTTTAAAAAAATATGAGAGCATAGATTAATAACAATATAGTCACTTGATTGTACTTCGTAATGCAACTCTATTACTTCAAATAAAGCTGAGAGTAGCAGCTAAAGTTAGCATTCAAACGTGTTTAAACTTTTTTGAAATAAAATAATGCAGTTCAGTTTTATCGTCATGATGCTATAAAATAGTTGAGAGTTCTAGTTATTTCACCACATTTTGATTTTCATACGTCACTACCTTATTCGAATAAAAATTAGAATCTTAAATGCTAATTCGTGCTGCCAGCTACAACTTTGTGTACTGCAACAGTCAAAGCAGATAAACATGCTTGAGAGATACGATTACGAAAGACAGCACAATCCGCACAGAAATTTACAAGTCCTCAGTAGAGCAATCATATGGTAACAGGTGGTTTATTAGTAATAGTATTGTGGTCAGCGCATACCGCTTGTTGCTGTAAAGCCAATGGTGCTGATGGATAGGTAGATGAAGTTAATAATTGGAAAGTCAATGAAAGACTGTTCGAGACAGTGAGTGATACATAGAGTGCTAATTTCCAAGTAGCTGTCCTTCTGTGTTAGGACGTAGTTATGCCACAGCGTAATGTTAGTGATTTTAACAGATCAATGGTCGGATAAGAATGGGCTGGGTGACTGCGAAACATAAAACAAAAAACAATCAGGATTTATTATGTATGTAGCTGAATCAAAGGAAACGATTTTAGTTCATTACATGAGGCTGAAGTTAGCGATGTTATTATAACGAAACATGATGGAAAAAAAGGATCGTTGCCCAATTTTAGAATGACTTTTTAAGGAGTCTGCTTTCCAAAGTGGGAGTATGTTTTGTTTATCATGGTTTACTAAATATTGTGCATTCTCAAAGGTGCGAAGTGATGATTTTTCTCAAACATGCAACGTTACAGCAACGTTATTAACTTCATCCTCATCTCATTAATGTGTTTGTACATATCATATGAGATTAAGTGATTCCGTCAATATGAAAATGTACAGCGTACCACTGATTTAAGTATTGACACATGTATAGTAATCTTCTTGGTGAATAGTTAGTGGTGCTGAACAACAGATAAATGAAGTAAATGCTTAGTAGTCTGATGACAATCGGTTTGTTCCAATAAGATGTGTAGAATGTTGAGTTTTGCACAGCTGTCGGTTATCTTCTCTTTGAAATATCGGCTTGCCGAAGTTTAACATTTACAAGTTCCAATGGTTTCGAACAGAATAGGAATGTTCCAAATGACTGTGAAATAAACGAAACAACAAACAAGCAAGGAAAAGGTTCCATTTTATCAATGATAAGTATTACACTGTGCGACACTAAATCAAAGTAATATATTGAACAAATACATACTAAACATACAAATTAATAAACAAATAAGTCATACATTTGGTGAAGATGAAGATGTTGAGGCTAAGCTATTCATATATTAAATGTTATGTGTATAAATATAATCTAATGAGAATTAACGAAGTATCATACCGTTTGATTTGAATGAAGCATCGTGAGTATTTTTCCAATACTTTGGTGAGCATTGTTCTATCTGATGATTCATGACGAGCGAACAACCTTCTTCTTGGCATTTGCTTAATAACCATGTATGCTTGTCACAAATGTTGCTGATCATATTGTGTTTGTTATTCAGACTGTTTGTCGAATTTGTATCCGATTGCAGAATATCTCAGCTTTTCTTTGGTTCGATTCTGTGTTTACACCTACTTCGGATGATCCATTTTGTAAAATCACAAGAGCCCGTAATGCAGATGCTATTAATAATTGAGCTTTAGAGGGTTGGACTAGCTCTCTTACGAGTCAGTGGATAAATCAGAATCTCTACTGGACGTGTTGACTTTTTATACACACAAATCATGCTTCTAAAAATATCGAATTTCAAGGGAAAAATTCTGGCCCTCCAATTTTAAGCTTCGTCTGGCAAAATGCCGATAGCCTGGTACTCGGGTAGGTACTTCAATATACCTGAGACCCATCAAAATCCATTATTAACATGTTACGGCTTCCCCTCGTAAAAGTTAATAATAATAACAATCTGCTTGAAACCACAGTGGTCATTCTATTTCACTCTTATGACACTCGATCACTGCTTCACTCACTCACTTATTTTATAAGACCAACGGCATGACCGATTTTCTCGAAATTTGCAAATTAATTTCAAGATTGGATAACATGTGAATAACTAAATAATAATAATTTATCATGAATATTTTACGATCGACAACGTAACAGCGTCATGACGCGGCCATTTTGTTTAAACGGTTTGCAGCGCGGACAGCGCCATCGGGCTGTTGCATTATTAATTAATAACTGCTTTATCCAGCAGCCATTTTGATTTATCAACACACTTTGCCACTTTATACTGTTATACTGGCCGAATACAAATTGAGATTTATACCAAAATCAATAGGGAGCGAGATTTCGATGCGAAAAATCTGTGCTTAAAACTTAAAGTCGATTCATACACGCGTTCGAGCGGAATCGTGTCCACAAGGTGCTCTGGCTTGGAGAAGGAGAAGAAAAATAATTTTTATTTTCATCATCTTTGAGAGCTAATACTGCGGAAACCACTTGACAGATTTCGATCAAACTTTCTCACTCAGGTTATATCGGCCAGAACTATCAGCTATGTAAGTCACATTTAAAAATATTCACGCGTTCGTGAGATATAACGAAATGCTTATACACGGGAAGATGGGGAAGTAGTTAGGCCGGATAAATACATTCTCCGCTAGCTTTCGCCTTCGTAACTTGGCGGCGATTCGCGGCCGCGAATCTAGATCATATTTTATGCTATACTCGATCCAGTTATAATCTCCGTAATTTTTGACAGAAAATGAGCAAAACTTGTCACGAAATTTTGCTGGCGAAAAATTTAAGCGAGGTTGAGATGGTCCTGTCGAAAGTGTGTCAAGATCTTTCCGATTTTTTAGTCTATAGGATCACTACCAATTTTTGCAACCGAGATAACGTTATATACGGTCGACGGTGTTGTTGGCAAGGAAAATTTTATTGGTGAATCATGTTGTTCTTTAGTAGCCTTTGCTTCGATAATTTCATTTGAGCAAGACACAGTGCTCGAAATTGCTTTGAGTTTGGCATTAAGTTTTCTCCCACTGCTTATCTTATTGTCTTTATTTGTGTCTTTAGAAGTTTTAAAAAACGTCCTGATGTCCTCGACCTTCTTCATGTTTTGCCTTAAAGTTAGAGATACCAATGTCAATTTAAAAAAATTGTGAAATTGATAGGTAAGATACGTTCATTGCCATCTTTCGAATTCCAAGAATTCCATCGAAAAAATAAAAAATGCATCACAAAAATAGTCTGCTATGTTATAAATATTACATTATATCCCACTTTTGATTATGTGCAAATACATGTCGAAATTTTCTTTCCCAAACTCGTAGCTCATTCATATTCTAATAAGTACTTTGAATAAAAAATAATTTGTACAATATTTTAATCCTAACATTCGTGAATAAGCTTATTGAAGTTTAAAAAACACGTAGTATTGCATATAATTCAAAATGGGTTAGGTGACAGGTATATGTTATACCTATACGATATATCGACTAATCGTAAAATAAAAATTAATTTTATCAACGCACCTGCAGTAAATACTCCGGGGCTCAATAGGATTACATTGTTATATCACAATACACAATACGGGACTAATCAAGTAGCCAAAAATGTGTAAACAAACGAATCGTTTCAAGTTAAAACTGGATTGCCGCTTGCCGCTGCGCTTGAAACCTCCCCACCAGTCATCGCGTTCACCTTACGGTTATCGGAGTCTGACATAGGCTCTCGTTGCGCCACTCAATAGGAGGTGCTCTTGTTCCATCACTCAAATCCTTATTCGCAGCGAACCTGGGAATAACGCATACCTATATATCGCGTATACATATTGTATTATACATATTGTAGCCAGCACATATATATCTTGTGACGTGGATTTTTCCCGTACCTTGATTACTCGGAGGAAATGACCGAGAACTTACCGCGTGCACAATAATTCGGCGTCCCGCGATGTAAACTGGATCTAAAAGAATATCGCGAATTTCTGTTGGCCGCCTGGCGTGATTAACACGCCTCGAAATCGTTAATTCGCTATATCTCGGCAATTAACTCGGTAGCTCAGTAGCGTGGAGAGCGAAGGGGTAATTTTTGGGGAGAGAGAGCGAGACCTTCGACACCAACACGTTATTTAACCAAATTAAAATAAAATGAAATAATATATTTCACGACAGCGATAATATCGACAAAAGAAAGAGTAATTCAAAATTCGCTCTTCGCGATTCAAAAATCAAATACTTAGATCTAACAAAAAAAATCAGAAACAAATCTAGAAGACCTCTAAGCCTACGTGCGCTAGTCGCTGCCTTAATAATAAACAATAACTCAAAAACCAAAACCAAAATCGTACTCGACGCGCTATCCGCGATCGTCCTCTACGAAATACAGCGCTCATCGCCAAACCACAATGCTAACTCGCAAGGGCAATAACTAGAACCAAACCTTTTTCGACGCGCTAATCGCACCTCTAGTTTTTATTCGTAATTACGTCTGTCTCCACGGTAATCGTATTACTTTTATCACAACGCGTCCGAACTCAATCCGTATTCGCAATTCCCTCAAATTTCACAAATCGCCCCGCTTACCCGAGCGTTCACGCACGACGATATGCGTCCTACACTAGAGGTGATACCTTCACTCAAGCTGACTCGACTGGACCCCGTGCAGCGGAATTTGGCCGCACTCAATTTGAAACAAGAGTGACTCGACTCAAAACCGTGACTCGACTTTATACCGTACACAAACCAAATGTTATTCTCCGTGTTCTCGCGAGAACTCAGACTAGGGCCATCAAACAAGGAAATCGGCAAACAAATTTCGAGTGCTTCTCTAACTCAACGAGTAACTGGCCAACCGTTGATCGGTGCGCCGATCTAAATTGCACTCGAAATACGTTCGCAAAGAATTAACAGCGCTTAGCGCTTCGCAGCCACACCAAAAATGCGCCAACACCATCCTCGGCCATGACGCACACAAATTACTACTCTCTGTATTTTTTTTCATTTTCTCTTTTCTCAACAACAACGTTAGCGAACCGTCGCCAGGACTCGAGTGTCGAGTTCCGCTAATCAGAGCCGCAATTCGAACATGCCCCGAACATAAATGCTATCAGTCGTGAAAAACTCTTCCGCTCCAATTGGTGTTCTCTTTACGAAATTCTTATAGCCTAATTTATCGCTATCGTTGACTCCCGCTGTTGCTGGGCGCTGATTGGCTGTCCAAGTCTCCGGTATCCCGTAGTTCGACAGTGGCGTGGTGACGACTTCGTGAGGTTGCCTGACCTCGGTTTGGTGAGTGGAGGCTGCGGCTCGCCGGCCATCAACGCGAATCTCGTCCACCTTGGCTTCCCTCGCGGCAGATCTCTACGTTGGCACTCTCTCCGTAGCCTCGTGTGAGGCCCTCCTCTCGTCACGCTCCGTCGCGACTGTGATCCTATAACGCCGTCGAATTTGCCGCCGATCCCGTGTATGATGTCGCATTTACTCGAAACAAAAAAAAAAATCCTGAAAAGTCGTATTCGCCAGACCGAAAAATGTCCCCTCTTAGAGTATCGGATGCGTCACCTTTGCCCTGGCGCTCTTTTACGAAATAATTAGCGGTCTGATCGAGGGATGCCTAATTTCAAGTTTCATCTAGGGATCGGGGAGCCGTTTGGAACGCGCATCAAAAATGCTACGTCACAATCTATAGGCTCTCGTGGGTCTATATATCCATACAACAATTTTAACGTTTTTTGGTTTATATCTATGACCCAAATACGTTTCTAACGAAGGGCTGTTTCATTCTGTCTTTCACTTCCTATTGTAACGTTTTGAAGAAAAGAGACTGAGAAAAGTGGGCGGTAGAATATTTATTTAAAAGTCCGATTCTAGATTTAAACGTCACGCCTCTTTCATCTCCCAAACTCAAGTGTTCAATCAATTTGTCGATCGTTGTCACGTCAGCCAAGTCTTCGTTCGTCCACTGTCTTGTCATAGATCGAACAATCCGAACGTTACACTTTTATAAATTACTAATTTCGATACTCCACGTTCTTTGCAATTTCAAAAATAAAATATCTAAAACTATTTCATTTTTTTCAAATATATCTTCTCATGATACATTAAAAAGTTTTCTCTTCAGAAAAACACTGTTCAAATTACTTGGCGTTGTTTTTATACTTTTTAGAGGTATTGGGGGGGGATGTTTTATAATCACTGTGTAAGCGAATTTTTCAATCTCTAATTATTGGTATTTCTGGGGTGGGCATTCAGTATCCGGGCGGGGGGGGGGGGGGGGGGGGCTGGGTGGCAAGCCCCCCCCCCCCCCGTAGTTACGCCAATGTGGCCGAGGTGCAGTCAAAACCAGCGTCACAGTACATACAGTAGAATCCGAATATAACGACTCCGTTTATAACGACTAACTGTTTTTAGCGACGAAAATGCAAACTCAAATTGGGTATCATATAGACATGGTATGAAAACATATCTGTATAGTACGAATCCGGTTTGAGCAACCATCTACTTATAGCGACATATTTTGACAATAAAAAAAAATAAATAAATAAGTTAAGACTCGTAACGCAAGCGAAAATGAGTTCCGTGAAGCGAAAGTGTTTCTCAATTGTAGAAAAAAGTGCACCGTTGAGAAGCTGGTGAATCAAATGTAACCCTTGCGAAGGAATTCGTCCTGTCTCATTCTACAATATCCACAATAAATAAGAATAAACATGAGATAGAACCTCTATTTAATGTCAACGTTTTGAAATCTAAACGTGTGGGGGTATCCACTCAAGAACAGGTAGATCAAGCACTATTACAGTGGTTTAAGCTTCAGCATAATGAGGGAATACCCACAAATACCTATAAAGACGCTTTCTGCTTCAAGAAAAAGCTAACTTTTTTGCTCGAGAGTTGAAGATTCCTAACTTCAGTTGCTCAATGAGTTGGATCAACCGTTTTAAAGTGATACACAAGATCGTCGCTGGTTAGTTTGCTGGTGAGTCTCTGTCAGTTGAACAGTGTGATGTGAGCGATTGGTTGGAAAGAGTTTGGTCTAATTTGCACGCGAAATTCAGAGATGAAGAAATTTTTAATGCAAATGAGACTTGGTTATTTTATAGATTAATCCCGGACAAGACATTGAAATTCGAAGGCGGAAAATGCACGGGAGGAAAATCTCTCTATCTAATAAAAAAGTTTCAAACAAATGAACGTAGAAAAAGATTATAATAACAATAGTAAAAAAAGATTATAATAACAATAGTATACGCATGAAGTTGGCGGTGGGGTGAGATCCCGAAAACAAAACAAAAAGCATCTAGCAAACCCTTTGACAGCTGTCATCGGCTGTTTATGACAGTCTTTGACAAATATCTTTATAGGTATCTGTTTCTGACGCGCAAAAAATGAACATGCAAACGAAAATTATCACGATGATTCCCGACAGGAATTGTCTTTTTCGCGCGTTGGCGTATTGTGTATACGGCACTCCAGATCGACACGCAGAGGTGAGACTGAGTATCGTTTCAAATATAGTGGATAATTGGTCTACATTTGCGGGTTTTATTACAGGTAATGAGTCAAACGGTGCTGTGATTAAGTGACCTGGTGATTACAAATCACATGTGAATAAAAATGCAATATATGCAGCTGCGGATATTTTCAAGATATGTTTAATCGTGTATCGCGAAGAACAAATTCATCCACACCGGATCGGATCACAAAATGGAACACAATTCTCGCTACTCTTCACCGGCGACGGAGACAGTGGACACTTTGATGTCTTGCAGAACCAAAATAAAATTCAGATAGTGAGTAATAAGTATGAAAAGTAACAATCAAATAATAGTAAATCTAAATATATCACCAAACAGTCAAAAGGACAGCCAGGATTTACGATGACAATGGAGAAAGGAGGAGTTTCAAGCAGCAGACAAGGCGATGAAGATGGTGGATGGTCGGAAGTATCACAAAAGAAAGAGGAAAATAAAATTGTAAGTGCGAAGAACCGAATAAGCCATAGAATAATATACACCAAATATTCGTATAACCAGGAAAAAAGACGACCAGGATCGATGTTGACTACAAGAGAAAGAGGTGTTTTGCGGAATGAACATCAACGCAAATATAGAGAAAAAAATAATATAAAGAAGGTGATTTTGGAGAATAACCGGCAGAGCGGCAGTAAAAATAATTCAACGAAGGGTGTCGAAGAATTGGAAGAATCGATTGCGATGATTGATTCGGAAAATAAATCGAGAGGACCACCAACCAATGTGATGTACATAGAAGAGCGAAAAATTAGACGACGGGAACAGCAGCGAAAATATAGGGAAGCGAACAAAAAATATCATACTGGCTTTTCAACCAACGAACAGAAAGGAGGAGTTTCAACCAGCAGACAAGGCGATGAAGATGGTGGATGGTCGGAAGTATCACAAAGGAAAAAGGAAAATAAAATTTTAAGTGCGAAGAACCAAATAAGCCAGAGAATAATAATAAACAAATATTCCTATAACCAGGCAAGAGGACGACCATGATCGATGTTGGCCACAAGAAAAAGAGGTGTTTTACGGAGTGAACAGCAACATAAATATAGAGAAAAAAAAAATATAAAGAAGGTGATTTTGGAGAATAGCGGGCAGAGCGGTAGCAAAAATAATTCAGAAAGTCAAGGAGATAGACAGATATCAATAGAGAAGGAACACCAATTTTCAACCAACGAATGGAAGCTTAGATTGATGAAAAAAAGAAAAGTAAGCACAGAAGGAATTGAAGTGGACAGCAAGTGCAGGACCTGTCATTAAATTAACATGAAGAAATTCGCCTGTCTACTAGACAATGCGTAAGGAAATAGTGAGGCGCGTAGCGCCGAGATGGTGTTGGCGCGCGAAGCGCGCAGGGGCGAAGCCCCTAGTTATCAAATAAAAAGAATATGTGTGATGGTGGCAGCCAACGTGAGTGGCTCAGTTAAAACAAAACCTCTCGCAATCGGGAAATCTCAATATCCCAGATGTTTTAAAAATGAACGGCACTTGCTAGTGGATTATAAGAGCAATCGTAAGACCTGGATGCTCTTAGTTGACAACTGTCCTGCACATCCCAATATTGCTGACCTAAAAAGCGTAAACCTGGTGTTTCTGCCTCCTAAGACGACTTCGGTATTGCAATCAATGGATCAAGAGATTGAAGAATTAAAATTCTTGACCTCGTTGATGATGAAGTGGTAAATATTGGTGAGCAGTTAGTAAGTGTGTTATGTAAACGTTTTGACCCGAGTAGGGGCCATCCTCAGAAGAAAACAATTATTTATTTAAACACCAAGAACATAGAAATTCAACAGTTAAGAAGATGAGATCAATGGATATCACAATATTGAGAATAATTATCCACTGTACATTGGAGAGTAACATTCCAAATATCTATTCTAACTAATAAATGTATGTAAACTGCACAAAAAAACTGTATGTCAGCTGCACTAGAACCATTCGACCAAATAATGGCCTTAGAAGATCGGCGTGTATCCGATGCCTAGGAATCTTTGGGCACGCCCATGGGGTCAGTGTGATTTTTGGTGGGTTTCCAAATATGGACTACATTTAGTTGTTATCTCGTCAATTTCCTTATCTATCCCTGACCACCACACAAACGAACATGCCAAAGCTTTCACACGTGTACTGCCAAAGTGACTGTGATGTAGTTCTCTTAATACTAATGGCTGCAGTTTTTCTGGGATAATCACGTAATGGCCCCATTAGAGACAGTTATTTTCGATTGTTAGGGCATCTCGCCTGTTCCAAAAAATTTCTAGATCAGTATCATCATTTTCTTTCTCTGACCATTCATCCATGCAATGCCTCATGACTTGACATAAAATTCGATCTTCTCGCGTTGCTTGTTGGACGTCTTTCCGAATTAGAGAAGTGAAATCAAATTTTTTCATTTCGTTCAGATATGCGTATGCTATATCTTGTAACACTGGGAATTTTTTCGCGTGATCATCCGTATCTGACAAAGGTAAACGACTTAGCCAGTCCGCATAGTTCGACGTCCCTCGAATGTGCTTAACTGTGTAACGAAAAGGGGCTAAAAAAAATTGCCCATCGCTGTAAGCGTGCTGCTGCTATTTCAGGTATAGATTTTGTATGACTGAAAATTCGTATCAGAGCCGCCGAGTCTGTTTGCAAGATGAATTCACTTCCGTATAAATACTCATAGAATTTACGAACTCCGAAGATAATGGCCAGGCCTTCTTTGTCTATTTGTGAGTAATTTCTTTCTGTGGCGTCAAGAGTACGGCTTGCAAAACAAACTGGGTGATCTGCGTCATCCTGATCCCGATGCGCGAGTACCGCGCTAGTGCCATAGGGCGAAGCATCACATGTGAGTACTATTGTTTTCTCCGGGTCAAAATGAACTAGAACTTTTTCTGGTGACAATTCTTTTTTTATTGCTTCAAAAACTTTGGTGCATTCATCCGTCCACTCGAATTTCCCTTTTTCTAAACTTGCGTACAATGGTCGCAATTTTTGGGCCATGTTTTCTATGAATCGGCTATAATAATTTATAGATGCCAAAAAACTACGTAACTCTGAAACGTCTTTGGGAGCTGGTGCATTTTTTACACTCAATACTTTGTCCTGCAGCGCTCATATTCCTTCGCGATTTATTTTGAACTCGAGATAACGCACTTCCGGTTGTAAGAAAGTCCATTTTTCAAATTTTAAACGCAATCCAGCTTCACTTAAACGTTTCATTACTTTTTTCAATCTCAGTAAATGAGTCTCCAAATCAACAGACGCTATCAAAATGTCATTAATGAAAACCTAATAATAATGTTGCCATTATCCTCTGAAATGATCCCGGGCCGGTTGATACCCCATAGGGTATCTATTGTACTGGAACAATCCGAGGTGCGTACTTATTACCACAAGTTTTTTTGAATCTTTTGCTAACGGCAACTGTTGGTAAGCTTCTGATGGATCGAGCTTTGTGAATAATTCACCCCTTCTTAGAGTTTCCAAAACTTCTTCAACTTTCGGTAAAGGATAATGATCAATTTCTAAGTATTTATTTAGAGTGACCTTGAAGTCACCACAGAGTCGAACCGAGCCGTCGCTCTTCAGCACAAGCATCACCGGTGAGCCCCAGTCACTGTATTCTACTGGAAAATTTATTTTCAAAGCTTCTAATTTTGACAATTTACGCGCGACCTTCTCGCGTAACGCCCATGGTATTTTTCTGGGTTGCAGGAATTTGAGACGAGCTTCTTCTTTAAGTGTTAATATTAATTCTCCTTTTGTAAACGTGCCTATGCCGGCTTCAAAAATCTTAGGGAATTCGCGTTTCAATCTTTCCGTTTCTACGGTGTTTTTTACCTTTACAGTTTGCTTCGAGCTATCTAGCTTGCTAGTAACGACCGCGTGCATATTGTTTTGGAAACGAATTGGCCACAACCCAAAGGCCTGCAACCAGTTGCGACCTAGAAGGGGTGGACCTCCCTGTTTTACTACGTGTGATATTAAATGATTCTTAATACCGTTTCTCTCTGCTGTTATCTTTAAATATCCTAAAGATGGTATAAGAAGCTTGTTGTACGTTCGCAGTGTTACTTTAGAAGTTATCAACGGTGCGTGTGAGAAAAAATTTTCATAACACTGCTTAGAGATTACTGCCGGTCTGGCGCCCGAATCTATTTCCATTTTCAGTGGTGAATTGTTTATTGTAATCGTTTAAAACTGAGGCTCCACCATAACCTCTAATACTTTTCTGTTTACTGACTCACCCGTAACAACTTCGGAAGTATTTATGGCTCATACTGGAAAAAAATCGCTTTCAAAACAGTCGTTATCAAATACTTCATTTTTGTTTACTCCCTCAGCTATTTCTCTGTCTACGTAATTTTGAGCGCGCCAAGAATGCTGTTTTAATCTCTTTTTGTTACACATTTTATAAATATGACCTTGTGTGCCGCATTCGCTACAATATTTACTCTGTAAGTAACACTCGGATTTCATGTGATTTTTCCCGACGCAACAGTGACAAGCCGTTCCTGAATTTGTTTCCGGTGGTCTCGATGATTTATTGTTGCTTCCCCGCTAATTCCATTGCCCTTCGGATGGTGCTCCGCGTCTTTGCGGTGCGCCTGCGTATCCTCGCCCCGCGCCTCGATTTTGCGTGTATTTCACGATATGCATGTCTGCTTTCTCCTGCGCGGTTGATACTTCTTTCGACGCTGATGTTGTTTGAAAACCCCCGGATTTTTCATTAGCTGACTCAACTGTTTTTGCTAATTTCATGAGATCTTCTAGCGTGGAAGACGACTCCTTTAATAATTCATATCTCACTCGCTTCTTTTGAACACCCGAAATAAGTTGGTCCTTTACTTGCGTGTTAATTTTCGTCACTACGAACTGGCATTTCTGCGCTATTGTTCGTAGAGCTAGTACATAGTCTTGTATAGACTCGTCGGACTTTTGTTTACGTTCTCGGAAGGTGTATCGTTGAAGGTGCTCGTTTGGTTTCGGGCTAAAGTCGGCAGAGAGTTTTTCTTTCAGCACCGTACATGTGAGCGTCGAAGGCTCGGCTGAACCTGTGATTCCCGGTAATTCGGCGAAAACCACTGTTGAAAGTCTCGTCAACAGAATCGTGGCTTTTTTTTCTCTGGTATATCATTTAGCATTATGAAAGCTTCGAGCTGTTGCACGAAAGCTTCCCAATTTTCACCTTTTTTAAACTGTTCGATCTGACCGACCCACATGGCTGCCATCGCGTGCGATCCACCGATTCGAATTTCCGGCACACCTAATTCTATTTTAGTTAGTATCTCAAGAAATGGCCCTGTCTCTTTCACGAATTTTCGAAATATCTTTCGAATAGTGTCAATTGTCGCGTTCGCACTGATTTCAACTTTAAACTTGTCACATATACTCGATAACTCGGTTTTATGTAAATCTTGAATCCAACCCGTTCGGCCACTATACACAAGTTCGTTAATTTCCGCCCAATTTATGTCCTCATCATTTCTCAACATACTTTTCTTAATTTATGTATTCATCCCATTCTCGTCATCACTGAGGAGTCATGCAATAAGGGGCAATAAAATAGTCTGTTTGCTATATCGCGATTTATTAACGCTCGGTGTTTCCAGGTATACAAGCCTCGTGGGCCAAAATCCTACTGACTAAATTTCACCTCGCGCATCACCCATCGATACACTCATACATGCGACTTTGACGTTTCGCTCACGTGACGCCTTACGGCTGTCACATAAACAATTAAGGGAAAGTTTACCTTATTTAAGATCAGAGTATAAAACACCAGTCAGGAATCATAAAATTCAAGAAAGAGAGAGATGGTTCTTCGGATTAGGTGATCGAAGACCATTGACAGCTGCTTCAATCGACAAACAATGTAGATTACATAAAATTATTTACACTTATTGAATAAATTAATGGTGAGATATTCCGGAAAGCAAAGGTCATAAAGTTAATGAAGGTGCCGACAATCATTGTGAATTGGGATCCTCATCTCCCAGTTCTCCAGATCAAAAATAATTCGGTAAACTGTTGAACGTAAATAGAAACCAACAACTCTTGAGCAAATTACCGGTAACCCTGAGAGAAGGCAAACGGGGATAGCATGAAATAGAAACAATAGCACAGTGGGAAACTCAAAATATGTACAACTTATTATTAGAGCTAGACAATGTGTGAAATGTGGTCAGTAAGGAGTTTGTAGACATTACTCAGGTATTCAACATCTTGTCTAAGGTTGTCAGAATTTGAATGCCCTATAATGTTTCACATCTCTAGTAATAGGCATTTACAGTATTTAGCTTCTTCACCGAGGATCTTTACATTATCATAAATCAAGGAATGATCACTGTTGATCACATGTTTTGTTAGTGCCATGTGTAGGTCATCATTCTCATGAATATTACGCTGGTGTTCTTTAAGTCTGGTATCGAGATGGCGATCAGTCTGTCGAATATAGACTTGATTACAGTCTTTGCATGATATTTTATATACCACATTTGATCGTTTACCCATAGGGATCCTATCCTTTCCAGAATCAAAGACCAATTGTAGGTCATGTGAATTTTTTCCCACAAACTTAACATTATGTTTTGAAAACAACCCGTTCAAGGCTTCAAAGAGACCAGATACATATGGGATAGAGATAAAAGTGGTGACAGATCGGTTGTTATCATCAACACAAGAAGAACAGAAGGATCAAGAGATTATTCGAGCCTTGAAATCACACTTTCGTAAAAACCTTGTCCTGAAAATTATCCAATGTCTTGACGGCGGTGAAGCCAGCAGTACTGAGTACTGGTATTCTAAGGAAGCACGATGCCTGGATCAAACTCACGCAAACGACCATTTTCGACATTTATAAACACGCTGGGTTTATCCGCAGAATTGAAGACTGTACTATAACCTCAGACGCAGATAACGTTGGCGAAGAAGACGACGTACCGCTGAACGTTTGGACAAGGGCTATTGATAATCAGCTACCCATAACAAACGAGGACTTTGAACAATATGCGTGTATTGACGATGCTGTCGCCACAAGCGAAGAACCGTCGGATGAAAACATTGTGCAAAATATCATCGCCAACGACGCCAACAACCAAAACGACGGTGATGATGACAAACCGGAGGAGACTTATTCGACTCTTAGTGCCTCTGAAGCTGTGAAGGCTGCTGAAACGTTCGATGTGTGTTCAAATTAACTTTGATGATGATGTAATGAAGAGTATGATGTCTCGTATTCACAATGCTGTACGAAGTTCTTACTATCGAACAAAAATCGGTCACAAACAAACTGGAATTACAGACTTTTTACGTCCGAAACATGCATAGAATGTAGGTACACTTGGGGACAATGAATCTTAGACGGCTAATTTTCGTCGAAAATTACGTGTCAATCCAATAAGTCATTATCCCCGCGGTATTCTAAGGTTAGATTCGACGGTCATGGGTTATTTTATGTTTATTGAGATTGAGTTTGTTTCACGCTCGGCCGACTATGGTGCTGTAGGTTTTACTGTGTTGCCAACATAACTGTCTAATGTATAAAATTAGCCGTCTCAGATTCATTGTCCCCAAGTGTACATTATATACATATTATACATTTTATCTCTGATCAAACTATAATATGTACATTATGTATGTATCTAATGTGCAATGTTAAAGTACATTTAAAGTTATTTTTTGTTAGGTTCAATACATATTTGTTTTATTTACATAGAAATAAGTCTATGTAACTATATTATGTGAATACATTGTAACGGACAGCTGTTCAAGAACGCATAATATCAACAATGCCCCTGGCATGCTCAAATCACGACAACAACTATAACGGACAGCTTATCGAGACCACCATCAACTCTGACATTGACCTACATAAACCAAAAATAATAAACAAAGACGACGGACGTTGACCAACGCATACCAGGACGATGACCCATAACAGGACACACAAATAGGGAAATGACGTCAACAAGATAACCTGACCACAGCCCTGGAAGAGTACAAAACTGGAGGTACACGAAGAGCGGGTACCAGTTGTCCGGCAAAGCGCCGAGATGCATCATATTGTACGAAGTGTTACTCGTCCAGAGTTCATTCTTGAATTTAGCTTCACGAGTTGAGAGAGGAATTTCAAGGACAGAGCTTGGTTCGATATAAGAAAAGTATTGTAAAATTAGAGTCCATTTCTAAAGGGAGTTAGTAGAGAATAGATTGAAGCCGCGTACTTGGGACGTTTGAGCGGTAGGAACCATTGTTTGGGAGCAGAACCGATAAATTCTGAATATTATTATTTCGTTATTTTCATTTTTATTTTTGTTCACTACGGTTAACGTTATAAACCATATCGCCGTCTATGGACGATACCAATTGTTGCAGATATAAGTTTGAAAAACTGGTGGTATCGAAAAATTATCGACGGAGCCAGGAATCGAACCTGAGATCTAGAGATGCTTGACCGAAGCCTTCCTCCACTAGACCACCTAGCCGCCCTGACTCTGTTGTCGTTAATTCCTCTCATCACCAGTGAGTTCAAATTTGTTTTCTTGTGCTTGGTATGTATGAATAGAGAGTTTTCGTCTCTTGAGCACCCGATGTGAGAATGTATGTAGATGAATGTTTACATGTTGGAATCTTACGCTTCGTATGGGAAGCCATGCAAGACGGTCAAAGCCGTCTAATAAATGATTTGCAGATGTGCAGTATCATTAGTTACGAGAAGATTCATTGTTGGAGATATAAATTTAAAAAACTGGTGATTTGGAAAAATTAACGACGGAGCCAGGTGTTACGGGGTAGAATGCGTAGGCTCCGATGAGCGGTAATCGGGGCTTAGTCCACGCCCAGCCAAGGTGTTATTTGGCTATTATAGGGTCCGTTCACGTCGACTATGCACTCGCGTGCAACTACTCCCAATGCAGAAAGTGAATGGAATAGAAAGGGATCGGTATTAAGGAAAGGTGAACGATTCAAAGTATATGATTGTTTATTAGTAGTCAATGCAACGGAGTCAGTCGAGGGAAAAAGGTATGGTCTTGGTTTAGAGGGATAGGTGTCTTGCTTGAGCGCTGGAATGGATCTGCTTAGTTGAGCGGGATGTAAAAGGCAAGCTAGCCGCGAGTTTCAGAAGAATCTGCTGACTCGCGGACGATAAGAGTAGACCACAGAGCGTAAGGTAACTAAGAGTGTGGGAAAGGAATAAGAAGTCTGGAGGACGTAACATGCCCCCCCTTGGAGAAGAACGTTCGATGACGGTACGAAATAGGATGTTCAGAAGGAAGTGGAATGCCATTAAACGTACTGACTCACTTACAGAATATTACAAAGAAAAGTCTTAAAATCTAGCGCCTAGATATTAGTGCGCGTTTAAGTGGGTTAGTATACATTTGATTAAAAGAAATTTTCAAATGACATCTTATCGTACTGACTCACTTACAGAATATTACAAGAGAGAGTCTTAAAATATAGCGTCTAGATGTTAGTGCGCGTTTGAGTGGGTTAGTATACATTTGAACAAAGTTTCTCCGGATGACATCATATAAATGTGGTGGTATATATGATAGATATTGTGTATGTTATAAACGAAACTTATGCAACATGCTGATGATTATATTATGGCTGCAGATTATCACGGGCAGAATAGGGCAATGAAAGAATATGATTGCTAATAGCGGAGAGCTTAGCGCCAGACTTCGAGGGGTTCGGAGCTATCGTTAAGGCTTTGCTCGGGGAGCAATTTACGCAGTTTAGGGATGCCTCGTTCCGTCATTTCAATTTCCGATTAGGTACGGAGCAGCGACGAAGAGCAAGGAGGCAGGTCATCGGGAAATGGTATTATTTCTAGGTGCGGGTGATGGATGGCATGGCGCGTAGGAGTTTGGGGTTTTGTACGACGCGGGTGAGGGATATGTTTAAGGCTGGGAATAATTTGTTCTGGTGATAGAATTTTAGGGTGGACGATACCTTTTTGGGCGAAGGGGATAGCGTCTACTAAGCTGGACAGGTCAAGTTCGTATTCGTTCAAGCGTCGGTCCAGGTCAATTAGTCGGTTAGGTGTGCCAATTTCAATTCATTGAAATGAACGATTTTAGTTTTTCGGGGGGTAATCCAAATTTCAGCGTTAATATTGTCAATTATACGTTTAATCGTATACACTCCTTTATAGTGGTCGTCGAATTTGGATCGGGTTTCATTCAGTAGACAGACCTTTTGACCTGCTTCGAAATTTTGGCTGTTGACATTACGGTTGTAATACGTCTTGGAACGATGCTTTGCTTGTTGTAGGTTGGACGCGGCGTGTTTTCGTATGCTGGATAGATTAGCGATTGAGTCTAGAAGGAAGGAATCGTAGGAACGAGTATACGCGCTGGCAGGATTCGCATCTGTTGGGAGTGCGGCTTGAGAGCCAAAAATTAGTTGGTGGGAGGTGAAGTTAGTACCTTCGTGCTTCGCGGTGTTATAACAAAAAATTGCAAAGCGGATGTAATCGTCCCAGTCGTTACCAGCATCCGTGTAGTGTTTGATGTGTTCAGTGGGAACAAGGTGACTGCGTTCTAGCGATCCGTTAGACTATGGGCGGTAAGCTGTGGTTCGTATTTGCTTAATTTTGAAAAGTTTACGAAGTTGTTTGATGACTGTGCTCATAAAATTCTGTCCTTGGTCTGTAAGTATTGCTCGAGAAGCACCATAACATGTAATGTATTCTTTTGCGAATGTTGCGCCTATAGTTTTGGCGGTGGCACCAGGTAAAGGAATGACGTCCAGGAATTTTGTCGAATCGCATTGTATCGTTAAGAGATATTTGTTGTTCGATTTAGTAAGGGGTAGAGGTCCAACAATATCTAATGCCACTTTGACGAATGCATCGGCAGGCGTGTCCGTTATCATTATTCGCAATTTGGTTTTTACTCTGACCAATTTTTTTCTTTGGCAACTCTCGCAGTTCTTATGGAATCTTGGATTTGTTCTTTCATACGTGGCCAAAAATGCTTTTGTCTAATGCGGTTATATATTTTAGTGACACCTTAATGACCGCCGACTAACAATTCGTGGCATTCTCTGATTATTTCTTTTCGTAAACATTCGTCTGGGATGACAGTACGTGTTTCAACAAAGCATGATTTGAATTTCCAAGTCTGCGAAAATATAGGATAGAAGTTTATGGAAAACGCAGGGATCGAGAGCGTCTAAACTATCATCGGTTATCGGGAGGGCAAGAGACTTTAGGTTTGAATCGGCTGAAGCCGTTTTGAGTTTGGACAATAGCTTGAAGATGTCGTATGGGTTGCTTTTATCTGAGCTTTATGTTTTCAATACTAGGGTGAAAATACGTCGACTATTGTGCTTAGATTCAATGATATCAAATTTTCGCGGACGAGGCCTCATTACTATTTTTGGGTCAACGATATTCTCGTCGGCAAGTTGGGCTGGTAAACCCTTAATCCAAGCGCAGTCTGTCGATATGAAGTGCGCATAGTTGGTTTTGAACATCAAAAGTCCATCATTGGTATCTTTGACTTTGTCTGATACTGGTATGTCGTCCAAATTGTCAATAAAATATGCGAAACCGTGAGGGTCATTAATTTGTTCATCGTTAGTGTTAAGAGCACTGTCATGGTTATGGTCAGTAATTTCCGTATGGGAGTCGAATTGTTGAGTGCACGTACAGTATTCGGTGTCTGTGAGCAAGTCGGAACTGTCGTCGTTATCAGAGGTGGGCGGGAAAGGTGAGGGGGGAGGAGAACAAGAGTGTAAGGAAGGGTTCGTCGGCCTGGAAGTAGCGGGGGGTATCTCCTAGCGCAACGCGGAGGCCCGACAGGGGGGGGGGGGGGCATAATGACGTCAGTGGATGGGGGCGGAGATGGAATCGGACGAGGTGCTGCAGGTTTGGTTAGACGTTCCGATCTCTTTCGCAGATAGCGGTGGACGTAATCCAGATGTGGAAGGGACAGGGTCAGGGGGGTTAGTATGAACGGGTGGGGGTGTAATGCAGGGGCGCGCAGTGGCAGGAAGCGCAGGGTCGAGGCGGCAAACGGTGATACTTATTTTCGAATTTTTAAAAACATAATGGATCATTCTGCGTACCACGCTCCATTCTAATTTGTCGAGTCCGCAACCTATCAATGGCATCGAGACGGATGTTACGCCACCTTCTTGCAAGGTTTTCCTAAAGTTAACCAAGGTGTCAAAAAAAAAACGTGGGGCAAAGGTTTGTCACTGTATTTGGGCTTCGTAACTAGGTCATAGATTTTTCGGTTTCCATGTACCACAGAAATAACGTCAGTCACAGTCAGATCGAATTCTCTTAGTTGTTCGCGGTTTATGAATTTACGTTCTGCCAGTTCTGAAGCGATTCCTTTTGACATTTGGCAGTCAGCCGATATGCAATGAACCAAGTTATCCTTTTGCTGGAAAAGGTCAGCTTTTATTTCTTTGATACATCTTTTACGCATGAGAGGAAAAGTTTCGCTTTCTATGAGGAAATCGCTATAAGAAGGGCCCGGTAAATCGGTGGCTGGACACAAGTCATCGGTTCGTGATCCAGTTTCTGGGGTCTCTAAGTCATCCGAGCTGAGGGAAGAATCTGAAAAGTAGCTCAGGTACGGTCTTTTATGAGGCCCAGGATTTGTTGAAGAATTTGTTTCGCGATGGCGTTCAGGTTGGCGATGTACTTGGATTGGTGCCGGGGCAACGAGAGGGAGTTTGAGGAGCAACGGAGTTTCTTTATCGCTGAACTCATCGTCGGAGAGATCAGAAGAATCAGAGGAATCAGAGGAGTATATCATCTTACAGGGTTGTGAGATTTTAGGGTGCTTCAGCGGAGCTGGGTTGGTGGACTCGTCTGTGGTCTGTCGAGGGCGTCTGGGGTACTGATGAGTCTTGTTTGTGCGATTTTTTGGTTTATCGCTAGAGGCCTCAGTCGTTGGACGGGGGCGTTTTGCATCTATAGGAAGAATTTGAGCGGTGTCGGGCGGTGCGTTCCTGGACAGAGCATCAGCGTTGGTATTAGATTTTTCGGACTTGTATTACGTATCGAAGTCGTACTCTGATAGTTCTAAGCTCCATCGTAATAAACGGGAATTAGGCTTCGTGACGCTTTTTACCCATTTGAGTGGCTCGTGGTCTGTTATTAAAGTGAACTTCTGACCATAGATCTAGGGGCGGAAGTGATTCATACTCCAGTAGGCGGCTAAGAATTCTTTATCAGGTACCGAGTAGTTTCATTCAGCGGGCTTGAGGGCTCGGGATGCGTATGCTACCGGTAGGTCGGCACCGTCTTTATCTTGACTGAGAACTGCACCTATCGCGAATTTTGACGCGTCTGTAGTGAGCGCAAATGGTTTGTTGAAGTCCGGGTGTTGTAGAATTGATTCTTTGCATAAACAATGGCGTAAGGTTTCGAAAGCAGACTGGTGTTCGGACGTCCAGATAAAAGGGGTATCCTTCTTCGTTAAATTGTCAAGGCATTTAGCAATTTTTCCAAAATTTGGAACAAATCTTCGGTAGTAACCTAAAGGGTCAAGGAACTGTCTAACATTTTTCAGACTTTTGGGGACAGGATACTCTTTTACAGCTATTAATTTACCAGGGTCAGGTTTTACTCCTGACTCAGTTATGAGGTGTCCGGGGTAATCGACTTCCTTGCGCAAGAATTCGCACTTGTCTGGCTGTAGAGTTAAACCAGCAGCGGTTAGTCGCTTCATTAATTTCTGAAATTTAATTTCATGTTCTTGCAAGTTTCGAGCGTGAATAACTATGTCATCTAAATATACCAACATCTCGTTGCCTTGTAGGCCTAGGAGGACTTGGTCCATGAGCCTTTAAAACGTGGCGGGGGCGTTCTTTAGTTCGAAGGGCATACGAGAGAATTCATAATGGCCTCTTGGTGTCAAAAATGCAGTTTTCGTGCTGTGATCGGGATGCATGGGAATTTGGTGGAACCCGGAAGCAAGGTCGAATGTGGAAAAGTATTTAGCTGAACCAAGCTGGTCAAAGATTTCCGTCATATCGGGCATGGGGTATGCGTCGCCGACTGTTTTTTTATTAAGTTTTCTGTAGTCGATTACCATACGCCATCGTTTATTGCCGGCACTATCCGGTTTTTTTGAAACGATCCACACCGGGGAATTATACGGAGATGAGGAATGTTTATTAGGATTTTGCTTGAGTAGTTTATCAACTTGGAATTCGATTTCGTCTTTGTAAATCTGGGGAAAACGGTATTGTTTGGTATGAACAGGCGTATAGACCGTCGTGGGGATAGTGTGATGAGATAAATTGGTGTGGCCTGATTTGTCACCTGGGAGATAAAAGAGATGGTTAAATTCTCCTACGAAATTAAATATCGATTCTTTTTCGGTGTCATTCAAATGATCAGGATGTAAGCTGCTCTTTAGGACGTCCAATCTTTCTGACCTACTGTCAGTCAAGAGCACTGTTGCGGCACCGGAACAGGGTGTACTATCGTCAGCGATAGGAGGATCGGATTGCAGTTGCGCTAGGTCAGTGGACTGGATGGGGCAGGAGGGGGGATTATTAGTCGGTTGCGATGTACGCTTGGCGGCAGAAAGAATTAATGAGTTGCTGAGGAGTGGGCCTGGGTGCGAAACGAGGGTTTTAGCGCAGGCATCGCTGTGGTGGTTACTCGGTGCAGTGGGCTTAACGTTGGGCATGACTGTACTCAGTGGCTCGTCGAAGTCGTCTAGGGTTACTGTTGGGAGTCTTATCTCTACGGCAGGTTCGTTACAATTGAACGCGTACGAGTAAGCGATGCCGTTCTGGATTTCAACTAACTCTTCACCACATAGAACTTTGTTGCCTCAGTCGATGCGTTTAAGATAACCTACTTTAGTGTCTAGGTTCGCAACTATTAGTGGGATGGTTTACACGGTACGGGCCTGTATTGTAATTACGCGCGTTTTTTCGGATGCGGACGAGGGTTCATCGAATTTATTAAAGTGGATTGGCAATAAGGATCCAATCATCACCGAGTTTGAGTTAAAAGAAATAGTGGCTTTCTCTTTTCGTAAGAAGGGCTGACCTAAAAAACCGTCGTGCGAAATCGGAAACGAGTCAGGGACCAAGTGAAAGGTGTCGGATTTATTATTAAAACGCATTTCAGTTTTTGCGATAGTTTGCATCTTTTTGTCTGTTATACTAGTCAGCGTCAAACGTTCGTCGGTTGTTCGTCGTTCGAGGGGCCTAACGGAACTTTCTTTGACCAAGTTGACGTCTGCACCGGTGTCAATAATAAATGTAGATATTTTTATTAGCTCGGGGGTGTCGATCGAAATCAGTGGAGGGTCAGCTGAAGCTGTTATGAGGATATGACTTAAAGATCGGAACGCTAGTTGTTTGCATCGTTTGCGGGCGCGTTCTTCCCGCGGGCGATGTTCCCGTTTAAATGTTTATTTGAGCCTGCATTGCCTTGATTATTAAGCGGAGAGGATCTAAATCAGTCTACTGTGTGGCCTCTGCGATTACATCGGGGGGGGGGTGGGGTAAAGGAGGCCGCGGCGGGCACCTGAGACAGAGGAGCAGCATGGGGGGGGGGGGGGGTAATGGCAGGCACATGGGTGTAGCGGGGGTAAAATATTGTGCAGAGAATTGCATCCGACGGTTAATTAGCTTGGCTTCTTCACCTTCGGCGATGGTGACGGCAGTTTTGAAGGTCGGTCATGGTCAGATAGTAGCGATTCTCCACTCCAATTCTGGCCGAAGCCCTCTAATAAACGATCTATTGGTATCCTTCTTTGGATCATCCAGTAGAAGCGTTGCTAAGTCTGGTGGGTGCTTGGCTATGATCGCTGTGCTTATTTCCTTTGATATTGCTCTTATTCTGCACGAGTAATCTATGATGCGCTCATATGGTTGTTGTGTAATTCTATCTCATTGAGCAGATAACTGCCGTATGGGGATATCCGGGCGGTATGCTCGGCTGAGGGCAGTTATGAGGTCCTCGACGTCATTACAGTTAATGCCTATTAAATATTGAGAAGCGGGGCCTGTAAACTTTGATTGCGCAAATTTGGCGAGAGTCATTTTCACAAAGGGCATGTTGTGGCTGTTGGAAGGGGGGATTGTCGGCAAGACATCTTTTACTGACCAAAAATTTGAACCGGTTTCGTTAGTTGGTGCCATGTTGATTCAAGCAAGGTATTGCAAGTACAGGAATAAAAATATCAACTCAACACTAAGACTTAGAATAGACTTACGGGGCGAAGGTAAACACAAAAACAGTGTACAGCATGGTTGTCGGCAGCTGGACGCAGGTGAAACTTGAAGAGGCGATACACGTCATGCGTCGGCACGAGGAGGGTATAGATGAGATACTCCGTGGCGTGTTGATAAATAACAGTGGTAATCCAGGTCTTAGGGCGATGCCACTTTCGGGTTCAGATTCTCGTCTTTACAGGGTTGCAGGAGTCCGAATGAGCGGGACGGGGCCATTCAATATTTGTCGGTTGAAAAGGTGATGTGTTCAGATGCGGTGTGCGGCTTAACTTGGCTATCGCACTGAATTTCCACTCACTACACAGTTATTCGACGTCGTGCGTATCGATGAATTTCAATAGTACCAAAATGTGACGGAGTTATTGAAATTGGGGACTCTTTGCAGAGCCTGTGTCCTTGGCGAGTTGAATAGGTTCCGCATGCCTGTCACAGTACTTTGTGGACCAGAGTCCGTTCGTAACACGGCTATCACGGATTGGTACGGCGTTAGAAATTTTGAGCACTGAACACTTTCGTAGAAAACATGCAGCACTGCACTGACGGGTAGGTCGACGGGCAAAACCGCTGCCACCAAAATGTTACGGGGTAGAATGCGTAGGCTCCGATGAGCGGTAATCGGAGCTTACTTCACGCCCAGCCAAGGTGTTATTTGGCTATTATAGGGTCTGTTCACGTCGACTATGCACTCGCGTGCTACTACTTTAAATGCAGGAAGTGAATGGAATAGAAAGGGATCGGTATTAAGGGAAGGTAAACAATTTAAAGTATATGATTGTTTATCAGTAGTCAATGCAACGGAGTCGGTCGAGGGAAAAAGGTATGGTCTTGGTTTAGAGGCATAGGTGTTTTGCTTGAGCGCTAGGACGGATCTGCTTAGTTTAGCGGGATGTAGAAGGCAAGCTAGCCGCGAGTTACAGAAGAATCTGCTGACTCGCGGTCGATAAGAGTAGACCACAGAGCGTAAGGTAACTTAGAGTGTGGGAAAGGAATGAGAAATCTGGACGACGTAACACAGGAATCGAACCAATCGATTGAATTTTCTCGTAACTAATGATACTTCACATCCGCATATCATTTATTAGACGGCTTTGACCGTCTTGCATGGCTTCCCATCAGAACCGTAAGATTCCAACTTGTAAACATTTATCTACATACATTCTTACATCGGGTGCTCAAGAGGCGAAAACTTTCTATTCGATACCAATTGCATTTGGAATTATTGCTATTAAGAAATATATACTGTCTAAACATGCACTCGTCTGTCTCGTTGTCAAACATATTACTTTGAAAAGGGAGGGGAAGTAAACCAACAGCCAGCCAAGGTAATCCCTGGTCTGGAGGATTGGAAGTGTTTGGGGTCAGTAAACCACAACAGAAATAGGCAGGCGACTCTGTTTATTCCGAGTTCGCAATTGGAAGGGAGTACTGGTAAGCCCGTATCTCCGAGTAGGTGACATACGCCCTCCAGCTGGAAGCAACGGCCGAACAAGTCCTTGTCTTTCCGAAGGGAGTAACGGGTGAAGGTGCCTGTTCACACATCAAGGCGGCTTTGGTGATACCTTAGTCCGTATAGTTCGACTGTTCAAGGTTTTTGGGTCTGATAAGCTGATCCTGCTTTCAACCCATCAGAGGGGGTTCATTGTAAACATACGTTTTTATTATAAACTGACAAAGAACACATAATAACGGGTTTATCTTGTAGGCTCTGGCCTCAAGATAAACCGCACCCATTACAACATAAATAAATAAAATACAAGCTTAAATTATCTGGTCGTTTTGTGCGTTGTCCGGTTAGTACGACGTAATACCGCCGGTCCTTTGGCCGTCGTTATGTCCGGATTCTACTGTACATACATATGTGTATACCAGTTGTCACCACACATTCGTAATATTCTACAGATGATTCTATGGACTCATTCTCTTTGTCCACCATCGACATTATGACTTATGATTTGCTAGGCACTTTGTGCCTGGGACTGAGTATTATTCCACAGTGCATGCTGAGTTCAGCTACGTAGTTTCTCGTGCAAACCTTATTATGTAAAAGGTATATCTGTTAGCTAATGTATGTGGAAAATGTAGATGCTCATTGATATTAATAAATAAACAATTTCTGTAGACTCTCTTCGTTATAAAGAAGAGTATAGAAAACACAATTAATGAAGCCGACTGCGATTGACATTTATTTTGAAATTAGAATGCACTTTCGAGACCTTGACATAAAATAATTGAAGTTTTACTGAAACACACGCATGTTTGAAAAAAAAAATTCACAATTAATGAGCAAATCTCATAAATTTAGACCTGAGTAATATACCAACTCAACCAACATGATATGACTTACCTACCGGCCTTACTTCACGTGTTTCAGCTCCGGTGGAATCTTCGTTTTTATTAAAAAAATTTTGCCGCCACACCCACATCAATTTCTTGCACACTGTTTGAGGTTACGTTTTGGAAACTGTCAAACATAATTCCGCAAAAACACTACTTATACAAAGATACGAAGAAAAACTACAGAAAGTTTTGGATCACATTTAAACATGTGCTATACCGTCATCGCGCCTCTGGGACGAGCTGGAAGAATTTATGGGGAATTGGAATTCGGCGAATCAGCTTCGCAGCAGGACTATTGAGATTTTCGCCACCAGACAGCATTCAAGCGTTCACATAAATTTTGTATGGGCGAGCGACTTTCCATATCATGGAAATCATAGAGAATCGTTACACCACGAGTCAATATAGAGAGATCCTCTAAAATGCACGACTGTATTTGTCACTAACACTATATATAAGACAATAACACGTTAAGCTCGTAGGATGATCAATAATTATTGCCTGAAGATGATTGGCCGTGGCCCATCGAAACGTCACAACCTTCTAAATAATCAATGAAAAGATTTTTTACTATGACCAACTACGGCGAATTATTTTTAATATATAATCACAGTGGTCACTAATTGGGAACTCCTGTATATGGGGCTTTCCATGCCAAACCGACCTACCATCGAAATTGACAATTTTGATTCCGTCGTGATTTTTTCACCTTTTTGTACTCTGTGAAAAAGAGCTCCATGATTTTTTCAAATTTTTTTATTAAGCCGTTCACGAGATATATATTTTTCAAAATTTCAAATTTTTTTTATATGCTCATAACTTTTTCAAAAATGCATGAATTTGAATTTTTTTTTTCAAATTGTGTGCATTTTCATGAATTTTTCGAAAATTTGATGCAAAAAAATATCGAATAATTATTTACTTGATTTTTTTTAATTCATAGATTAAATTCTGATTTTTAACATTGTTTGTATCCTTCAATTTTTTTTTGAAAAATTCTGAAAACATCTACTTCCCATTTCACTTTTAAGCCTTGTCCCGTCGTGGGAAAACAATTTTTTTTATTTTTTCAGAATTTTTCAAAATTATCGAATTTTTTTTAATAAAAGACTTCAAGCATTATTTTTAATGTGTTATAGAAATTCTTATTTTCAATCTCAGTATGCGAAATAATAACTATTTGGAGTGATAAATATGGGAAATAAGTACTTGCTCCAGTAGCCGCTGCACAGCGCTACAAGCGCTCAGCTGTTTCCTGGCATCGCGGTCAGCTGTTTTCTAGCATTCATTTATGTTTCGAGTCACATCAAAATATTGCGGTGTCGTTAGAGAAATACTAGAGAAAGAATTGTTATTTAGCTGTGTTATTTTCAGAAATAAGTAAAAGTCATTATTTGTTATAACATGTTGTCAACTTTTGCAAAATTCAATGTGTGCTGCAATCCATCGAATTTAGAAAATCACAAAGCGAACAAATCTTTGAGGTTAGCTTCTCGTTATTTACGAGTGAATTATAATTTGCGTAGCACAGATTATCTGTGTACAGTCTGCCGGAAAAAAATGAATCTCAGTCTCAAAGAAGAAGAAAAAGAATCATCTGAGAGCGATGATAACGATGCCAATTCTGATGTAACAGATGGTAATATTGATGATGAACTCTGAACCAACTCTTTCAGGTATTCGGCGTATTACGATTTCTTTCTTAATCAGTTTAATTCTTCTACTATCGAACCGCTTTTTTCCAAAATAAAGTTTCTACAGCATATTTTTCAGGAATAGATTTATTATTCAGTCAAGAAGTAATGTCGCAGCTTAGTACTCTCTCTCAACTAAGCATTAATACACAGCTACCTGCTATCAATGATGCCTTAACATCGTTAAATCAGTCTCCAATACCTACTTATAAAGTAAATAATCAAACATATCTAGCAAACAAAATACTAGTGTAAATAGCTATTTGTCGACTGCATTTGGTTTAGAAAAAGATTTGAACGATCAAATACATTCACGAGAGTTTTTGAACATGATTGATGCCTTGAAAACAAAATTTCACGATAAAGAGATGTAAAAAATAGAAAAAGTTCAAATTCTTACTTTGCTACCGCAGGATTGGAGCGTGTATAAAATTTGCAATATTAGGGATACAACAAAAGATATGGCAAAAGTCGCAAAGTCTCTCAGAGAAAAATGTGGAATATTGTTAATACCAGAATCGAAACCAGGTAAATAAAACCACATTTTCCAAGTTAGTTATAGTGTTATTAAATAATTTTGTTTCTATAATTCAATTTTTGTTATAAGGTCGACCTCTATCTGATGATGTTAAATCAAAAGTTTTTAAATTTTACGTTGATGATGAAACAAGTCTTAATATGCCAGGCATAAAAGACTTCGTTTCTATTCGAAATAATGAAGGCGGCCGTGAACATGTTCAAAAATGACTTATTCTCTCGAATCTAAGTAAGTTATATGAGCTGTTTAAAATTGAACATCCGGAGTGCCAAGTTGGATTCTCTTTGTTTGCATCATTACATCCCAAGTACTGTGTACTTGCAGGATCTGGCGGTACGCATACTGTTCGAGTATGTTCAATCCATCAAAACACAAAACTTATGATGTTAGGCAAGTATAAAAAAAATGGGTGCGTGTACTTATGTACGCGCGTGAGAAGTTATACTTTTTTGGCATCATTAAAAAACAATAAAACAAATAACGGATGTCTTACATTATATTTAAATAATCTATTAAATTTTTGTCACGAACTTTTTATTAAATGTTCTATTAAATTTATTTCCTCATTTTGTAAATATTAAAAAACCAATAATAAATATTCAACATTGATAATTTAATAATATTTAGTATTAATTATATTAAATAATGATATTTTAATTTATATCAATAAACAATACATACGGATAACTAACCTCAATTATATTGGAGCACTTGAAAAAGTATTTTAGTACAATTTTTTCACTAATATTCACAAATTTTTCGAGACTTAATGAATTCGGTTGAGTGGGCAACTTCATCCTGTTAATTTTGTGTTACAGTGATGCGCGCGCATCTTGAAATTTCACTCTCATCAGTTTTTCATAACGCGCCTAAAGAAGTATAACTTCAAAAAAAAATTTAATAATTTTTTTATTTCAATTGTTTTTCTCATAATCGTCTATTCAATCTAGTTTTCTTGTACAATTGATTTTAGGTTGCAATTTGGCCAGCTTAACTGACAATCTCCCAACACCTTTAAACGAGTTTAATGATTGTTTAAAAATAATTATCTGTCAAAATCCATCATCGAAATGCTATTTCGGAAAATGCAAAAACTGTCCAGGAATAGAAATTCTCAAAGACTTTCGCGCTAAAATTACGGAACTTTTGCCTGAAGCATTTATTGCACAGTCGCAAGCAAAGTTCATGAGGACTCTGAAAGAATCCTTAGGAATCGACGAATTTCTTGTGGTTTGTGATTTTGCCGAGAATTACAAATTCATTATTAAAAATGCAGCACCTGGTTTTCACTAGAATAATAAGCAATCAACTATATTTCCGGTGGTGATTTATTTCAAAGTAAATAACGAGTTATCGCACAGAAGTTTGGTGATTATATCTGATTGTAACACCCATGATTCGAATGCAGTTCATGTTTTTTTTAAATTATCATTGATTTTATTAAGACCTTGTCTGAAGATGCTGAAAAAATACATTACTTTTCGGATGGAGCGCCACAATAGTTCAAAAACTGCAAAAGTTTTATCAACCTTTATTATCATGAAGAAGATTTCAAAATAAATGCCATTTGATGAACAAATTTCAACCTTTCGAGAGTTGTACGACTGGGCTCAAACAACTAATTCACTAAACATCGAGGTTAAGTTTTCAACAATGGAAAATTATCAAAAAGCAACCGAAGCTCTCAATATTCGGTACTCAAAGGCTAAAACTATAACTGGCACTCAAAAATTCCATTGCGTCATTCCAAACACAGATTGATCGTTATCGATGAGAGTAATTTCCAGCTCAAACGAGAATCACTCATGTAAAATATTTAAACGCCAACGAAATTAAAACAAAAAAAATCAAGAATAAAAATGTTATTCCTAATTCAGATTTATTATTTTCACGATTTCCGATTACCTCCATTTGTGATTTTTTATTGATATTTTATTTTATAAGACATTCAAAATCATAATTATATCATATTAAGTTAAAAAAAAAAAATTCGATAATTTTGAAAAATTCTGAAAAATCGAAAAAATTGTTTTCCCACGACGGGACCAGGCTTAAAATTTGTGAAATGCGAAGTAGTTTTTTGAGAATTTTTCAAAAAAAATCGAAGGATACAAACAATGATCAAATTCGAATTTAATCAATGAATTAAAAAAAATCAAGTCAATAATTTTTCGATATTTTTTTTGCATCAAATGTTCGAAAATTTCATGAAAATACACGCAATCTGAAAAACAAAAATTGAAATTGATGCATTTTTGAAAAAGTTATGAGCATTAAAAAAAAAAACATCTAAAATTTTTATAAATTCATATCTCGTGAACGGCTTGATGAAAAAAATCGAAAAAAATCATGGAGCTCTTTTTCACAGAGTAAAAAATATAAAAAAATTAGGACGAAATTAAAATTGTCAATTTCGATGGTAGGTCGGTTTGGCATGGAATACCCCATATCTACATACACCAAAAATTGTACTTCATAAATCAAGTCTAAAGAATTAAAAGTCGTTGAAAACGAACGCCAATTTCAGCAATGCAGAAATCTCATAAGTATATTTCGAATGTCCGTTCATCGATCACATTGATATAGGGCTAAGCGAAAGCTCTAAAAATCTGTAAATCTATGAAACTCGTCAGGAATCGAATTTTATCGTGAAAGGGGAGCGATATGTCATAAAATTTTCACCGGATAGTACAAAGATTTCTTATCTGGGTAAAAGATAGTGCGGTCGGTCACGCGCGTCATTTCATTTTATTTTTTCTAATAAACTTGACGTGATTGGCGACAGCCAATGTTAATAAATCAATAATGTGAATCCACAATAAAGATTTACATTGACACCGGGTCAATTTGATTAGTAAGCAAAGATGCAAGTCGTCACCCTGAAGCAGGCCAGAGTTTCACGATTGTGGGAAATTATTCTAATTACACATTCACAAAAGTATCAAGATCCATTGTTAAAGATAGATAGTTGTTATCGACTTTACTGACGGAACGGCTAGGGACTCCTGTTCCGCAATAGCTAGATGGAACGGATGCTAGTGACCTTTTATTTTCTACGATTGGACACACTGTTTTTTCTCCCGACTAGTCACGACCAGCCCCCTGACACTCACCACTGCTCGTATACTAAAAAAATTGTACGCGTTTTGTCCCCGTTTTTTAATTCCTCTACATGGTGCTAGTAGACTTCTGACACGCTCGCTGCCCTCGCTGACCGCGCGCGAGCTTGTCAGACAACTACTAGCGCTACTAGTGGTGGAGATTGGCGGCAGAATCGAGGGACATTTTGCGAAGCACTTTTAGCAGCGTGTGTCAGGGGGCTGGTCACTACGACTCTCGAACACGTCGCCTGTAACCTATGTGTAAATAAATCCGAAGTATCTTTTGTAATCCAAAGTAAAATCATTCTGCTTCCTAGTAATTTCAACAACTATAAATCAATAATGCGAACTCATCACAGGAACCACTCTGTTCACAAGTGATTGATATGTTGAGCAATTGAAGTTTAGCCCAATGTTTAGTAATCATTGTATGAATAAAAATAACGAAAATTGGTTACGAAAAAAAGATTTACGAAATAACATAAAATTTTACTTATGTGGAATGAAAATCCGCCATTCATCCAATGAGTTGATTCCACCCTCGACTTCGTTGCATATTCCGGCACGTTTCACTATTATAGTTTGATGTTGGGTCGGAGTAAGCTGCAATCAGGTTCGTAAATAATCTTAACAAACCGAATAGAAATAGTGGTGACGTAGTCTTATACATCCGTACTGTGTAAAAACTTATTATTCCATAATTTTCCAATAATTGTATTACCCGCGTTTCACTAATAACAAACTCTGATAGCTGATCGTGCAACGCGGCACGTGCTTCCACAGGCTTGGCGTTGTCTGTCACGATGCTCTCGTTGAAAGGACGGGAAATATTGTATCGTATGGCGTATTAATGTTTTCTGTAGCTAAGTTGTTATAGTCTCAGTGATTAAAGATGTATTTAGCCAACAGTAGCTGCCATCTGTACCTGAGACGATCCACAAATGTTGTCATGGGTTTTGGGCCTTAAAATTTCGATTTCAAAGATGATATTATATGTCTCTGTGGTTGGGTCGGTGGGGTCAGGTTATGCCGCCCGCGACGTGATATTTATGTTCTGCTAGCTGTCAGTCGAGGGAGGTTACTTGGACTAGAATTTGCCGTCGATTATCCGAATTAATTTTAGATTTTTGAATACTCGAAAGCGAATAACAAAACGGGTATAAATAATAACCTTGTCGTAATCTCGATCCCAATTATGAATTCGTCGGTTCTGCGTATATTTATATTCTACGTCATGTGTCAGTTCAGTGAGTTTGTGCCGTTTGCTATCTGCGAGTAATTATTCGTATTATTTCTCTTCTCGTTCTCATAGAATAAATAAGAGCAACACGAAACTTATAATCTCTATTTACTTCAATCACGATTTTGATTTCGTTTGGGTCTTTTACAAGTTCCGAAAAAATACAGACAATGTATATGAGTTATAGAAAGCGATGTAGGAACAATTATCGTCAGAAAATTTTGAAGTCACGGATGTAGTTCACATAGTTGCCACGTGATTTGTAATACCAGAAGATATAACTAGCACCGCCACGCTATATCTTTGATGCAGGAAGCAAAAGACGTGATGCATGCGTGTAATGCCGGTACAACATGTTGCCAAGTAAGTTGTCGGTGTTATTCGTAATCCAAAGCCAGAGCAGCTACCATTTCCTCATTTCACCATCAAATCATATAAGACAGAGCGCAAAATGTGTGCTTCATCAGCGCCGATCGGCATCATACCGGATAGTTCCATCCATTCAGTGCAACTGTGAAAATTCTCCCAATTTCTGTGAATGGTAACCGATCAGTAGAAATTTTTTCAAAATTTTAAACATCAAAACGTCACGCCACTTTTTGCAAAAATAATGCATTAATTGACCAAGTTTCATTGTAATCGCTTGATCGGTGTAGGAGTTTTGGCTCGCCGCATTCTTGAGGTGTACAATACAATTTTATTACCACCATTGTAAACCAAAATACGCTGTTAACCTTTGTAATATCTTGTAATAAGTCAGAGTATAATCGTGAAAAATAATAGCGTTACAATCCACTGATCTCACAGATATATTAAGCAAATTATTGATAGATAAACGTGCGCTGTCGGGAAGCTGAAGAAAAAGAAATCAATCGTAGTCACAATTGAACCCGGACCGCTCAGTTCGATGCGCTTGATAAAATTCACTTAACTTTAGGGAGGCTGATTATAATTCACGTAACTCCGAGGCAGCAGATTATGAAGGAAGTAACTTTCGCGTGACGATGATAAACAAGGTAATTCCACGGGTACTGATCATAATCCAATCAACTTTACCTTTTAATCAACAATAAATTTGAGTCAGATTCCGCCTTTTACATTAATCTCAGCATATCTCTGAATCTTAAAAACTTAGTTTTACCTAACGACTCCGTTAGAATATCAGCAACATTGTGTTCTAAATTGATTTTTATGATATCAATGATTTTATCCATGTAACTTTTGTTCACGAAGTGATAATGAGTTTCTATGTATTTACAAATTTTCGTGTAATTACCAAATTTGGCAATACTTATTGCTCCTGAATTATCTTCGTAAACACATATCGGTTTTTTCATTTCAATTTTAAAGTCCTTAAGCACATCTCTTGATAAACTGTGGGTTTCTAAATGTAATTCTAGCGTTTAGGTATTAATTAAACACACTGAAGATTGAGATTGCACTCGATTCTATTTTGTTTATTAAAGCACATGTTCTCAGATAGAGAGGGCAATCAAGCAGATGGGAGACACCGCGCATGCGCGTAGAGTTTACATAGGATCGTGCGCACGCACGATTTACACGCATAAATTGTATGTATTGCATCACTCATACTTTTTCAACACTTATCTTATCTCAGTTCGCTTAGATTCAGATAATGCTACATATTCCGAGGCGGTTAAAGATTTGGTTATACTGCCTTGCTTTTTGGATTTTCAATAAATCACGTTTCCGAACATTCTGATTACATAACGACTCGTTAATTTTATGTATATGATATCTCCAGCCTAGTCCGCATCGACATAACAATCAAATATATTAGCATAAAATTTCTCTTAAAAGGTAATTTTTTTTCTAGTTAAGTACAGGTATTTTAAGATTCTCATTGTATATTTGTAGTGTCTTTGAGAGTTGCTATTTTGAAATTCGCTCAAGCAATTTACGCGTTAACTTATGTCTGGTCGTGTTCCAGAGCTAATATACAGAAGTTTACCAATTCAATTTCTTTACGACTAATATTATTCTTGGATATGAAGGTCAGACATCAAACACTTTATTATTGTGTTTACGTTTCAGCCCTGATGGGGGCCCTCCTCAGAACAAATTTATTTAAACCATCTGTCACGAACAGAAATAATAAAATAATGTGCAACTCAATTATAACAAAATAACACGAATAGTTTAGATAATAAGCCAGGATGTTTATGCACTATAAGTGATAGGAATCACCTGGTGTGGTTTGACATTTTCAATTCCAGACGAAAGGGACCACTATTGAGTGGTGAATGCGTGTTGGTTAATAGAATAAGACAAAAAAACAAACACCAAAACACACTGCGATCGCGATACGTAGCTCCCAAGCCTTCGTCCTTATTGATAATTGATAAAATAAAACACACGACTGCCGTTGTAAGTTTGAATCAAGAGCACATTTGCACATGTGGAACGTCCAGTGTGTAGTGGGGGGAGATCGATATCGATCGTTATCATAGCAAACGCAGAGTCAACGGGTTGAAAGGAAACCAAAATTTTGTTGAGAAGGTAAAGTCGAGAGTAAGCTCAGTCGGTAATAGATAATTACGATGGGTGTATCACAGAGGTATACATAGTGCTCAGATGTTCAATATCTTGTCTTCGGTTGACAGAATTGGGATGTGCTACAATATTGCACATTTCTAACAATAACCTATTGTGATACAGTGGTTCGACGTCAATAATGCTGGCTTGAGAATAATTAAATGAGTGGTCGAAATCGATGGCATGCTTCGTCAGTGCAGTATACTTATCCTCATGTTCATGGATATTGCGTTTATGCTCGGTTATCCTGGTGTGCAGTTGCCTACTTGCTTGACTTATGTAGGACATGTTGCATTGGTTGCAGGGAATTTTGTAAACTAAACAAGAACGCATACCCGGAGGTAAGGGGTCCTCACCAGAATCAAACATAGAGGATAGATCATGTGCACTTTTACCCACAAATTGAATTTTATACTTAACGAATATTCTGTTAAGTGACTCAAACAAACCCGCAACCTATGGGATGGAAATATAGTTTTTTTGATTAGCTTGCGCAGCAGATGCATCGTTATTATTGTTGGAGCTGGTCGATGACAAGATGGAATCGTATTTGACCTGTATATGTTTGTTGAGCAGACGAGATGGATAATCATTTTTACTTAATACCAGCTGAATCAACGACTCATTTTTGCTATGAAATTCCATACTTGAGAGTCGAATCGCTCTATCAACCAAGCAATAAATCGTTCCAACTTTGTAAGATCTGGGATGGTGAGAATGAAAATTTAAGTACCTTTGTGACCAGGTAGCCTTATGAAACCAATCTGTTTTGATGAGCTGGTTATCATTAATGATCAAGACATCTAAAAAGCTAATTCGATGATTAAACTCTATTTCAGAGGTAAATTGTAATCTCGGATGGAATTGGTTGAAGACAGACAGCATTTCTGCAACTTTATCCGAAGGGACAGCTGTGATTATGTCATCTACATATCTGAAATAGAAAGAAGGCTTGAAGTCCAGTTTGTTCAGACAATATTGTTCAAGATCATCCAAAACCAAATCTGACAAAATTGGAGCGAGCGGCGAGCCCATCGGTAAACCATAAGTTTGAGCATATATGTTCTGATTAAATTTAAATATGGCAGCCTTAAAACAGATGTGTAATGCTTTTATGAGTTCATTAAGTGGGACAGGAATTTTGTAAACCAACTGATGCCAACGCTGTTTCACCGCGTTGATTGCAAGATCATGTGGAACATTGGTAAACAATGACACAACATCCAGCGAAACTAATACGTGATCAGGTGGGAGACGAGAGTTCCTGATAGAATTAACCAGAGAAAAACTATCTCTTACACGTGACAAGGGAGGGACGATGTTGTTACCAATCCATTCAATTTCTTTACTTTAAACATTCAGATACTGATTGCGGTGGCTTAGATTTGCGGTTTTGTTCTAAAAGAGAGTCATACAAGTTTGCATTCTCAATTTCATACTGTTTCGCTAGAGATTCAATGTATGTTATTTGATCTAACGTCATTATGTTTCTGTTGCTGTTGTACTCGATACTTATCCCCAAGTAGGTTTTAATTTCCCCCAAATCTTTCATCTTGAATCTTTTCATCAATAAATTTTTGACATAGTTTGACTTGTCTTGGTTTTTGCAACACAGAATGAAGTCATCTACAAACAGTAATAGATAAACTGGTTCAGTGACATGATTTGTATAATATAAGCAATAATCATTGTCGCCGCATTTAATTCCTAAGCCTTTTAGATATTCATAAAAATACTCATACCAGGCCCTTGGGTTCTTTCTCAATCCGTATAGTGCCTTTTTTAGCTTACGCACTCTACCCATGCCGTCGTCGTACCCTTCTGGTTGTTCAACATATATGTAGGAGTATCAGCAAGGAAGGGCCTGGAAGGGTTCATATTGTCGAAGCCCGCCAATTGTTCCAACCAAATCTACCTTTATTGTAAATTAAACTAAAACTGATTAATCGAGTAACGGCGTATGGGCAATGGTCTTCTATATTTGAACGTCTTCGTGTAGCGTTCAAGTAGGAGTGCCCTATCAGCCGGCGCGCCCCTTTATATATTCTCTCGTGGGGCTGTTTGGCCTGCGTGCGCAGTCGGTGGGACTGTCAACAGCGACTTCTGAATTGCCCGCTCTGTGATATGTCTCATACGCCGACATATACCTCTGAAATTACATTTCTATTCAAGAAGGCTGATTCGACGTTCATTTGATTGATAATCAACTTATACTGTACGCAGTAGGCTAATATTTTCAAAGTTGGTGTTCTACCAATTGGTGAATATAGATCATCAATTATTTCCTGTTGTTGGTAACCCCTGACTATGATCCTAGCTTTGTACGAGTATACACCTTCTGTTTTTTTTTTTTTTTATTTTTGTAAAGACCCATTTTAGGTCTGAAACCCTTTTATCTTTTGGCTTTTCTACTAGATGGAAGGTTTCAGTTTTAGGTATACGTTCAATTTCTTTGTTCATAGTCTTTTCCCATTGCTTACTCTCTTGACTATTTATCGCATCATAATAATTTCCTGGGGTGTCTGCACTCACATAGTTTACGTAAGTACAATATGCATAATTATCGGGTTTATATACATCTGTTAGCTTTTTAGTTCGAGTTGTCCTTCTTAATACGGGTGCCTCGCTTTTATTTTCTCATGGACTTTATTGTTCATCCCTAACAATTTCATCATTTTCTTTCATCATAGTTTCACTTTCATCTTATTTATTCATTTCTTCATTAGTTTTAGTATTATTGGTTTCATTACTGTAGTTTTGATTCTCAGTCTTTCTATTGCGAGATATATCGTTATTTCCATTATTAGCGTTTTCATCACCATTATATTCGACTAATTTCACATTTTCTTTGATTATGTCAATGTTTCTAGCAATAATATCTTTGTTACCAATTAGGATTCTGATCCCTACATTTTCGTAACCTACTAGTATGCCCACATGTGCTTTTCTATCCCATTTATTCTGCCTTTTAGCTTCTGGAATTCTCACAAAGACTTTACTTCCATGTAATTTTAAATTACTTATATTAGGTCTTCTTCCCGTCATTATTTCGTATAGTGTCTTTTTCCCGGTGGTATTGGGTGACATTCTATTTTTTAAGTAAACTGCTGTCCTTACTACTTCTGGCAAAAATTTTGTTTCGAACTTAGCAAACTAACTTTAACAAAGATCTAGCAGTATCCATTACCGATCCCTTATATCTTTCCGCAGTTCCATTTAATTTGTGAACATACGGAGGGCATGGTTCAATAGAAATTCTTTTCTCTCCTGTAAAATTATAGACTTTTTTGTATAGCATCCCTCTAGCATTATTACGCCTTAATCTTTTCAAGTTTTTTCCTGTTAAGTTCTCGACTGGGTTAACATATTCTACGAAGCAGTCATAGAATTTGCTCTTGGCTTTAACAGTAAATACTTTGGCTATTTTACTATAATCATCGATGAAAGTTACAAAATACTTTTCACCCCTGTTACCTGTAGTGCGTGGCCCATGAGTATAAACATGAATAGTTCATAGTAGTTCTCTTGCTCTCTGTCTATTGTTTTCATAGCTTACATTATGCATTTTATTTCGCATACAAGTGCCACATTTTAGATAATCACGTTCGAGCTCATTTGACATACCTTGGACTAATTTGTTTTAACATAATATATTCAAGTAATTGAAATTTACATGAGTTAACATTTTGTGAAATCTTTCCTTTTGTGTCATGTTGCAAATTATCTTTTCAGTGACATATGTATTTTTAAGCTCAACAAGTTTGTATATTTTGTGAATATCATTTACTTTATATGCAACTGCTATTAATTCTTTGGTAACTTTGTTACAAATTCTCGAAGTGTTTCCTTCTGAAATAATTCTGTTACTGATTGTAACTTTGCCGTAACTTATCAAATTTGTATCCATGCTTTCTACAAAAAATGCATACATCGTTGTTATTCGTTTTTGTTTTTTCTTTGGATATACTAACAATGAGATCAACATGTCCAACTTTAGTAGCTTTTAAAGCTCTACCATCACTAACTTTGACTTTAATAGTAGTTGTTAACTCTATAAAATTATACTGAGAAAAAAATCTGGTTCATTCAAACCAAATATGGTTAACAGAATTAAACTTGGCGATCACGGGCGGGGAAACGCTGATTGGTTTGATTTAACAAAAAATATGGTTATTCTGGGTGGCTTTGGCAGAATCGGAATAAACAAATATGCACTCTGACCGAAAATAATGTAGTTAATTCAACTCAATTTTCCAAAGAATTTACTGATTTGAACTGTCGATCACATTGATAACATATTGACTTAACCGTACCATTATTATGATAACTGAATACATGATTGGTAATAGCCCATGTGACGGGATATGAAATACCACGTCACAACCATTGAAGCGTTTGTTGCGGTACGATGAAATATTTTGACGAAATATGTATCTATTTGTCAGAATTAATATTATGTATGACTTGAACATTCATGAATTTGAACACTATGCTGACTATGCTAGCGACTGAACCTGTAACTTCTACTATGCTGATACCAATCCATAATTTGTTGCCATAAGAAAATTATTCTTCGACTGGGGTTTATTTTTATTTGGTACAATGCGTCAACTGTTTCAATTACTTGTTTTTCAACAATATATATATATATATGTTTTGTCTCGGAGTGGTAAATAATGGCGAGTAAATAACTACAATGGTTTCTCTGTAAAACAAAGAGTTTTTTCTTATCACGTTTTCTTTACATTAAAGTTAATATTCACAACTTAATAATCTACTATCTTATATCTTAACTCTTAACTCTCACCTGTAGAACAAAGAAACAACATTCGATGGATATTTTCCACGCTGCTCTTTCTTTATTTCACCTCTCCTCTTACGTTATTGTATAGACGTCCTCTTTGACATGATTTCTCTCCACGTGCCTTTTCTTACGTGATTTCTCTCTATTGCACAGTCGGGTGCCTGTCTTACCTACCCGCACTTTGTGCGGGAGATTTTGAATTGGGAAACTGAGGGAGTGTAACGCGTTTACCTTACATATATAAAATTTGTCGATCAACCACTTTTCTTTAATTTAACCCAATAGTCGATGCATCTGATTATTGACAGTATTACAAGCCAATCTAATATAAGGTTGATATAACTTGATCTACGAACCAATGATTTCAATTATTCAGGAAATCACGATTAGTTCTACTAACTGACCTAGTCTTCAATCGATTAAATTCTCATTGGTAGTATAGCTATGAGAGTTCTACACGCAGATTCCTGTTACCGACACTTACCGACATTCTCCCCAGACTCAAACCCTTTTCCGCGATGACGTCACAGTCTGCCGTACTGACTTGAGGTCAAAACAATGCAACCTTACCGACAGTTGTATCGGTCAACGGTAAAAATCGCACTGCTTTACCAACAATTCTGATCGGTCGAAGGTCAAAATCGTGCTGTTTTACCGACAATCTTACCGATCGAAGGTCAAAGTCTTCATGTAGTGCTCGTCAGCCAACGGTAAAGGGTGCAGCGGGGGCGAGAACTTTTTTACCGTCCCGCATTCTTTTCTCACGATAGGACTGCTGATGTGTAACATTAACCACTCCAAATTCCTTTTCCACGGTAGGACTGCTGTTGTGTAACATCAACAACCCCCACATTCTTTTCCCACGTTATCAACCACGTGACATTCCAAAATGAATAGTTCCGAGAATTGTTTTTTATCCACTCGGATATCGCTGATGTGTAACATTAACCACCTCACATTCCTTTTCCACGTCATCAACCACGCGACATTCCAAAATTAATGGTTCTGAGAATTGTTTACTTACTCGGATGCGGGTCTGATATCAACCACGTGACATTTTTTTGGCTTGTAACTGTCATGTGAACTCAACGATAAATTTTGAACGGTTTCGGTCAAGACCAGAGTGCAAGGTCGACCGATAGCCGCGGTACATTCAGAACCATGCATCAGCGGTGTTGGGTTACTATCGCACTGGGAATGCTAAAAAGTGCGCGCGCATACACAAACATACGTATTTGATATCAACCACGTGACATTCCTTACCCTCCACCAAATTTCAAATTATGTGGTGGGGGAGCGTTATATAAAACAAAAGTGAAAACTTCATCGCCAGTCTGAAGCTGTTCTTCTTGTAAATGAGAAGTGCTTTGGAACAACAACGTGAATTGAAGAAACGACTAGAACTGCTCATCAAGAATATTGAAGAAGTAAAACATCTGCTGAAAATCAGATCTGACCTCAATCAACTCACAAGAGATTTTGAGCACATACAACTCGACAGTAACGATCATGGACTTTTCAAAATTGAACGGAGTCGCTCGCCTAGAGACACTCCTGCCCTTGAAAAAATCTGGGACCTCGAAGTATACTTCGAATACCGAGTCAGTGGCGTTCGTCGGGTTGAAACGAAATTTGGTGATAAAATCGTTCTGGACTTGGTGGACTCTGTCACGATTTTTCTACCGAACCGACTGACCAAGGCCCTCCAAGAAGATAAAGATTTGTTCCAAAAGTTGACGACAGCCAGTAAGGAGATACAGTTGCATCTACGCTATCTTGGCGAACCGTACGGTCAACTTGAATTCGTATACGTATAATCTGAGTATTACATTTAAATATCCAGTGTCCTGTGGAAGTCTTACGTTTAATAAACGAAAGAAAAAAAAGATTGAAATTACGAATATTTTTTGATTTATCGCCTAACCATCTTGTATACCTTTAATCCTACGTACGTTTTGTACCTTGTATTTATATCTAGAATCAAGTCTTAAAATCTAAGAGAATGCTACTTCAAACACCACTAAGCAACGATGGAGGGTTTCGAGCTGCGTTTGCGTCTTGTAACTGTAACGCGAACTCTACGATGAATTTTGGATGGGTTCAGACAAGACCAGAGTGCTAGGTCGGCGGATAGCTGCGGTAGTATACATTTAGAGCCAAGGATCTGCGGTTTTGGGTTACTATCGCTCTAGGAATGCAGAACATAACTCGGTTTGAGTACAGCTCCGTCAAGGATGGAGAGCAAGGTTGAATCTTACATATGCTTTGCATTGAAAAAATTCTCTCTTAAGAGCTAAGGTGAAAGTAAAGGTGTAAAATTATTTCATGAATATTCTCTAAAAAACAGTTCTATTGAGTACAATTTTTAGGATACAGTTGACAATTACTTCACAACGATAGTACAATAATTCTATTCAACAGTATCGTAACCAGAATGATATATTCGCCAGGAATGTGGGACCGTTCTTGTAGACGCTTCTGCCCAGTAACACAGATCGTACACCCTCGCCATCCGAACAGTATGATGATTTTGTAGCCAATTTTGAAGTATCAAAACGTTTTGTGCTGCACAGATTGCGTTGGGTATTGTATAAGCGTCGCATCTTAGAGACACAGCTGAAGTTTTTTGTAAGGTTTGAAGCGACGGACAGTCAACGTCCAGCATATCGATGATTTGAACTTTCGGGAGAATTTCAAGCAACCAATCTCGTTTTTCTTTTCCTTTTACGTACACGGTTTTAGCTTTGCACAGCCTGTCTTCAATGGTCCACTGAACTTCCTCTAACGGTATGATTCCACAGCTCCATCACAGTAGATTGAAATTGTAGCCAATTCTTTATGTCCGAGAATTGAGCATGGCCATTTAAGATTAGAAAAAAAATAAGTTTTGTGCTAAAATGTGCTTGGTTTGTGCTGCAATGTGCCGCGAATCGCAGGTCCTGATTATCAAAAATCGGGCTCTAATCGTCAAAAAATCATTTTTTCAACCAGCGTGGCCATTTTGTTTTTTCAAAAAAGCAAGAAATGTGCCAGAATGTGCTAGGCTTGTGCTGCGATGTGCCGCAAACAGTAGTCGATTATCTCCAAAAACGTAGCTAATATTGCCAAAAAACTATATTATTAAAATTTTTTTCGTCTAACTTCGGTCATTTTTTTTTAAACGCGATGTCCCGATTCCTCTAGCTGTGTAGACATCGCTAGGTTTGTGTGATACGTTGTTTCAGGAATGGCCTTTTATGTAATTATTCTCAGATATAGGTGTGTAATTGTGCGATTTTCGACAACAGAAATGTCCGATCACTTTCAGTTCAATTGATATAACTTTTGTTTTTCTATAGGTAGATTGCGCTAGGATACAATATTTTACGGTGCTTTGACATTTTTCAAACGAGGATTATATCTTGCGTGTCACAATATGCAATCACGATGAGGACCATTCACTTACAAATACATAAAGCAGAGCCGCGTTGGCCGTAAGCAGAACATAACTTATGTTGCCCGGATCTCACCACGTGGAGGTGCGGTTGGCATTTGTGGGTTCAACTAAAATCCATCCCACTTTAAGATCCACATTCACACACCATTTACACTTTATGTACAAGCACCCAGACTTTTTATTTACAGCCGCATTTACTCATCGATTTATACCATATTAACAAGCACTGACGCATTTAATTTTCTTTTCTGAGGCATCGCTATCAAATCGTGTATACACGTAGGTGAATCTCTACCGATACAGTACCGGTGACTATTTGCGCTGTTTTGTTGCGCGCATTATCATTATATCGGATCCAATGACTGCCAGTCCAGCAATATCCAATATAATGTCCAACAGAATTTATACACTTAGGCCCATGGTACTCAACAACGCCAGCTAATTTACATCGAGTGCCGTCTGTTACTATCAAGTCTCGAGGAACATTTGACAGTATCTCTCTCTTATTTCTACCTGTATCGACATCAAGGAATGAATGTGAACCGTATTCGACAATTTGTGTACTTGTACTACAACATTTGCGCGGAACATACCGTCCTAACGATACCGCTTGATGAAGAGCTGTTATTCCTTCTGATGTCAAGGGGTTGTAGTTAACATCTAAAAAAACTCGACGATGTTCTGTTTCGATACCGCATTGTGAATACTTGCATCGCAGTGTGTGACTGGGTATACCAACGAATAAATCTTCGACAAGAACAGTAAGATTAGAGTCTGCCCTGATTTTAATGATTTCGCCTTTCCGTTCTTTTTTTATTCTTGGTAAAGCTAGTAGCGCATTGGCACGTTCTTTGAAAACCTGTGACACTAGAACTTTTTGTATCAATGGTTCGATACACTTGTATATACCTGCATCGCTATTCACAATGGTTGCGTTTTAACGTGGATTATTACAAATAGCCATCGCTAATATTTGACAAACGCTATCGAATCCACATGTGTTTTCCACGACTAATATAGTTGATCTATCCTTCATATTCTTACAACAATTACCATTGAGTAGCAGTGGCAGTGAAGCATAATGCCGTGATATTATTAGAGTCAAAATTCAGACACGCTTTGGAGTATTCAGGTTTTTTTTTGTTTTATTCTTATTCCTCCAGTTGTGCTGCTCTTTGAGCTCTATCACCGCTGCGTTCGCTGATTCTAAGACTTCATCGCTTCTTACGAATAATCGGCGCTGCTTTTGATCAGAGCCATGCTCAATATTCCTAAGTGGATTATCTAATGGTAACTCTCGGCAATGAGTATCGAAATGAATTTTCGTAACTGTATCCGTTTCGGATGGAGTTGGACGGCGTTTTCAGGTTTCTTGCTTAATGACTACTTGATCACTAGGATCATGAAAATCGTCGAAAAGATGCTGTGCGGGATCGTCACTGATAACTTGCGAGCAATTCTCAATATGATCTGGTAAAGTTTGAACGCGAAGGATAGCCGACTGCTGAGGAGCTGTCCATGACGAATCGATGGGTTGAATACCTAACTCTTAGTTAAGTTTGACATCTATCGACGGTTGCGTACAAATCTCGGTGGAATATCTGGGACTACTTGTGTTTTCGCCCATCGTAGTTAAGTTTTCAGGACTGTCATTTTTTTTGTTCAACTTTCTATCATTCTTTTCATATACTTCTTCATTTTGAACTTAATCAAAAAACTTCTTCGTTTCTCATTATTTAAATCGATATTATTGATTTCTGTCCATCGTTTCAGTTCGAGAAGTGCATCATTTTCCGATTGTCCTGCAAAAGCCAACTTGATTTTTCTTGGAAATGATAAAATATGGGTTGCAACGAATCTGTTCGCACGTAAGGGTTGTCGTTCGTTGATCAGCGTACGATTTTCCAAGTCGTTGAACTCTGATTCGATAGCAGCGAACGTAGCATTTCTAGATCCGCTTTGACAGGCTTTTCGCATACATTCAGAGAACAGAGGAAAGTATGGCAGTAAATTTTTGAGATGTTTCGCGAACTTCGGATTATAGAAAGCGTTGATGTTTTAACTTTCACCTTTCAATTCGGTTCTTATTTGTACAACACATTCTTCATAGATGTTTTTTTGTCCATTCCCATGTAATCGTTGGTACATCCTCTGCGGAATTTAATAATTCATCGTACTTAGAATCGGAACTATGTACTTTTTTGGAATCTTCGAACTCATCGTCAATTTCGTCTTCTTCGGGTTTAATCAAGTCGATACGAGGGATACCTTTTATCAGTGCCGTGATATGAATACGCGCCCTATCAGATAAGCTTCCACTGTCCGCGCTTCGGCTGAGGACGAGTAAGAAAATTTGTTTAGCGACTGCTTCAAGTTCTGGTATGGTTTTCTGCTGTCGAAGCAAAGCCATTGCCCGGATACACATCGATTTTGCACCGTACGGTGTTCCGTCATAGCACTTCCATTTCGAAATCATATCAATAAAATGACAAATATCAAGGCGCAGAATGCATACGGGTGGTGTCAGAATTGCCTTCGTCAAATATTCGAAACAGAATGATAGGTATTTTTTTAAACTCGATTGCTGTGTAAAAGCTCTGGCAATTCCACCTAAACGGGCTTTGTCAAAATCTGTAACTACTTCTTGTGGTAGAAGAAACGACGAAGTTTCGTTCGCACCTGTGCGCAAGAATTCCAAAAGCCACTTTGCAATTGCATCAGTATGATGTTCAGCAGATAACATCTGAAAAACCGGTATAGTTTTGTTGTTTGTCTGAGTAACTACTTGATATAGATATATATGAGGGCTGTAGGCAGAAGGCCGTCGTACTTTGCGGACCACAGACCCAGTTCCATCAATATAGAGGGTTTTGTAAAATTTTTGGTACACCGCAAGTTGTTCCTTGGACCAATAATGCACAAAAAATTCGAAAAAACCAATTAAATGAATCGATGTTTCGTATATAGACCCACATTTCATATCCTGAAAACTTTCGAAAATATCGTGGGTTCTAATCAAACCAAGGATCTTGTCTCGCATCTCTGTTGCGGCTTTACCAAGAACCTGGCCACTACGAATGTGTGCCGGTTCATCATCCCCTATACTATCTATCAACCGGTCACCTTCTTTTCGCCTCCAATTGCACGGAAGCATATTTCCCTCTACCATTTCTTTTGCAACTTTTATTCTTCGAGTTCCTTCCAACTGCCTTTTTGTGGTGTGACTTACGGACCGGTTGAATTCGTAAATGAAGCATTCCATAATAGTTGGTTCATTCTCACTTGGAGCGTTAATAATCCGTCCAAGAAATCGAGCTTTACAATCAGGACAATCTCCAGTAATTGAGACATAGAAACCACTTTCTGAAACTTCATTTGTTTTGAACTTCAATGTGCATGGTATTTTCGTTTCCTCAAATATTGCATAATACAAGGTGGCGTCCAGGCATTCCGTTTGAGTTACTGTAATTCACATTTACCGCGAGACTAGAAGTCATATTTTATTATTTCAGGTGCCATGTCTGACCAAACGTTTGTTAGATCAAGTTTGAATTCTAAAACAACATCCAGTGTGGAGTTCAGGGAATCATTTATCATGGTCGGATGGTTATGTGTGATATTCCGGGACTGTAGAATCTGTGTCAGTATATTATATCTGTTCTCCAAAATAATCGTGTAAATATTTTTCGGTTTTTTTCGCAACGATGCAGTCATTGCGTCGGAAAGTCTTTGAAAAACTTAATTTTTTGGAGGAAGAACTTTACCGCTGTCTGATACAACCTCAAATTCTGACGATTGTGAAAGTTCTCTCAGTTGTACGATAGCCGGAGGATTTGTACTAACAATAATTTTACTTGCATCATTATGGTAATCCATTATGGTATAGTGCCTGCACATAATCGTTGAGAAAAGAATAACTAATAGGTACAATCGAATTTCAATTACGCAGTCGACGCGCGTAAGATAAGAACCTAAACCTTCGTTTAAGGTTGTTTAGAAGATAATCACAAGTAATGAGAAATAATTGAAATGCATACTATAGGTAGTTGACTATTCGAGTCATGTCTCTGTAAAATTTCAAGTCGATTGGGAGCTTATTAACCGAGTAAAAAAATTTTAAAGTTGCGTAATTTTTACCGCTTAAATCCAGAGTAAATGGAGAGAGTTGTCCGTGCAATCAACTCGTGATAGCACTTTTCGTAACAATGAACTTTATTTGAAAAACTAGCCATACATTCTTTGAAATATTCCGCATCGATCAATACCAAGATCATTAACATTTGGAGGTTTCTAATCAAAATATTTTAACGTAAAGATAGGAAATCGCGTCAAAATTTACTGCAAGTGAATAAGTTGTCAACAGACACGGCAACGCCGGACTTTGAAGCCTGAAGGAAGGGGCGGATTACATGAGTGAGCGCGCATGCATACCCGCGCGAAATTCAAATTAACATGCCTAGTAAATACAAATTTTTTTTTTTTAATACATTTTTTTTTTATATAAAGAAATAAATGAATCCGTTATAAATAAATCCTTTTTTATAAATAAAGGTATAAAATAAAATAAAACCGAAAATACATATATTATTTCATATTATTATTATTACTAATATTTTCTGCATTTTCTGTATTCTCTACATTTATCACATTAATAATACTTTCCAAAAAATGAATTATAGAATTTATAGTTCTCGAATCTTTGGTCACATTAAGTTTACCGTTGACTGATTGTGATCAAAGTGCAATAACACCTGGTTCACCTTTAGCAATGAATACATCAATGAACTTATCATACGTTATGGAAGCCTCTATCAATTTATCGCAAATATTTTTGGAAATAACTTTGTGGAGTGGACCTAATGTTGTTGCTCTCAGCCTCGCATTACGTTTCTTTTTGTCTTGGTCGAGCAAAAATGCTTGGATGCTCTGTTTTTTCTCAATAAAAGTATCATCACTTATCTTAAAATATTTGACTAGCTTCTCTAATATTTGTACATCCTCAATTGCATTGTGTGCTTCGTCTGTCGATACATCAGTCAGGAATTCTTTGGCTAAATCAACTTGACTTGTTTGAGTATGCCTGTTCAATAAACTGCGAAAAATCGGAAGTGTATCGCTAAAACCGATTATACATTTCTGAAAGGTAAGTATGGTACCTGTATCAGCCATTGCGTTAATGAGACGAGGTTTATCAAAATTACAGTTACGTGCTACGAGAAGACAAGGCTTACCGAAAGAACGGAGAAAAGTATGAAACTCGCGCATCACACAGTCTAGTGGTAATGTTTCCACTCTCTTGCTATGATAAAATAATTCTCCACAACTGCTTGTAAGACCGTGAACCTCACTGGCTTTAGAATTAATCGCCGTTGTAGGAGTCACATATTTATTAAAATATGATCCATTACAGCCTGCAGCGATTTGCAAAATTCCAGCAGTACTTCCGAACCCAGTTGTTTCAAGATCAAAAAATATAATTTCTGGTAGTTCATTAGATATTGAAATTTCATTGCTGTTATCCTGGTACTCCTGTAATGGCTTGATCGTATCATTGGTAGCTGATTGATTCAATAGACCCATACCAGACTCATATGTTGAACCTTCTACGCTTTCTTTTTTCTTCTCTAAATCGTTCGATATTTTTTCAAAATATTTCGTCGAGCTTTAAAAGCTACTGTTGCTATTTGTTGTTTACGATTTTGCGCGATCCTATCTCGTCCATCAACATTTGCATCCATATAAGGACCAGGTGTCAATTTTAATTCAAGTAATACTTCACTTATGCACCGGTTCCCAAGATTTTTACTCGCAATTGCAAGGGCAACACGATAATGAAGTGAAGATGTCAAGCCATAGAATCGCGATTTGGGAGCTTTGCTCATAATCATGGCGTTTAAATTTTCGTTAGGCTGACTTGAGCTTGCAGTGACAAATTTTTCAACGTTTTCTGCTAATCTGTTGAAGAATTGAGACAAGTCTTCATACAATGCCAGACTCTTCAGACCTCCAGGTATAATTGAATGGTCGTAATTTTCTTTGTCTCTCTCGAATTTGCACTAGTCTCCACAGTCCTCATGTTTGTTAAAAGAATGATCGACTATTTGTTTTATCGTGTCCTTCATGGCATTTTTATCATTTTGATTCTGAGCTACTGCGTATGTAAAACATCTGTGCAGGTAAATGATGGTATTTTTCTTCAGTTCGGGATGATTTTTACTCATAGACCATAACACTTTTTTAACATTTTTCGAAGCGTGATTGGCGTCAGAAAATTTTATAACTTGATGATGGGAGACTTGGCGTATTGCAGAGATAGTTGAGCTCTCCTCGTCCCCAACGAGAACTCCGATTTCAATGTTAGCTTCTTTAAGAATCTTGCTGTGAGCAATTAAGTCTGCTGCGAGAGCTGGCTTTATACTTTTGGCACTTCCTGCAGAGTTTCTTCTACATTTATGGTCACTGCAGGGATGCCCCTCATCACATTGCTTGCACTTCCGATTCTTAAAGTCAAAATCAAGTACTTTGCCGGATTGAACGCCAATAAGAGCTCCGTAGCCGCTAAGGCTGTCACAATCTCTTCCTGTTCCTCGAGTAGGCCACCCCATGTCGTATGATGCCATAACACGAACAATCCAATCGCAGGGAATAGCATTTAGATCACCAGACAATATACTTTCTGTTTGATCATGCGTTAAACCGGCGATAACTGGAACATCTTCAGGGAAGTCACGGGCACTAGACTCAACAATAGACAACATTATCTTTACCTGATCTTCTGTCAAGTTTGGCAACAGAAAATTATCCGGCGTTCCTTCTGGCCTGTTAACGAAAAACGCAATGAGTTATAAATAAAAGAATTGAATAAAAACATTTTTAAGGATCAAGGTTACGTGTTGGGTCATGCGGGATTCAGGGGTTTGAAATAATTCATATATCAATCAAATTCATTGCTATTTCTTTTACTATTCCACACTTTGCCTCATCTCGAGACAGTAATAAATAAAATCATGTAAATGAGTGTAAAATTCAATATTAAATTATTCATTTTAAATTATAAAAAATGACTTTTTTCAATCAGACTTTCGTCTAACTAATGAATCCATTTGTTCAACAATTTAAAATAATTACAAACGGTAATAACTGTGTACAATTCGATAAGGATAAATGGTTAGGTAGAAAAAATTTTTCTTCATTTTATTTTGCGTAATAACTAAGCCCAGCACTACTTTTCAACTAATCAATATACTTTTAAATAAATGAAATGTTCCAATTATATTTTCATGTATTAATCAATGAAATTATGAATGAATAAACTACAACAAAAAGCAGAAAGCGATAAATGATGAAGCAAAGCACCTACAAAGCAATAAAAACGAAAAACGAAAAAAAAACCTACAAGGACTTTTTTATGGATGGAAATTTTTCGAGAGTCAAACGTCTTTCTAACGCGGCAGCTGTTTTACAACTCTTTTCGGCAACTCGTGTCACAGCTTCTCCAATCAGCTCTCCATGCGTCTTGAGCAAGTGATTATTGAATGATGGCATATTCAAAACTCCCAATAATTTATTGAGATGCGTCCAACCCATACCTGCATCGAAAAGTCCTACATTCATATAAAATTTTTAATTTTAAAAATTAATTTTATTCACTTCTTGAAAAACAGCAATTTTTTTTTCAAACTTACCTGGTGCAATTCGTGCATTAATCTCATACATTATTTTACCATCTGGGGCCGTAAAAGTTTCATCCGTGGTGATTGAATTCTCTAGCAAACAATCTTGACAACGGATTATTATGAGTGAAGCTAGCCCATGCCGGTTCTCTTTAATGATATTCGCTAACGATAAGATCTGCCCACAATCTTTGCACCGGTCATTCTCAGCCCATAGATCTAGATCAATTATTCGGCGTCCAAGTGCCACTTTCTGTTTTTTAGAAGGACTTTCGCATTCAGACGGAAGATTATTTTCACTACTTGGTTTCTTTCGCTTTCCAGAGTATTGTTGTTGTTTCAGTCGCAAATTGTACACAGCTTCTGTTACAGATTTATTTTTCCACATAAAACGTTTCTTTTTTCTATTATCTTGACCATTATTATCACTATTTGTCGCTTCCATTTTTCTTTTATTCGTATTTGCTTTTTCATTTTGTTGAGGATTCATAGTTTTCAATTTTTAAGAAATAAAACACCTAACGAAACATTCACTCACAAAATAATTGTGAGGTTATGTTATTGTTTTGAGTATACGCTACTGAACACGGGTAGCCAGAGGGCCCGCAACGTTGCCGCGATTATTCGTTATTTTTATGATTTTTATTATTATAACTTTTAATTATTTAAAAATAATTGAGAGTAAAAATATAATTACAACATTGATAAAGATACCGTCTCCTATGAATTTTAATTATTTTCATCAAGTAAAAAAAAATTTAATATAATTCGACAGTTTATAGGGCGCAAAAAAAAATATCTACAGCGCCCAATGTATAAGCATAGGGAAATCTCTCACACTTTCGTCCACCCCCACTCTACTTCTCAACAACCTTAAGTAGCGAGAGTAAAGAGTAGTGAAAAATAAGAGCGAAAGTCACATAGAAAATTAGGTGGTTTTATAAGTTTTCGGCGCTATTGCGCCAAAAAAGCGTTTTATTAGTAACTAGTTACAAATTTTGGACTTCGTCAATAAGGCGCTTTTAGTTTCATTCAAGACAAAACTATGCGCGACAATGTCACGTTGTCGCCGGACCTATAGGCACACGTGCAAACGTACGGATGCGAATAACAAACTTCGTGAGCTGTCGTATTCGGGAGTAATGCATCTGCGTCGATACGCTACAAGACATGTGTAGTATCAGGGCCTGCACCAGACTGTATAGAAGGAGACACCGCCAGACGTTGCCGGAATCCACCGAACCGAGCCGATGCAAAGAGTTTGTATGGAGGGGATCACGCACTCATTCAAACGGCTCACCGAGTGATCGAGCCTTCCCGCCCCACTAGCTGGTGCGCTACCATCACTCACTCATACACAGAAATTGCGTACACGGAAAATAAATTGCAGTCGCAACAACAGCAAGTGGAATTAAGTTTTCCGCAGATTGGAGTAAAGCATATGAAAACACCAAGTTGGGGTTAAATTAACAACCGTTAAATTTTTAAGTGAATGGTCCTCATCGTGATTGCATATTGTGACAGGTAAGATATAATCTTCGTTAGAAAAATGTCAAAGCACCATAAAATATTGTATCCCAGCGCAATAAACCTATAGGAAAACAATAGTTATATCAATTGAACTGAAAGTTTTTTTTTTTTTTTTTTATAACATTTATTTCATACAATCTGTCTTACATATTTAAGACAATAAGTATTTTCTTTTTATACAAGCATTTAAATAACATGTTAAGCACTGCCCCATAGAGTAGTGCTTCTTCAATTTTGTTATAATTAACAATTTAAACAATTGACACAAAATAGGTTTATGTACATAAAATATATGTAAGGTATAAAAAAAAAAATATAACGTGAATACAATATGAAATGTTTATAACAGTTATTAAAATATCGGTTGGTACTTCTTCAGTCTTGAATTTACTGAATGCGGAGTGGCCAGTGCTTGGGCCAGCTGGTTCGGATGATTAATGATCCTTTCTTTATAATTTGATTGCAGTATTTTAGCTTCCTCTTTGACACTGTTTATCTTCAGGTCATTCCTTATAAGTTCATTGGTTACAAACCACGGTGCATTAATAAGCCTCCTAAGTGTTTTATTTTGAAATCTCTCCATGATTTCAACATTTGACTTAGCCGCTGTGCCCCATAGCTGTATGCCGTAAGTCCAGACAGGTTTCAAAATACATTTATATATTAAAACTTTGTTTGACGTTGATAGCTTTGAGTTTCTTCCTGTCAACCAGTAGAATTTTCGTAGTTTAGTGTCCAGGTATTTTCTTTTTATCCAGATGTGGTCTTTCCAAGTGAGGCGTCTATCCAAGTGCATACCTAAGTATTTCACCGATTCTGCTTGTGGTATTATAGTGTCGTCCAATTTGACTGGAGGACATGTTTCCTTTTTTAATGTAAAAGTCACTTGGGTAGATTTCAGCGTGTTTACATGCGTTCTCCAGTTTTTACGCCAGATTTCATACTTGTTGAGATACTTTTGAACTAGTGCCAATGCTCGTGATGCAATTGGGCTTGTTGCCAACACCCCAGTATCATCAGCAAACGTTCCAACTGTTACGCCTTGCATTGTAGGTAAATCTGCTGTATAAAAAATGTACAGTTTTGGTCCTAAGACGCTTCCTTGTGGCACACCAGCTTTGATGTCGAATAGCTTCGTAACCTCTTCATTTAGCTTTACACGAAATGTTCTATTTTCTAAGTAAGATTCGAGCAGCTGATATAGTTGACCTGGTAATTCATTTTTCATTTTACTAAGCAGTCCTTCATGCCATACTTTGTCGAAAGCTTGTGCTACATCGAGAAATACTGCAGAACAGTATCTTTTTTTCTCGGAGGCATTCCGTATCACTGAGACGATTCTATTTACTTGTTCGATTGTACCGTGCTTGTTCCTAAATCCGAATTGATGGTCCGGAATTAGTTTTTCTTCTGATAGTACAGCCGATAACCTTTTAGATATTACTTTCTCGCATATCTTAGAGAGCACTGGTAACAAACTAATCGGGCGATAGGATGTTGTTTGCTCCGTAGGTTTACCTGGTTTATTTATAAGTATAATTTGGGCTACTTTCCATTGAGTTGGGAAATAGCGCAGACGAAAAGTGGCGTTTATTAGTATAGTTATTAGTCTTATTACTTTTGGAGGTAACTCTTTTATCATTTTCCCTGAAACAGCATCATACCCTGGTGACTTTTTACAGTTTATACTCTTAATAATTTCTTTTATTTCTTTCACCGTTGCATTTGCAATTTTATAGTTATTGAATTTCGGTTTTTCCGATGCTAAGAGTAATGGGTCTTCTTCCTCTTCAGTTATTTCCCGCGGATAAGGTGTAAATACTGACTCTAGGTGTTCAGCAAATACATTTGCTTTATCAGCATCTATTCTGGCCCAGCTTCCATCTTGTTTTTTTATAGGAGGAATATGCACTTGTGGACGATTTATTTTTTTTGTTGCCTTCCAGAGTGAATAGTCGGTTGATTCGGTGGGAGTTAAATTTACTAGATATTTTTCTATGTTTTGATTTTTTTCGTCGTACAACATTTTTTTGAGTTCTTTCACTGCTTTGTTGAACCTTTTTTTATTGTTGGTGGTTCTATTATCTTGCCAGATTTTTCTTAATTTTCGTTTTTCTTCTAATTTATCTAGTATACTTTTACTAGTACTATCTTTTTTATTCGAATGATGTGCTGGTGGTGTTGCATACATTGCTGCTTCGTGTAATTTTATGTTTAGACTTTCTATTGCATTGTCTAGATCTACATTTGTTTTTAGTGGTATATTGCACGTAATTTCCTTTTCTCAATAACTTCGGTAGAGTTCCCAGTTGGTCATTTTGTTATGCGGGATGAATTTATTTTCATTAAATACGATATCAGAATACATGTGTATGATTACTGGTGAGTGATCTGATGTCAGTTCAAAACATGATTCAGCTTTCATTAAATTGGGGTTAATACCTTTTAGCACTGCAAAATCTAATAGATCAGGTCGCTTTTTTTTGTCTGTGGGCCAGTACGTGGGTTCGCCAGTTGAAATTGTTGCCAGATTTTCCGTTGTGATCGTTTGGTAGAGCTGCCTGCCTTTTGGGTTGGGGCTTAATGAGTGTGAACCCCACCAAGAGTGTTTAGCGTTCCAATCACCACCAGCTATAAATCTATTACCTAGTGTTTTGAAGAATTCACTAAATTGATCTTGACTTACCGAATGCCTCGGAGGACAATAAATTGCCGAGAGTGTCATGTATCCACTCTTGTCTTCTACCGTGATGCTTGTTGCTTGCGAGTAATCCTTTGCGTAGTGTTCACTTTCGTGGTGTTTTATGTTCTCTTTTATTATAATAGCAGTTCCACCATGTGCTTTGCCATCTGGGTGGTTGGTGGTATATATCTTGTATTTAGGTATATTTAAGTAGTTTCTTGTTGTAAAGTGTGTTTCAGAGATGAGAACTACATCTATTTTATTTATTTTCAAGAACTTTTTAAGTTCAGTTGTTCTTTGGGCTGAGCCGTTTGAGTTCCATAATACTATGTTGAGTTTAACAGCCATTATTTGTTTTCGAGCAATCTGAGAATAACATTCATCGTTTTGTCAATTTTGTTCATTAGTGTATGAACTAAATTTTCGAGTTTAGCAATGGTATCCATTGGAGATAGGCTTTGGTTTTCGTTTTGTTCTGGTACACTATTTATGTTACCTGATATTGCTTGCGAATAGGAGACATTATTTCTCATTCGATTGTCTCTGAGTGGTTCAGTGGTTTGCTGCATAGGTTGAATAGGTTGAGGATTTCTCTTTTCTCTTAGTTTTGGATAGAATTTTTGTTGCAGTTCTTTGTGAACACTGCAACCTCTGTAGCTCGCTGGATGGTTACCACCACAGTTTGCACAGACGACATTTTCTGTTTTTTCTTTGATTGAGCAGTTGGAAGTCAAGTGGTTCCCTGCACATTTTACACAAACTGGCTGTTCGTAACAATAATTCTTAGTGTGTCCGAATGCTTGGCACTTGGTGCACTGCGGTATTATTCTCTTTTTTCTAGGTGATTCGAAAGAAATTATAAGGTTAAGTAGTTTTTCAACCTTATAAATTTCTTTGTTGTTTTCATTGACCTCTAGATCAACGAAGAACAGCGGTAGTGGCTGTTTTGTTTTACTATTTTTAACATTGGTGATTCTAATGACTTTATGTCCAAGCTTTTCTATCTCTGTCTTTAGTTCTTCATTGTCAGCTGAAGGATGCATGTTCCGTAAAACCGTTTTGTATGGCTTATTGTATTTTGCTTGGTATGTATGAAATTCAGTATTTTTTGCTTCAAGTTCAGTTACGACTTTTTGGAACTCTTCTGGAGTGTTGATTTTGAGTTTGATAGCATCATTTGGTAGTACTTTTAGAGTGTACTGGTTTGGAGCTATTTTATCTAATAGTTCATACAATGGTTTGATATTTGTCACGCCATCTATATACAAGGTGGGAGGAGTTTGAACTTTTTCTCCTTTCCCTTCACCTGAAGAATTTGATTCTTCATTTTGTTTGTCAGTCACGCTTTCATTTTGATGTTGCATTGGTGACTGTATTGATAGCGCCTCGAATTTATTATGAGTTGATGCACCTAACCAGTAATCTTTCAAGTTGAGTTGTTTTCGCTTTCGCTGATACAGTTCAGGACTTATGCTTCCTCTTCCTCTTTTGCCTGACGTCATTGTCCATTGTGAAGTGCCTTCAGTTTTATTTCCCGGGCTTTTTGAATTTCCCGCATTTGCGGGGATACCCGCGCCACCAAGCAGCTCAGGCAGAATGATCGAACAATGAGTGATAGATCACGACGCAATCATTGGAGAAGCAGAAACAAGACAGCAGGCACGATCTCCAATCGCATCCAAGCTTTGACGCATGCGCATAGCCCAGTATCAGAGAGAGAGAGAGACAGCAATTGTTGACGATGCCGTAGAAGAAGTAGGGTTAGGATTCCAAATGCTTTTCACCTCAGTTTTCCCAAAAACAGCTCACCGAGGAAAGAGTTCTATGTATGGAGGTGAATAGCAATTTTGTGCGTGCTATGTTCTGCAAAAAAGAACACCCGTGGGCAAGAGACATCAGAGATATTTCAAGAAAACAGTGGAACGAAAAACAAGATAAAAGAATGTACTCACAGAGAAAGAGGAAGATGAACTGAAAGTGATCGGACATTTCTGTTATCGAAAATCGAACACTCATACACCTATATCTGAAAATAATTACATAAAAGGCGATTCCTAAAACAACGTATCACACAAACCTAGCGATGCCTACACAGCTCGAGGAATCGGGATATCGCGTTTAAAAAAAAAAATGACCGAAGTTAGACGAAAAAAATTTTAATAATATGTGTTTTTGGCAATATCGGCTACGTTTTTGGAGATAATCGACTACTGTTTGCCGCACATCGCAGCACAAGCCAAACACATTTTAGCACAAAACTTATTTCTTCTCTAATCTCAAATGGCCATGCTAAGTTCTCGGACATCAATTCTTTCAATGTGAAGGTATTGTTGAATGGTCTACGAAAGCCTTGTATGTCAACGATAAGCTCCATCTTCGAACTGTGCGAGATGGTGGGAACGGGTCAGCTTTTATACCAACTTTTTGACCCAACCACTGAGCGGGTCGTATTCGACAATACGATCGTGAACAATCAAGCAGTACACCGATGTTTCAGTAGGAAAGTTGGCTTGAGCTTCAAGTTCAAGACGGATGTCGACAGGTCCGTACTTCAAAGATTCGTTTTGTTTCGAACAGTCGATAACGAATGAGGGGACGTCTAGAAGAAATTCACTCTTTGTCAGCAACGGTTCGGGGTTCTTGTCGTAGTAGGTAGCTTGGAAGTTTGCGTAAATCTCGTATAGGAGCGCGTACACAGTACGACTCATGTTGACGTTCAGGTTACAGTACGGATAAGATTGAGAGTTTAAAAATAGCTTGACGTCCGTGATATCACAATGATCGAAACGATTTGCGTTTTTGCCGGTCTTGTTCTTTCTACTTGTTTGGAAACCCAAAATGACGTACCGAGGTTTTTCAAGCTGAGTGGAAGTTTTCACAGTCCAAACGTGTTTCGATGTTGCGGGAAGTAAGGGATATTCGTACCATTCCCAACTGCGGAAGCTCATCGAAATAGGTGGATCTCTTTGAATGAAATTTAGTAGGTCAACTTTTTTCTGATCCGCGAGTTTCAAATACGGTATTAGCCATTTCACTGCAATGATCGTGATTTTGAATTTCTCCTCTTAAGTTTGCATGATAGCGTTGACGTCAGTTTTTGATCTCGTCAAAATCAACTGATGTTTAGCGTTGACAACGATTTTGCGGTAGTCTTCAGCGAAACCCAATATCATGCTGAGCGGTATTAGTACGTCAAAATTACCCTCGGCATCGGTTAATTTTTTCTTCTCTTCTACATCAAGCCATCGAGCGTTTTCCATCAGCCAAGTCTGACCAGGGTGAAGGGAAGCGTAACCCTTCATGAGACTTGTCAAGCCAACGTTCTTGCTGCTATCAATCTCAACTGCATTAATTTTGTAGCGAATTTCTTCAAACAGATGACAGATCGCGTTGTTTACGAGCTGTGTGTTCACAGTAGCTGTACCATCAGGTTTGAGGAGTCGTCCATGGATATGTACCGAACTTTTGCTGGGTGATATGCATAAATCCTGATGCTGAACGGTGATTCGAATTTCATCGCTGTTGTTGAAAGTTGACGAGGCGTAAGGTTTGTGAGCGTGAATCTGGTAATGCGCAACGAATTAGTCAAAGACGACTGGTGTTTGAATGTTCAAGATTTCTTCCTCCATGGTATGTAGCAGATGATGAAACAGCAAAATCGGATTTTTAGTTGTCGGAAATTCCTCTTCCAAAAGTGGTCAGTTTCAGACCCAGAGCTATCAGGAACTCCACGTTTCCAGGTGTTAACGGTTCGAGAATCGATCGATGACTGACTCGATCGGGGCATACCGACTTACTAATATACCTACTCTTTGACAGTCTGTTATACATATACAATTCCCATTGTTTATTGCGATTTGATATGTAGTCTCACAGCAATAACTTCTCCACGAAAATTAACAAGATCTCCGTCTTGATCCACGAACCGGAGCTGAATGTGATTTATGGTCCTAACGGTGATCGGAAGATAAATGACGTGCGACGGTACTTCCACGATCTTATATCCCGGTGGGACAGTCGGGCAAAACTCGTGAATAGTGTGTACTTCGTGTCCATTGACGTAGGCGCTCGTTGTAATGCTACACTCGACTCGCAACGCGTTGACTTTGAGTATAGTTACAGGCACGTCTGATTCGTGAGTTTTATCAACCTCCAATACACGTGGTGCGAATCCCAAAAGTTGAGCAATGGAATCATTCGCCTCAAAGTTAAGCGTGTGGTTGCATGTGATTTCGCTGCGTAATGTATTATTGTTGGGTTTCATGGCGAGCCTGATATCTGTATTTCTCAGCACGTTTTGAAGATACTGATCTATGTCCTCGATCTCGTAGCTGCCGGTAGGTATGGTGATCACTTTATCAGCTATGCAAATTTTATTGTGACCAACATCAACGTTGGGAATCGAATCAAAGGTTAACAATTCTACCAAGCCAAAAGCATGACTTTTATCACGAGCAAGTTCGATTCGAAGAGGTTTCCGAAATCGTTAACGTTAACGAATCATCCATGACTGCGAGTGGTAGACTGACTTTGATGAATCATGCACCATGTTTATGTAGCTCACCACTTGGAAATTTCAGACACAAGTGTCCGCATTCAAATGTATCATGATCCTGGTACCTTTCATGATTGTATTTGACGCTACCAACGCCGAGGTATTTTATGAGGTCTGAGGGTGGTTGAAGGTTGCCGAAACTGTCAAAGTAATCGATATTATTGTCGCGTTTCTTGTATGCAACCCAGTGTGTTCCCGGACCGCCTTTGTCGTCAAGGTTGATTATAGCTGACTCACTTTTTCACGGACCGTTTTTGGGCATTTCGTTTCGCATGAAAACACCGTGGAAATGCGGAACCTTAAAGATTTTGGCAGATTTCAACAAGTCCCAATCAGTCAACGCTCGACGTGGTAGCATCGCATCTAGTTTTTTGAAAGATGGAGACCAAGACCTGTTTTGTACGGTTTCATATGAAGCCCTTTGCCCAACACGATAGCTTTCACAGTTTTGATGTGTCGTTTGCTCTCTCCCAGTTCTTGTCTAGCAGCACTTGCATCGTTCACAGCTTTTGCTATACCCGTCACACTACCGGCTAACGCGCCTGTAGCACTAAGTCCAGCGAAAATAGAAATCAGAAACGGTAGTAAACCACTGACTTTTGAAGGTACTGGTAGGACGTGAGATGTTCGCACTTCACATTCACCACCCGCTTTTTTAACGGCGTTCTCAGCTCCCTTCAGCGCAGATTCGATAGCTACTTTTGCATCGTTGCTTGGAACCATAGAACGTTTTGCAGCATTTATAATTTTTCTCAAGGTCACATTTTTTGATGTTCGAATTCCCATTCCGAGTTTTGATTTTACTTTCTTTGTATTAGCTACTGCCCAAGCGGCTGCCTTCTCACCCAAATTTGCGTCCTTTGCGAGAACCCGTTTTCAAGCTTTCTCAGCCAACACCCCATCAGCCTCGTTTCTAACTTCAAGATTTTCACGATTCTGCGAGTAAGCAATGTCGTGGTCCTTGCAAGCTGCGTCGAGTGGATTGATTCTCGGATCACCCCGCGCGAGTCTCTTTGTTAATTTTGTACCAGACCCGCAGTACTGATAACCAGGTACATGCAATTCGACTGGAAGGCTGTTGATGATTTTATTCACCAGACCCTTGCCACGATGTTGCTGCCTGCTGCTGCTTTGTTTACCTCTGTACGCGATTATGTTCGTGCGTTGACTGAAGAAAAGTGCCTTAAAACGGGGTATTTATAGCGAATCCAATCGGTCATGTCCGAGATGCGGTTTGAGAAACAACCTACTAAGCTTCCCGTGATGAATTTTGACGAACTTTCGGAGCAAAATGTCAAAAGGCACAAACGGCACGGTGAATTACTCCCGAATAGTGTACGTGCAATATTCTGTGGACCGTCAAATTGTGGTGAAACTAATGCGTTGCTCACACTTATAACCCATCTCAACGGACTCAGATTTGAAAATATCTACATCTACTTGAAATCTCTCAACCAACCAGAATACCAATTGTTGATGCAATTGTTGGACCATGTTAAGAATACGGAGTATAGTGCGTTTACCGAGCGTGAGCAAGTGATTACACTGGAAGAAGCACGGCCCAACTCCATAATCATATTTGACGATGTAGCGTGCGAGAAGCAGGACAATATTAGAGCCTACTTTTGCATGGGTAGACATCACGACGTTGACTGTTTCTATCTCTGTCAGACGTACGCGCGTATTCCCAAACATCTCGTGCGCAACAACGTGAACTTACTCGTGTTATTCAAACAAGACGATATGAACCTAAGACTCGTATACAACGACCATGTAAACACCGACATGTCTTACACAGAGTTTTGAAGTGTGTGCTCTGTATGCTGGAACGGTGAGAAGTACGAGTTTCTGGTGATCGACAAACACAGTGAGCTCAACGAAGGACGATACAGAAGGGGATTCGATTCTTTTGTTAGCCTGTAAAAGAAATAAAATCTAACGTTTTCGAGCGAGAGACGCAGTAGCGCTGCAGACTCAGTTGCGTTAATATCCAGAGCTCTGAAATTTCCAAGCAAAAAGACGTCCCACATCAGATCGCTCAAGCAAGTGCTGCGATCCGTCGAAAACACAGATTGCTCAAGTCAGGCAAGGAATGTACGACTCGGAAATTGAGTGACATTTTCAAACCAGTAGTGACTCCCTTGCAAGAACTAGTGAATGTTACAAAAGATGCTTAACCTGTAAAACAAGAGGTGGAAGAAATTAAAGAAGAAATGAAGCAGATAAAAAATGAAACGAAAATTGAAACTGTCTCGAAAATGGACTATTCCTTCGCTTCGGCAGGAGATGAAACAATCGTAGATACACCGGTCGAGAAAATCGGGGATGAGTATTTTGCACTGATGAGAGATGCGAAGACAAAAGGCGAATTGGACAACGTCTACGGTGTACGCAACCTCTCAAACGGACTATTGACTGGTGATTTGTTGAGATCTTTCGAGAGTGACTACATTCGTTTCGGCGATACGCTTCACCCGGAAACAAAGGGTTTGCTGGGACTTTTGTTCAAAAAGAAGCATGACGGTTCTTCTGTGAGCGCCGGAGATCAGGAAAATTTTAAAAACAGAATCCTTGCAACGAACGCGCATAAAAAGTATTAATCGTCTGATAGGGCCGTTCGAAACGATAACAGTTACAAATTTAAAAATGTCATTGCCGAATTGATGAATAATTTCCCATCACCTCGCCGAAAGGGTAAAGGTCTACTTCCGCAAGCTATGATCACTCGACAAGGTGTTGAAACGGAATACGTTTTCTGGGATGATCTAAACGAGTTAGTGGAGCGTCTTTGTTTACTCCTGGCATCTCAGGCGGCGGGAAATCCGAGTCACGATAACGAAATGATTTCCATTATCGAAGAGCTACGCGAAGCAGGAATCATTTATCGAGCAGCTCCCATCGTTTTTGCATTCATTACCGAGATGAGCGTCGACGTGTTCGGACGGCATCTGGATAAAAACACGGCCGCGAGCACTCGCGGTCCTCCGGGTGTCGGATTTCAAATAACGGCGGACGGGCATTACGATATACGGAACAAGAGACTATGCAATGTCGCAGATCCCGCAGAGTCAAACAATGCTGTAATTTAAAAAATCTTGAGACGAAAATTCAACGAGCTGCAAGAACAAATCGGCGATCTCGATCAAATGATCAAAGCTTTCGAGCTCATCACGGAGAGAGCCTTGGATACCTTTTACACAGACTTTGAAACAGGCAGAGATCTGTCGATTCGAAACGCTGATAACATATCTCAATCGGACACCTGACTAAGAGCGTCGGAATATGAACGAGGAAAAGCAAGCACTGGTGACGGAACTGCATAAGCCTGCACGCCGGAATTACCCGCGTCGACGTGTAGACGTGCGCGGCATCGACGAGACATGGCGTGCGGATCTTGTTAATATGACATCATACGCTGGACAAAACAAAGGCTACAAGTACATGCTCACAGTCATTGATATTTTTTCAAAGTATGCGTGGGCTGTACCGATAAAGAGGAAGTCTGAAGATGATGTTACGAAAGCAATGGAATCTGAGCTTGTCGAAAGGACGGGTGGCAAAAAATTACACGTCGACAGAGGAACAGAATTTTACAACTCGAAATTTGAATCGCTTATGACACGTTAAAGAATCAAACTTCACTCCACGTACAGTAATTTAAAGGCTTCGATCTGTAAACGTTTTAATCGGACGCTGAAAGGTAAAATGTTGCAACGGTTCAGCATGCAAGGAAGCTACAAGTGGCTCGATGTCTTATCTGATTTGGTTTTGGCTTACAACAACGTCAAACACCGAACCTTAAGAATGAAACCGTCGGATGTCACCGTTGCGAACGAAAGGCTCTTATCACGTCAGGCGTATGGAAGGCTTCGAGCGTTACCTACCATATCGGCAAAATTCAAATCCGGCGACAAAGTTCGAATCAGGAAATTCAAAAATGTCTTCGAAAAAGGTTACACCCCCAATTGGACGACTGAAATATTCACGATTGGTCGAGTGGAAAATACTCATCCCGTGACGTACGAGCTCAAAGACTACCGAGATCAACGTATCGCTGGTGGTTTCCGAGAACAAGAGCTCCTCAAGATTGAACATCCGGATATCTATCTGGTGGAAAAGGTGCTCAAGAAGCGTGGGAAAAAAATATACGTCAAATGGTGAGGTTTTGACAATACACACGACAGTTGGATAAACGAATCGGACATGTAACATTTGAATAAATGAATTTTTTGTAAGAACGTATGTGCCTCTTTATTTGATACCCGACACATAACAAGTATGCATCTTTATTTTTTAAACAATCGACAGACATATGCATTGTTGTACAATTTTTGAGATTTCGGAGCGTTCTTATTCACTATCCTACATAATAATAATATTTTTTACATCATGGTGCAGTTATAAATTACAAAGCTAAGGTGTAGGCTTGTAGCCCCACGGAAGCGTGTCGGTTTTGTTTTGAAACACGATCCGCTTGTCGTGATTCCAGCTAAGTGCCACTTCCGGCTAGGGATGGGCAAATGAGGAAAAAATATCGATATATATCGTATCGATGTTTTTCAAATATATCGATAAGTATTGACTAAATATATCGATATGTTGATATATCGATATTGTCTGTGCAATAAGCGATTATCTATAAAAATTGCCGAAATATTCGAAATTTTGAAGCAAATACACATCTGGTGGTTTTGACATCAGTTTTATTATTTGAAAATACAGAAAAGCCAAGAAAAATCAACATCATCAACACAACAAAAATACATTATTCATTCATATCAATATTTGTCTGATATTGACATCAGGAGCACTCTTTGTTTGATGTGCTCCCCTGTTAATCTGCTCCTTTCATTCGGTACAGCCAAATTCACCACTGAAGCAACCCTTTCAGATGACACTGAAGAAGCTTGGCAAATCATATATTTTAGAGAGATATCCGAGAGAACCGGCGTGAAATGACGACAATTTATCCAAAACTTTATTGGATCAGATTTTCTTTCTAAAAGTGGTTGGTCCAAATACTGCTTCAGTTCATTGGGGACACAGCCACTGCTTGGAACCTCTGACGCAGCTATGTTCAGATTTAATAATTTCTCATGTCAAAGTTGACTAACTATTGCAATTTTAATTTGGATCTTTTGAGACTTACATCAACACTGGTGTCATCAAAGTTTACCGACGCAACATCTATAGTATCATTCCTAAACTTTTCGGTTTTCGATGAATTTTGTATGTTTACCATTTGCAAATAAGCATAATGGTGCTTCACTTTTAAATGTGTTGCCAAATTTGTTGTGTTTCCACAAGTTTTATACGTTTTGCCGCACAAGTTGCAAGAAACAGGTTCGTTGTTCCCTTTTTTTTTAAAGAACTTCCATACAGCAGACATGACTTTTTATCATTAACAGATTAACACAATTCTCACAAAAAATAACAATGAGCTACGCTAAGCTTACTCGCAGCACAATGAACAACGTACGTACCAACACACACACGCAGTAAGCGCAGTGATACCAACCAAACCAACAAGCAGTGTCATTGTCATAGACAAGCAGGTCATAGACTGTAATTTTTATTTGTGTTTCACTGCACTGCCTATTTACTCTTTTTCTAAATTTAAGACATCAGATTTGTAAAAAGTCAAATACATGATGTGACGCAAAAGCAGACAGCAGAACTTTAAAAAATATATCGATTTTGATATGTAAAAATAAATATCGAAAGTCGATATATCGCGGGAAAAAAATATCGCTGATTTATATCGATTATTTTCTGATAAAATATCGATATTTTGATATATCGATATTTTTTACCCAAGCCTACTTCCGGCTGTTCTACGGTGTATACCTTGTGCTTTCGACTTAATATCAAATGCTGATTTGTAGACAAATTTTCACGGTTCAAAACACATTCCAAATAATCGTTGAAAGTTATTTTTCTCAACGCTGATCCTTTGACACCTTTGGCACGTTTATTATCTTTCTCATCTCCCAAGACTCGCAATGCGTATAATTTAGCTCTTAATCCTACAAATTCCAGCATTATTTTTCCGTTATTCTCGTCTTCCATCAAGCCGAGAACTTTTTTGTTCGCTAGTGGCATTCCATAAACGTTGTCAAGCGGATAATCAGACGTATCGAATTTGTGCAAGTCCTCCTTCATATGGTCGTATATGTCGGGGACGGTAAAATTGTAAATCAAACTGTCGGTATCCGTGTACATTAATTTTACTCGGTAGCCAAATTTCCGTTTGACATAATCATAATCAAAATCGTAAATGTATGTTTCAGCCAGATCCATGATAAAGAAACCTGCATACAATTGTTTATTCAACTTGACTTTCGGCTTACTCATCTCGACGATAATTATATCTTTGTCAAAAACGGTACAGCTGTAAAAATTGAGTTTGACTATAGTAGCTCTAGCACCGTATCTTCCATCCCATTCCGTGATCAGCGTGACATCTCTATACTTCCTAACATTTTCTATTCTTTAGCCAAAAACTGCGTTGTTTATCAGTTTGTAAAAATATTTCTCGAATTCGTTGTGAGATTTTTTGCGCAAATCGGTATTCAAATCAATGTATTTTTTGAGCCACGGGGTTTGTCTGAATTTGAGAACTCTGTGAATTTTGAGTAATTTCAAGCCTAATTGTAAGCATTGTTTTAAAATGCTGTAGTGAGCAACGTAGTTTTTTTTGGAAAGTAGCGTGGGCGTTAATTTCGGTTGCTTACTATTGGAAATCGGAGGTATATAGTGCTTTGGACACAGTGGTAAATCCTTATGAATTTCATGCAGTTCCTCAAGATATTCCAAATCCACCTCCAGTATGTAACCAAACTCCGCATCCTCCGAGATGGTAACAACGTCGCATTGTCCGATGTCTAATAACCATTCGAGGGAACTGTATGGCAGAGCAAAGCTCATAGCAGCACCGTACAAATTATTAACGTCAAAGTACATAAGATAAGATTCTTTGACCTCAGGATCGAATTCCTCTCCCATGTACCTGTTGTTAGCCTTTGCGTATCTGTTCGAGCACTGTGACACACCACCACGAATACCTTTTTCGATAAACATAACCATATCTTTGTCGATGAGAAGCTCGAGCTCGATGTCGGTACACTTTAACATCGCATCAAACGACAGACCGGGCGCGGTGTAATAATGTAACGGGTCCAGGTTGTACGTTGTCCCACAGCTCTGTCGAAAGTCTTGAAAAACGTCAGCTAGTAAAAACACGTCCGTCTGTAAATACAAGTCCGAATACTCTCCCAAAGTTTGAACGTTAAAAGTTTGCCAAACTTTACATGCATGTGCATAGTCATCGTCTGATATATCCCGATCATTTAATTTTGAGTAAAATTGTTGTTTGGATGGTAGCCGTCTGTCCTTGAGCTTTTCCTAACGGTCTTTGTATTCGTACGGGAACACTACTTCTCTGGTCAATAACTGAAATTTATCCAAGCCACGATAAAATTTTCGTGTGATTGATTTCTGATCATCACCGAGATACGTTGCTAATTACTCAAGACTACTGGGCATGAAACGGTACGAATCTACGAATCTAAACTTCATATCTGTCCCCTCGACATATTTTGTAAAAGAAATGTACTCTCCTTTGTTTACGGGTAGAAGCTCAATTGTGCCCTCGAACGATGTAGCCAGTGCTTTGATCAGAAAATGTGAATCGTAACCCGACAGATTGTGGAATATCACTGGGATAGTGTGCGAATTTCAATAATTTAGATTCCAACCTCGATGAGCAGCACCACGGTACTTTCCCGTGAAATGGCAGTGATCACGATGTTTCACGTCTGTCAGTGTAACCGGTTTTTCACAAATGTGACACACTGTTGTTGAATGAAATTCGTTGATTTGATTGAAATTGAGCGGTTCCATCGGTACAACAGTTTTGAAATAAACTTCTATCGAATGTGCCAATTCCGCTAACTCATTCACAAACCTTTGAATGCAAGTCTCTCCACGATTAATTTTGAATTTTGAAAGCGAAACGTCAAACGCACAATGTAGATAGTAAGCTATACTATACGGAAAATGCTTCTGATAAATTGTTCTTGTACCCATCTTTTTGAGCGTAGGTTCCAGTAAACATTCGAGATCCGCGTAAATGCAGAATGGAACGGTTTCTATGAGATTGAAATCTTTGAATTTCAGTATTTTTTCCTCATTTGTAGGTCGGATAACTTTGGTTTCGTTTAAATTCATGCAATCTACATTGTGCTTTGTTCAACATCTTTTAGAATGAAAGTAAGTCAAACATCTATCGCACAACCAAGTACGACGATTACGTTCAGAAATTTGAGAACTCGTCAGCCGAGATAAATTTCAAATACAAGTAAAATGACAGATTCTATTTTGTTCATAATTTTCCATATCGAGATCATCATCGTCATCGTCAGTGATTTCAGTTTCTATCGCCAAAAGATGAATTACAGGTTCATCAGACTCATTTTGACTCAGGTGAATCGGTACTATTTCACTTTTTTTCCGATCACCTTGGTCTATACTATAAACGTTAATTGAAAGGCCGTCAAGCTTCTCAAATTTCGAAATGGTGTTTTTGTCTAGAGACATAGGAAGCAGTAAGAGTGGTTGTTTCTGATGTTTACCACAGCCTCCTCAACACTGATATGCTTAGGTAACGGGGTGTACGTGAACACACCGCCTCGTAGTGGCACGTACTTGTTGATATTCACAGTCAAATTGATTATTTCAGTCAGCGACCAGCCTAAATCCTTTTCCTGGAAATCTTCCACCTTTTTCAACAAACGCTCCGTCGCGTTTTCGATGAACCATTCGTTGATATCCGTTGTCTGGAGGATAATTTTATTTCTCGTATTAAAAAATTTGATCTCTTCCACCGTGCAATCGTCTTTTCTAACTTTAAATTTACAAGCCAGGATAACGTTGGCTTTCAAGCTCCTGTCTTTCTTCAAAGCGTTTTTTAGTCTCGTGACAGCTAGTACCTTTGCGTCTTCTAGAAATCTCTCCACATCTTTATGCTTCAAATTGAAGATGGATCCAGTTCGAATTCTCCCCTCGAAAGCTGATTCCAAATCTTCCCAGTGAACTCGATCACTTCTTCTTACTTTTCGCGTACCTCCACCCGTTTTCGGAAGACGTTTGAATTTTTCCGCAAGCGCTTTCAAGAGTCCGATCGTTGTGATAATTCTCGTCTTTTCTCTAATTGATGAAGCCTTTTGCAAAATTTTGTTCAGAAGCCGAATATTTTTTTCCAAATTTTATCCATTTCTGAATCTCTGCTGTTGATGATGATTTGTCCAAGATTTTGTACGCCGCTCCCATAATATCGATCAATCTCAAACACTTCGCGGATTCCATCTTGAGCTTTTTCCTCGCGTATACTTGACAAGTTGTGACTTAATGATCGGACAAGTTGTGACTTAATGATCGTTTGCACTGATGAGCGTCCTTTTTATAGGACAGCTGTACGTATGCTTGTGTATGCGCGCGCACCTTTCAGCATTCTCAGTGCGATAGTAACCCAACACCGCTGATCTATGATGGCTCTGAATGTTCCGCGGTTGTCGGTCGACCGTGCACTCTGGTCTTGACTGAACCCGTTCAAAATTCATCGTTGAGTTCACATGACAGTTACAAGCCAAAAAAATGTCATGTGGTTAATATCAAACTGACATCCGAGTAAGTGAAAAACAATTTTTAGAACCATCAATTTTGGTATGTCGCGTGGTTAATAACGTGGGAAAGGAATGTGAGGTGGTTAATGTTACACATCAGCGATATCCGAGTGGATGAAAAACAATTCTCGGAACTATGAATTTTGGAATGTCACGTGGTTGATAACGTGGGAAAAGAATGTGGGGGTGGTTGATGTTACACATCATTTGTCTCATCGTGGGAAAAGAATGTGGGACGGTAAAAAAGTTCTCGGCCCCGCCGCACCCTCTACCGTTGGCAGACGAGCACGACATGAAGACTTCGACCTTCGGTCGGTTATATTGTCGGTAAAACAGCACGATTCTGACCTTTGACCGATAAGAATTGTTGGTTAAGCAGTGCGATTTTTACCGTCGACCGATACAACTGTCGGTAAGGTTACATGGTTTTGACCTTAAGTCGGTACGGCAGACTGTGACGTCATCGCGGGAAAGGGTTCGAGTCTGGGGATAATGTCGGTAAGTGTCGGTAACAGGAATCTGCGTGTAGAACTTTCATAGCTATACTACTCTTATTCAAGCTAGTTATTTATTAGTTACTTTTCTCAAACATTCAATTTTTCTCTATTTCGACTAAATACGCATTTCAATTGCGTGAAAATTATTCAAAGGGAAGTGCCAGGGTTGGGAAATGAAGTTTGGGGCGGGGCGGCGCGTGGTTGCAGTACTACCCCATAGTGTTACAATGCTTCAGCCATAGGGCCAGATGACCAGTCATTTACGAGAAAAATGTTCTGAAAGTTTCGTTCCTATGTTATATACCCATAAGTAATTTCCGTTAACGGAATGGCCCGGTAGTCGAGGTGGTAGCTGGCAAGCGTAGCAAGCTAAAGGTTTCCTGTTTGAACCGTCCGCTCGGGATTTATTTTTTTCGTTATTTTTTTTCGAATTATTATTCATTTAACTTATCAATGAGTTAATTTACTATAATAATGAATATATAAGAAACATTTTTAAAAAAATTCTTGCATCATACTTTCGAAGTATCTATTTGTTTGTTTTTTATTGAAAAATAACTATGCAAAAAAGTTCAAATTGAAAACATGTTCTATTTCAACATGTTGAAATTTTCCGTTCAAATTTTTCCTTCAAATATGCGTTCGTATTGTATATTCAATAGAATATTGCGTGTATAAGAGAATAATCATCAAGTTGTGAAGAATATGAATAAAGATATGTTCATTCGCTAGATCTCAACATTGTACAAGAGCCAGAATGATATTTGTCGTAAAAACATTCGAATCAAAAGATATTTGAACAATTCGCGCATCGAATAGATTAGATTTTTTACAAGAGCAGGGAGTTTTGAAGATATCTATCGAAAACAAACGTCGTTAACATTTCTAAAAATATTTCTTTCTGCGGTTAGTTTCGATGCGAACCATGCGTATTTGATCATGTTGTAAAAAATGGGAGATGATAACTGATGGTGAACGATCGATTGAATTTAAATACAATCTCCTTGGGAATTATTCTTTCGTTCCTTTTCAATTAAGGTAGTTTAAGGTTTTGTTTGCCCCTCCCCCCCCCCCCCCCCCCCCAAGAGTCGATAATGAGAAGAAACTTTTTTTTCTCAACATAGGGCTTCTAAGATTTGTTAAGAAAATCGTTTTACAACTTTGTAGTCAGCTTTTCCGATTTTGATGACGTGATAATAACGTTCTTGTATTTTTTGGCGTAATCATCGATCGTCTTCTGGACTCTGGGTCTAAATTTGCCTGTTGTCTTCTGCAGGTATACGAATACACTCGGCAGGACACGTCCAGAAAGAGTAATAGCATATCGTGCAGTAAATGAAAGCGTAACTTTATTCATGTCTAGTTTCTTCACAAATACGGTCCTGCTTCCTTTTTGGGTGAAAGTCGGGTTGAAAGTGGATTGGTATTGACATCCTGAAAACACATGAAAAAGTACGACATTCAATGAACGAAGTGATTTCACAATTAGATGATTATATAAGAGAATTATTCAAATGGGCATTCGTTGTTTGAAAGACCATTTACACAATTTGATTGCATTTTTGTCACATAGCTGTGTGATCAGTGTTGATAATATATTCATTGTCAAAATTGAGTATTGAATCTCAGGTTTGTAGATGGAAAGTGTCTGCTGCAGCCAAGGTTTCTTCAAATGTCACCATTTCCTTTTGTGATACGAATTTCGTTACTTTTCGTTGACAAATTCCGTGCTGTTGTTTAAATCTCGCCACCCATTGCACATTTCGAGTGGTCACTTGTTGATAAATTATGCCTAGCTTCGACAAAACAATCGTAAGTCCACGAATCTATCGCTGAATATTTGTCAAATACAGATCCGCCTTTTTCAATTTCTTCTTCCCATCGAGATAAATATTACTTTTTTTTTTAAACGATGACATTCTTTATTTTGCAGCGCTTTCAGAATCCACTGAGGATGTGCTTTCGCAATGTTGATGCATTTTGTTTTGTATTTTAACGGAATATACTCAGGCTCTTTGGATTTTTTTTATGGGGGTTCATACTCGTCCGATGAATCGTCTTTTTTGATCCCTTCAAATTCTACTTCTTGACACTCTTCATTCTCGTGAAGTAACTCTTCATTAATCACGATCTTGTTTTCACTCACCAAATCTATCACATTATCGTAAAACTTCTCAGCAATCAGCATAGCTTCGTGAGGAATTAACAGCGAACCTTCTGATGTTATTAAATCGTTTTTAACAAGCAGTGCATTGAAATAGGTAACTGCATCTTTAATCAGCCACTTCGATTTATCGCTGTGAGAATAATCTTCGGTAATATCCTCTGCAAGTTCCGAAGAACCCGCGATTTCTTCATTTCCATACATTGTAACTACAGAATGTTAGCAAAAGAAAAACTTCGAAACACGTCTACTCATTCCAAGCGTGAAAATTCAGACTGCTCGTTTCTTATTCTTCTTCCCCGTTTGTAGTGAATAGGGCGGGGGGAGGGGGGGGGGGGCATAATGGCGCTTTATCCCTCCACTCTCCCTGTTTTTCAAGAGCCCCTATTGGGGGACCTTCGTTTATAACAATGTCATGACACAAAAGACAATCGTATACCTGAACTGGTCAGATAGAATCCGTAAGCCTCGGAACGACGATGTTTATAAATAATATCCATTATAGAAACGAAATATTTTCAATATACAATACGAACGAATATTTGAAGGAAGAAATTTGGGCGGAATATATCAAAATGCTGAAATAAAAAATGTTTTTAAATTGAACTTCTTTGTATAGTTATTTTTTAATTTAAAAAAAAACAAATAAGTACGTTCAAAGTACGAAGCAAGAAATTTTTTTTCATATTTCTTATATAATTATCATTATAGTAAATTAACTTGTTGATAAGTTAAATAAACAATAATTTGAAAAAAAGAAATAAAGAAAAAGAAAAAATCTCGAGCGGAGCGTTCGAACAAGGAACCTTCGGCTTGCTACGCTTGCCAGCTACCGCCTCGGCCACCGGGACATTCGGTTAACGGGCAATACTTTCAGATATATAACATAGGAACGACACTTTCGAAACGTTTTTCTCGTAAATGGCTGGCCATCTAGCCCTATGGCTGGGGCATTGTAACACTATGGGGTAGTACTGTAACCACGCGCCGCCCCACCCCAAACTTCACTTCCCAACTCTGGCACTCTCCTTTCAGTGCAACTGAATATCTGACAACCAAATGAGTTTGGCATATTCAACCAGATTTTTTTCTCAGTGAAGTGAAGTAATTATCATTTTTTATAATATAGTCCGAGCAGCCACTATCTAAAATTCATTCGATTCCATTATTATAATTATTTACCTCACATTTGTAGTCATCTGACCAATGATCTTTTTTTTTTTTATTTTGGTAGCATTTCAAACCTACATCAAGGTTTATATCTGCCATACATCAGTGCACCTTACAATGTTATATCGTTACACATTTAATTACATTTTTTCAGAAATTTAGTCATAATTTTGCAAGCTTCGACATTCGGTTTTCTAATTATAGTTTCTGCAGTTGTGGGAAGTTGTAGCTTCGATTTCAGCAAGTCGTTAATGAACTCAGTTCGTTTATCGTCGAACATCAGGCATTTCCAAAGGATGTGGTTGATGTCCTGGTTTTCTTTGCCGCATTCACATAAGGGGGACTCGACTACCTTTATTTTGGCCAGTGATTTGGCTAGGTTGTAGTGGTTTGCTCTGCGTCGATTTATTGTTACGATGCATTCGCGTGTCAGTTTTTTGTTATGATATCATGGTCTTGCTTCTTCGAGATAGTACCGCTGAAAGTATTTTTTCCCTTTTGTAAGGCCCTCGGTTTTAATTATCGTGTTTGTTGAGTGTAGACGTTCGCTTTGAATGTTTCATTGTAATCTGTGTGTGGTATTTGCGTGATGTTACAAAAATTTTTGTTTGTGGCAGATTTAGCAAGTGAGTCAGCGTGTTCGTTTCCTACTATACCTTTGTGGGATGGAATCCAGAAAAACTATACAGTGTTATTGGTATGTGTCTTCATAAATTCGTTGTACTTTTTATTAATATCGTATGTTATGTAGTTTGTTAAAGTGCTAACTTTTGCATTTTGCAGAGTTTGGAGTGCGCTTAGAGAATCGAAAAAAATGTATACGTCTCGACTGTTTTGTTGTAGAGCGATGTCCATGGAATTGTTTAAAGCGATGCATTCAGCAGTGTAAACCGATGCGTTGGAATTGATGCTTTTAGTTGTGCCTGGTTTTGAACCTGCGATTGTGCAAGCGGATCCGACAAATTTATTTCCTTTGATTTTGCTGCCGTCAGTGTATATTGCTAGTGCATTCGTATTGCCTACAAAATGGCCAAGTATTGAGTTCGGATTTATACTGCTTTGTAGGTGTTTTCCTAATTCTGTTTCTACAGGTAGAGAGGATATTACCGTTTCATAGTCGTGTTCACATATTTTGTAATTGTTGTGTGTTTGAATAGCGCATTCTGTAAGGTCGTTAATGTTTGCAATGCAGTTAGCAAAATGCGTTTTATTTTACACTTTGTTAGACAGGTTTGATACCTTATGTTAGCGTACATTGAAGAGTTTTTGTTAGCAAGTACATTTGTTACGTAACGATTTCCTAAGAACTTTGCACGTTCAGCTAGAAGAGGCAGTTTAGACTCTGCTATGAGGATGTTGGTGGGTATAGATCTTCTGTAGCCCAATGCGAGTCTTATGGCAGAAAACTGTAACTTTTCTAGTTCGCTCATAGCGTCTTTGCGGATGGGGAAGTAAACAAAGCTACCGTATTCAATTATGGATCGAACATAGCTTTTGTACAATATCGTGAGGGTTTTGGGGTTGGATCCCCACCACGTTCCTCGTAAGAATTTTATAATGTTGAGAGCTGAATTACACTTCGTTATTACTTTGTTAATATGGTGCTGAAAGGTTGGTTTGTAGTCAAATATTATCCCTAAAAACCGAACTGTTTCACTTAATTTTATTTTGGTGTTGTTTACTTCAACTATTGTGTTGCCAGGAAGTATGTTTTTGTTGTTGAAATGGAAGATTACTGTTTTTTCAGTAGCTAAGATTAGGCCTAAGTAGAGTAGGTTGTTTCTAACAGTTTCTGTAGATTTCTTGATGATTTTTTTACACGCGGAGAGTGATCCGGTTTTTAAGTGAATTGCGATATCGTCAGCAAATTTCGAGACAGTTACGTTTTTGGGGATGTTATTTGCAATTTTTCAAACGTAGATTGTGTAGAGCAAAGGGCTTAATACACCTCCTTGTGGGACGCCTTTGTGTGCTTTTAGACATTCGTATCCTACAACGTTCGTGTTGATAGATCTTTCTTGTGTTAGATATTTGACGAATTTGATTATTTGTGCGGAGCAATCTATTTTAGAAAGCGTTTCTAGTAGGATGTCGCTGTTTACGTGGTTAAATGCACCTGACACGTCCAGAAAAATGGCAAGCGTTTCTTGTTTACATTTTAGAGCTTCGTCTACTTGGAGAGTAAGATTGGCTACGTTATCAATACAAGACCTGCCTTTTTGAAAACCGGTTTGGTTGAGAGGTAGAAGGTTTTTACTTTCGATCCACCATTGTAGTCGATTTTTTATCAGGGTTTCGAAAGTTTTACAGAAGCAAGATGTTAATGATATCGGTCGTACTTTAGTCGTCGCATGTCCTTGCGTCTTTTTTCCTCTCTCTTGAATGCGTTTTAATATCCGGCCCGGTTACTATTATTCACGTTTCCTTCTTCATCTCTTTCTTCGTACATTTTTATTTTATTTTTCACGAAATCGACAGTTTGGTTTTTCTCTTTCAACACATTAATGAGGTCTCCTATGTACTTTAGTGAACTTGGTAACGTTCTCAATAGATAGTTCAACTTTTCCTTTTCCGTGACTCGTGCGCCGGCATCTTTCAATTCTGTGACTAATTTTCCGAATTCACTGAATAATTCACTTTATTCTTCATAATCCTTCAATTTTACCTTTTCTAACTTGTTTCTTATGTAGATTTGTAAAGCTGTGGATTCTTTGAAGTACACTTGGGGGCAATGTATTTGAGACGGCTAATTTTTTACACTAGACAGTTACGTTGGCAATACAGAGAAACTTACAGCGCCATAGTCGGCTGAGCGCGGAACAAACTCAATCTCAATAAACATAACATAACACATGACCGACAAATCTAACCTTAGAATACGTGTCAATCTAACAAGTCATTATTCCCGCGGTATTCTAAGGTTAGATTTGACGATGTAAAGGAATATAATTATCACAGAAAAATGTAATTTTTCTTATTTTTTGTATTTGTTGCTACGCTTGAATTTCTATAATTAGACTTTTGACGAGCAGTCAGAGATTTATAAAATGGATCGTGGTTCGATGGTATCTGAGCTAAAGATTGCGCAAAGGCAGTAGTTCTTTGGCGTATCTTCAGGTACCCCAGAATTACCTGAGTATACGGGTTTCAAATTACATGCAGTCAGATTTAAAAGATGGCCAACACAACGATGAACATCTACTGTCGATGCATCGTCATCGAATTTTTTTTAATAGAACAACTGCCCAGGTCTATCTCCATCGGTATAAACTTCTCTTACTTTTGACCACGGTACATTGATACGAGATGTATTAGTAGCCATATTTATTTTCTCGCCTAGAGCTTTAAAATCTAAGATTCTATTTTACTTTACATCTATAACCTTATAGAGCTTGCCAGACCTCGCCATTGACATAACTGTGAATTACTGCTCCGGAACATATATATTTTGGTTTTTACTTTATCTCTCAATGACGCTATGCATAGAATCTCCCTCGATTTGAGTATGGCTATACTCGAGATGTCGATACGCTATTCTAACTTTATATTTGGCTGCCACATACACAAGCATTGCAAACACGAAACTGTTCTTATTTTGCCCACCACAATTATCAGAATACAGAAATGTGTCACATCGGTGTTTTTCGGAACGTGAAAGCCAATGTTGAATTTAGTGTTAAAAACATCTCTGTGCTACCTTTCTGTTGCACATATTTCATACTTTGAGTGAAACTGTTTCATCCACTTGGTATATGTATATATATAGGTAGTGCATCTTTCTCACATGAAGTATTTCTTCTAAATACTCTGTTTTGAATCTCTTCCTACATGATGCGCTTTTTTTCTGTCAAATAAGTTAATATGTTCAATTACACTCTGTATAAACTTATCACTTAGCTTTGTACCTCGATTCTAGTGTTTACCTCTTTTATCTGGGGAAAGTTTGGTACCTTATTCCATTTCCATCGTAACAGTAATTGTCCACGAATCAGAAATACGAAGAACCTCTAGAAAACATAGACTTGCAATCGAAAACAGTTGTAAAATTTATTCTGAAGGAATAATTTTTCGAAACACTTCGACGTTGTGGAAGGTCAGGGTCGTAACAAGATAATTTTTCATATATAGTAAGACATCGAGATATGTAATCCCATTTACGAGAGTGATTACTGATTTTCCAGAACTTAGAAATAATATTTTTCCTTTGAGCTTCGGTAATTGTAGTAGAGCACTTTAATCTACACTAGTGCGCACACGGAGCACCCATTACCTAGGAAGGTTTTAGAATTTTCTGAAAATCCAAATACTATGTACCTAAATTTTGAGCTCTTTTAGCAATATTCACTTTCCACAATTGGCATTGACTTGATTTTTTTCTAACAGCAGATTGAATGGAACTACTCTCACGGTTTCGTGTTTTAGATCTACTTTGAGCACCGACGGAAGGGATATCAGCAAATGATTTTCATCTTCTGAATGTGGAAGAATGATTTCTACTTCACTCATTTCAAAGTTTAAAGGTATTTTTAGCTGAATGGTATCTGCGGTTAGAACTTAAGCTAATACCTCATTGTCATCTGCTTCTAGCAATGAGCTTTCACGATCTTTTTAATTCTTTTGTATCATCTCATCATTTGTTGTCACAGTTGTTTCTACATTATTTGTTACGTTCTTTGCTTGTTCTGGATACACAATATTGCACAGGCCTAGTGAGTTTTCATCTTCGATGCTGTCCGTCAAAAATAACGAATACTCATTTTCTGTAGACGATCAAAAATAAGGTTCTTAATTCATAATTTTTGTCATATTAAAACTTATAAAACATAATCACTCAATAATAAAATATTATTTCGAAGTTATTAATGAAGTACTGATACAAAATCGACAGATTATAAATTAAATGAATTTCAAAAATTAATTATAAAATAAGACTGTGACATGAGATTATGATATGGTTAACTCTATGGTCTGGACGATGACTGTAGTACGACTTCAAACCTACAACACATATATCATTTTCTCGAAATTTGACCACCATTTTTGATTATTATTCGAACCAGTATTTTTATGACATTTCACTTGGATAAAATCAAAATTCATTCCATACAATTATTTGGTAGTAATTCAAATCTCATAATTATTGTGCATCTACGTATAATACAAACCTGCGTGGACAAGCTGTCTTTGAGCACTTATCACCGATGAAACTTTCTCGTTACCTGAATGATCTGTAGTTTCACCATTCGGCTATGCTAAGTGTGTCACTTTTTGGTGTGATATTAGGTTACCGATATTGTCATCATATTCAGTTTGATCTAGAAGCAGATTATTATTACCTCCATCATTACCTACCTCAATTTGTTCATTAGTATAATTATTCAACGTAACCTTCATGGATTATTATATAACGATTTTCTACTTCTATTCTTTCGAACTTACATCTTAAGGAAAATATAATTATCCACTTACTTGAGCATCGGCGACTTCAATGTTGTATCGCTTGCCATTTTATGTCTCTTATAACTGATTTTTTATCACAAAAAACATCGCCAAAAGGCTGTCGTAACGAATGTCAAGCCGGCTGTGTCTGTGGTGTAGGTTAGGTGCGCGTTAAACACGTCTACTTCACTCAACTGCCCCCGTAAGCGCTGAAGAGCGCTCGAGTTACAGCTTTTTCAACCGGTACAATTTTCCGTCAAGTAAAATATGTGAATCACATTTAAGTGTTTTTCAATAAAAAGAGTTATAAGTCGGATGTATCAATCACGGGAAAACGTTCGCCGCAATTCATTACAATTTATTGAATACTCACTTAAAATTGGCAAAAAATTAAGTTAATTGGATTATGATGAATACCCGTGGAGTTATTTGGTTTATCCTTGTCACGCGAAAGTTACTTCCATTATAATCTGTTACCTCGGAGTTACGTGAGTTACCTCTCTAAAGTTGAGTAAATTTTATAAGGAGCTATCGACTTGGTAGTCGGGCGCATCATGTCTCAGTCACGCCGCCTCAACAATACTTTGTACAACGGAGCAGGTATATGAATGAATGAAAGCCTACGCTTTTCAAACCGGTTTTTCTTGAAAACAGTTTCGAGTCCAGTGGTATCGCTTGGACTGTACTTTGTTATTATGAAATACTTTTCAACCCCAAAAATGTTTTGAAATCTGTGACCTCCATCTGGTGAAGTCCCCTCGTAAGTCTTCCCTGAAGTGTTTTTGACTGTTGAATGAAATTTCGACACTTTTATCGAATTCAATACCCAAAACTCATTTCAAATTTTTTTTTTCTACAGGTTGTGATCAATTGCAGAAAGCAGCCAATTCATGGTACAATACGAATTTATGGATCTTCGCCTTTGGAATCGTTCCCGGTTCAGAAGATATTGTTATCTAAGTAAATAATAAAAAGGGTTGGAAGCAGTTTTCTTTTGCTAATAAGGGTGTAGCGGTTTAATTTATAAGCAGAATTGTAGATTAGTCGCATAATGATAAACTGGTGGATGAGAAAGAAGAAAATTAGCAAATGATCGAATCTTTGAACTAAAACTTTTTTGGTACGTCGGGAGTTTTTGATTAATGTCCTCAAGAAAATCGGAGACGAAAGTGTAACGGTGGCTGAATCGAAAATTCAAAACAGGGTTGTCAAAACTCTTTGAGATCATCACGTGAATGTGACACGCGGGTGGCAGTAACTTTCCACAGCTGTCACAAAAACGACCGAAATCAAAGTAAATGAAAACAGAACTATTTATTCATTATGCATGATATAAAAATTTCAAAAATATTCACCCTTCAACCAACGACAACGAATTTTCTCTTCCGGCGTACTTTACTGTGTGATTCGCACAGTTCTTCATTTTTTGTTAAAAAACTAGCCTCCCAGGTAGTATATCCATGCAACAGTGACGTACCATTTACTGAGATCCTGTGTCTTTCGAGATTACATCTACATGTATCACATATGTTCCTTACGAACAATTCGCGTACTCCAGAATGTCTGCTATAAGCAGCGTCAGCAGTAACTTATTATTCATTAACATTATAATTACCTGACTTACAGATGAGATGCATACGATTTTACGTGTTTTGCGTACCATTTATGTATCTATTCCATGAATAGCACATATATCATGTATCATTCGTGTATTTGACCCGTAAATGGAGCATACGTACCCTTACATCGATTCACCAATGTACTTATGCTGAACACATATTCAAAACGTATAAGAACTCAGTGATAATCGCATATTTCATAAGAATACGAACAGCATTGAATTTTAATCAACATGTATACGTATAATATATACAGGTATGCTGTCACAGAAAATTTTTAAAACTTGTGTTCAAATTAACGTATAAATGTTACTACGTGGGTTTTTATCGTAGTTTCGAAGAAGCGAGATGTTTTGACCTCTATCAAGCTGGCACCGCCACATAAGATATATGAAGTTGAGAGTATGAGAGTGCACTGTGAAGATATTATTACAATAAAATAAAAACCTTGACGATTACAAACACGAAAATGATCGTTTTTGTTTGATGTTGCGTAATTTCAGTTCGAGTAGAGGAGTTTATGACTTATAAAATCTGCTACACCTATATTTTGACTTCCCCGCTTGTGCGTCGCTACCCAATATCTTGACGCGCGAAGAGAAGTCAAAAAATCTCTGGAGATGATTAACCATAGTTCAATCGAAACTTTTGTTGAATAAATTGAGTTTATGAACGGTACACCCAAGAATTTGGCCTCCCACTTTATACCTATTTCTCCGTTTTAATTTTGCAATGCGTTGAATCTTTGAATTATACTCCCGAAATCTTCTGAAATATTTTCAATGTTTTCAAGTTCCATGCATTGGATGTAAATCAATTTAGAATCTTAAAATTACATATACACCAACTTTCGTGGGGGATTGATTCTCTCGTTCTGGTATTAACATACAGGTAGACTCGTACCTTAATTATAACATTAGATAGGTAGGTGTAATTGTAAAGGGATGATGTGTACAAACATACTTACGGATAACACTCATGACGAGAATGTTCGGATTGACTATACAGCCATAAAAGGTCCAGGAAAATGCAGGAAACGGTATCTACGGACGCCCATAAGACAACGTATTGCGGATGATTTGCACACAAAATCAGCCGTCGTATACCGTGCGGAATAGACTGATAAGAGAATTCGTCCAGGCGATCCGGAGCCACCTAACTTATACTCAGTTGCGGACTAAGAAGGATTTGCACCCAGGGCGGACGATGTACACCCCTCCCCCCCCCCCCCCCCCCCCCCATTTGTATTTTAGGACAATTATAGGGAAAAAGAAAATCGAAGTAGAGAGTATTTCAGTTACACCTACTTACGTGCTTTTATTGCACTCAAATTTTCAATTACATCATTGAAATCTGTATTCTTTGTGTGTTGACTTTCTATTGAAAGTATGGAGAGATTGGTCAGTCTACTTTGGCTCATCATTGACCTTAAATAGTTCTTTATTAACTTAAGCTTTGAGAAACTTCTTTCGCCAGATGCGACTGATATACACATAGTGGAGTAAAATCTTGTGCACAAAAATGGGTTGAGTTGATTGATTTAGAGTAATCCCACTTTACTGTCACTTAATGAACCTCAGCAGTATTAATGTTGCCCAATTCTCAGCCTCTGCGTAAGTGATGTTTACAGCCTCCAAGTGACGTCTCAATCGTAGAATTTCTAGAATGATATTTTCATCTGAAAATTCATCGTAAGTTTTGGTCAAATTTGGAGCAAGCGCGAGAAGTTCTTCTACTGCTGCGTACAAGAGAATTTTCGATTGAACAACTGCAAATATCGAAACAATGTCACCCATTGCCTTGGATTGATGCTCGAGCTCCTCATCAAATCGGTCGATACAGTCCAACATAGTCCTCTGCATTTCTTCTTGCAATGTTAGACCAGTATCTCTAGACTGTTCTCCTGGCATCATTTTTCGCATCCTTCTTCTACCTCTTCTTTCTATCGAAATTTCCATGGATTCACACTTTTGGGTTGCAAAATGAATAGTTCTCGCCACTATATGGCTCCGTTCATTCTGAAGAAATATTTTGAGTGCGTTGAATTTGGCCAAACATTTATCCAGCGTCAATCCCAAAGTCTAAAATACTTCTGAGTAAGATTGACTTCTTCTAAGACGTCACACCAAAATGCGAGGTAGCACAAAAATGTAAAGTCACATAGCGCAGGTATGAGTGTAGATGCTGTCCCCCTCGTATCTACATTTTTTTTTACTGAGATCACACAAGAGCTCGAACGTGGAAGCCGGTTTTTCAAAATATGGTTTTATCGGTGCCACAGCATCGTAATGAGCACTCCGTCCGGTCTTTGCAAGTCTTTTGACAGATACACCTACATTATTGGTCAGTATTTCCCATCGATGTGTTGATGCTGAAAAGAAGGTATAGACCCTCTCCAAGGTTCCAAAAAAAGGTAAACTTGACGTAATAATTCCGAAAAAGTAGACCCCACAAAGATTTAACGAATGATTTGCACAAGGTATAAACAAAGCTTTCGAATTAATTTCTTTGATTTTTTTATGAACTCCAGCCATAGTTGCTGCATTATCATAAGTTTATCTTCCTACAACTGCTTCAATATATCTTTCGTGAGTTCAGCGGGAATGATTCCTTCACTTCAACTTTGTCACTTTCAATGTGAACGTATCTGATCACTTCACTCATCTGATCAATGTTAGCCTCGGCTGGAGTACTATCAAAAAGAACTCCAAAGTACTTTGCTTTTGCTAAGTCATCCAAAGCTTTCTGCTTTACTTGATTCCCCAGAGAGCTGATGAACTCATTCTCAATGCTCTTAAACCAATAAGACCCTACTCTCTTGTTATTACCGACAGCATGCTCTATCCTTAGCACATGTTCTTTTGAAACGGGATCATATTTTTACAGCAGTTCACCAATTCGAAAAAGTTACCTTCGTTTTCGGACAACAAGTTCACTCTGTGACCTCGAAAAGCGAGATTTTGGTCAGCCAAAATCAGAGTCACATCAAAGAGACGATGTAAATAGCTCTCCATTTCTGTTTCTGTTTGTCGATTGCTACCTGGTGGCTACAATCAATCGTTTTTTGTAGTTTCAATCCCACTCCCAAAGTTTTCTATTTTTCTAAGCATGACAGGTAGTGCTCAGAAGCCTCATGTTCAAATACTTGTAGGTTTAGCTTCCACCATACATTGAAGCCCGTGACAAAGGTTCGAATTTCTGTCTCGGCATCGGCAAAAAGTTTGCAGCAAAAACAAAACAAACTACTTCTTGATTGAGAGTAAATCATCCGCTTTCTCAAAAATTTTCACCATTTGGCAGTGCTTTATAGAACCATGATTTGGTCAGATTTCGAGTCTTTCTTTTTGTTTTATGCCCTGGCATTTCAACTGCAGCCGCACTCAAAGGTCCATCTTTATTTTGAAAGTGTTTACTACCCTTCTTTATAAGATCAACTCGCAAATCAGCAGGCACTGGGATTGGCCAAGAAGCAATATCAGAATAAATCGCAAAAATATTCGTCTGAACGTTTTCAAGCTTTTCCTTCTGCTCATCTCTACCTCGCTCTCACTCGTTCTTATCAGACTCTCTTTCCTCTTTTTCAACAAACTGTACTTCTTCAATTCGCCTTTCTTTTTCTTCTTTGTCAATCTTTCCGATCTGAGCTTTGTCTACCTTTTCTTCCTTCTGTTTATCAAAATCTTTCGATTTGGCAAGCAAGATTTGTTCAGCATTTTTTTTCATAGCACTAGATGTTAAAGGTGTCATATATTTAAATATAAATCCAGATATTATTTTGGTCTCGAGGTCTTTTGCTTTCTTAATTCTTCTTTGCTGAAATCCGCTAGGTCGTTGTCGCTTCATTGTCGTGTTTCTGCATAGTATTACATAAAATTGTAAGTCTACTTTCTTTGTATACTTTTGTAACAACTAGCTCGACTGACGAAACGAAAATATCAATTTACTACGAAATTGCGAATGCATTTAGTGAGTCGGTAACAGAGAATGTATATGCAATGAAGGGTGAGGTCAGAGTATTACGGCATTTGACCATTTATTAGAAAAAACGTGTGTCCTCAAGGGATCTCCGTCAGGAACGAAGTTCCGTACGCTGTTTCTTCAACTCTGAATGTAATTCAATATGGAAATTTAGATTTAAAATGCAAAATTAGATTGTTTATATTGGAAATGGAGAATAGAGAAAACATAATTTGTCACAAATATTTACTCAGAGATTTAGGGATACGGTTGAAAAAACAGTTAATCAGGTGCCTAATTGTGTTCGCGATATTTCGTTGAGGCAGCGTCACCAGCGAGTATGACAGTGGCGCCATCTACGCACCTCAGTCAGAGGTGCAAGGGGAGGAGGCTTAGTACCGCTCAGTACCCGCTGGTCTGCGCCAGCGTGAAGACGCATCTGTACAATTTGAGTATTCTAATTCAATAAACTTTAGTAATGTGTACCTAAAAACCTTCCATGAGTTTCATTTATTCGCTAAACTATTCTTACACATTGTAAGTTTTTTTCCATCAGTTTAATTATATGAGTCTAGAAATTTGAAAACAAAGAATTACTGTGTCGGGGGACACAGGACAAAAGTGAAACTTCATTTTTTTCACCCAAACTAAATTCGTTAAAACTGTACAATTTTAAATCACTTATAATATTAAATTGCTCTGTCTCTCTGCAATAAATTTTTTCACGCTCTTGTACTATTACATATAATTTTGAACAGAAAGTGACTGTTTAATGAAAATAAAAAATTTAGGTGTAAGTTCGGTCGTGCGAAATTTAAATTGTCGTTTTGTTATTCTGGTTGATTAATACATCCGATGTCTGAAGATATGGACGAGCAAGTAGAATAAATTTATTTGAGACATAATAAGACCGCGATGTTCATATTATTTCATCTATTAGTCCTTTTACAGAGCGTGAACTTTTTGGTGCAGGGCACAAATGCACGACATTATTTTTCAAACGTGAAAAGTCACATCTGACAGTTTGTCGGCTGATACAACGGTGAGCGGGGAGGAAATGGTTCGACAGAGTTTCAGCAGTCTACTATATGTACAGATGGCACGAGAATCGCGCCACGCAAGGAAAGGCGTGTTCAAGAGAGAAATAGCTAGATTGTAAGGTGTGTGTAAGAGAGAAACAGCTAATGGTTTCACATTTGCATTAGTAGATTGGAATGTGATGACGTCACATCTGCTGATTCGCTAACAGTGTTCTTGTTTTTGTATAGTCTGCCATAAGAAGTTCACTTCAAGAATATTTCGTGAATTTAGTTGAGGAATGTGAAACATAATTTTCAGCCCCCTCAATGACACCCCTTAGCTATCTGTCAATCGGGGTTTGTCCCCCCCGACCGGCCCCCCTTAGTCCGCCATTGCTTATAGTAAAAAAGTGCTGTCAATATCGCTAAGTATGAGTACGAAGCATTGCAGTACTTAGACCGCGATTCTTTACGTGCATTGCAAGTGATGTGATTGTGGCTGCTTCAAAATTCCATTCACAGCATAGGTCTACATCAATTCTTCGTCCATTACTGGACAAACCACTAGCTTTACGTATTTAGAGACCACGCGAAGCAGGGGCCAACGTGTATTTGTATCGCTGCGACCGGTGGTGTGGTCCAAAAACTGGAGAAATGTGATGAAACAAAGAGTAGCCATCCGCTTTTGTACCAAGCGGTCATGAATAATCAACAAAGCCAATTTACAGGTGCTTAGATGATCAGCGAAAGCCACACAACGGTAGCAATTTTAAATTGGATGGCAGAATGGGTTTACTCAGCTGGAATATATCCGAAGTAGATGGTTTGCGACTCTTCAAAGGCATCATTGACCGCTGCAATTAGAAGCTTCACATGATACTGGACAATCAAAGATTACGCTTATGCCTGTAGCCATCCCATTATGCCGCCGTGCTACGTGCAGATCGATGTACCACGTTTTATAAAAATGTTTGCGAATCTTTTGCAAGATTCACCTACAAGCAATAAAGTACTCTACTTAGCTGTGATTGGGCAACTCATGCAGGAACGTGACATCGACACTGCGAACGAAATGTTGAAATCGATATCAACAGTAGCATATTCAATATTTGATGGAAATTCACATTGTTGCAAGCCAACTGAATGCGAGATTCACCTTTATGTGCGCACCCGGGTACACGGGTACCAACCTCGTCACATTCTTGTTCGTATTTTAAAAAATTTTTTTTTTCGATTTGAGCCTCTGGATCTAGGAAGTTTAACTCTTCACAAAGATTCCCATAGCCGTATTTCGAAAAAAAAAAAAAATTTCGCAATAAAAAAATTAACTTCAAGTATGGATAGTCCCAGGGGGCACCTTGGTTACCCGGGTACCCACTACAGAACAATTTGATATATTAATCTGTAAATCAATGTTAATTTTAATAAGTGTTCCTAACCGAGCAAATGCGTCACTGCTGGGCCCTCGTATACTTGGAAAGGGGGGACGCTATCTAACTGCCACTCCCACAATATCTAAAACATCTGCTGCTCGATAAAGCCAATAATTGACTGTGGAGCACTCGAGATCCCCTCCTTCCATCTCTCATTATGGCGACTACACGCTACTTTTGAATGTGAATATAGCTTAATTACTCTTAAATCATGTTTACTGAATTAAATAAATAGATTTATAATGATTCTGTTCACATCTGAAGTCAAAAAGTAATTAAAACTGGAGGTGGGTACCCGGGTACCCCGGGTGTGCATCAACGTAGGAGAAGTTGAGTGCGCACATAAGGATTCGTAAAAATTTGCTAGAAAACTAGATTGATCCTTCCTTTGAAACTCAAGACGAAGACAGTGATGTGCTGACTGCCATACGTCCCGAACTGGATATTGTCCTTGATGATAGCGATAGCTCCACCTGCGGGTGCTCTTGGACAAGGGATATCAACCTGAAAGTGAAACGCGTATCACAAGACAAAGAAGGCGATCGAGACAATGCGCATCTTCTACCGAAATTTGCAGATCAACTTTATAGCGATTTACGCTGGTTTCCTCAGTAGTCATGCATATACTGTGATTTATTTAAATACGGTCGCATACCAGCGACAGTGCACCGGTAGAAAGTGATTTTAACATAATAAAAATTCACTAGCTTCGGAATAATCCAAGGCCATTGCAGACTAATAATTTGTTGTAAAACGACATTTTGGATATACGAGTATAAGCGGTCATACGAAGATAGTCAATGCTCAAGCTATTTCGACCAACGTTGACGCTACGGATACTGCAGACAATATCACGAATCTGAGTCATTGCGAAGTAAACAGCCGGAATATACCTAATACATATTCTGGAGATCATCGAAAATTCGTTTTCGTAGTTTCCGCAAACTGTCATCAAAACTGACGCTGTGACGCGAGTGACACATCGATTTCAGCTATCGAAGCCTGCATAGCTTTATCCCGCCTCTATCAAAACCTGAAAAATTTCGGAAGGTTTAACATCTTGCAGAGTATGTTCCGCTTTATTTAAATCAGACTTATTGTTAGGCAACGTTCAAAAGTGAAGGTCCAGGATATGTGTAGAGTGTACCAAACTGAAGAGTACTGCTCAAATTACAGCATCGAGGGTAGTCGAAGACTGGGGTATCCTAGCATCTACCAATAACATGGTAAGGTCGCAGCAAAAATCTAGGTATTCAAAAAAGAATCATATTATCTTTGTCTCCATATCCGATGACATACTCTCTAAAATACCCATCATGAAGAATGGGAACACTATAACACTGCAGGTAATACTTAATCATTGAATCGACATAATTTTTAACTACGCATGTGAAAAACATAATTTTTATACTCCAAATTCCAATATTGATCCTCTTGATCAGCCTTCCCAATGATTACTGTACACTTGGGATCAATGAATCTGAGACGGCTAATTTTTTACACTAGGCAGTTACGTTGACAACACAGAGAATCCTATAGCGCCATAGTCGGCCGAGTGCGAAACAAACTTAATCTAAATGAACATAACACACACCCACGACTGTCGAATCGAACCTTAGAATACGTGTCAATCTAACAAGTCATTATTCCCGCGGTATTCTAAGGTTAGATTCGACGGTCATGGGTTATGTTATGTTCTATAACGTGGCATTTTTGATGCTCGTTACAAGTAGCTTCCTGACCCTCGGTGGAACCAAAATTAAGGGGTTTTCGAGGTTGAGCAGCGAAATATTTAGAAAAGAGCGCCAGAACTGGAGTCGAGCATCCGAAACTACAAGAGGGGACACTTTAGCGAATAACGAGAGGTATTTCAGGTTGTTTTTTTTTCCTTATTTTTCGAGCTGCAATGGCATCAGGCAGGAAGTCGGCACCGAATTCGAGGAGACTGCGGAGTGGCGGACTAGCGACAATTGCGAAAGAAGGATGTCGACGCTGCGGAGGGGGATCCAACGAAGATTTCCGCACCGCGGGAGTCCAAGGCGAACGCGATTCCCGCTGGCGGCCGGCGCACCGCAGCCTCTCCTCCTTCACTCCGCCAACAATTAACTAGCGAACTTGCGACGGACCGACTAGCAACGAGGGAGCACCACGCTCACCACCAAGACGTGATGGAGCTGCGCGAAGGACGAAATTGCGATTTAGCGTCAAGTTCTGCGCCACGATGCTATTAAAGGTGCGCGTCGAGTTGCGCAATCGATGAAATCGATGACGGGTCGATCATTGCGTATTCTTGTGGGTATGACGTCACGTACGGGATAGCGTATCGAGATCCGTGTTGCGGGAGGTCGTACGTTTTGAAACCACTCTAGTTCTGGCGGTCGTGCTAGATAGTCAGGTTTTGGGAGTTTCGCGAAGTAATGGAGCTGTCGAAAAATCGCAAAAGGGATGGAGAGTGTGTTGCGAGGATGTAGATGGTATGCACTGCTTATTTATATCCTTGCAATTGAATTTCGAGAATAATTGCTACTAGGCTTGCCGAATAACGGATAGCCATTTTGGATTTGTAGAAAAGTACTCGAATTTCTTTTGCCGAATCTTTTGCTTGGTGACCGTAGCTTGAGTTGCGCGTGACAAAATAGAGCCAATTTTGAGTAAAGAATGTTGAGTAGAGTCACGGGTTCTAGTTGCGTTCTTCTCGTTTTTCAAATTACGTACAGCCGAATTCCGTTGTACCTACCAGGTTCAGCCGCGTTGTCGGGGTTTCTCAGTGTCGCCTCTCGAGTAAATCGCGAAGTGCCGAATTGGAATGCTCGAATTAGCGAATAACGTTTTCGAGGATTTCGAGAAGGTTTGATTTCGGATGCGTTGCGATAGCGTTTAGTTAAGGTTACATTTAGTTGGGCTTGCGCTTAGTTCAGTACCCGTTTATTTAAGATAGTGTTTAGTTGAGTTGAGTTGAGTTGAGGTTGCGTATAGTTGAGATTGCGGTTGCGTTGCGTAGCGGTTGAGACGAGAAGTTCGTGTCATTGAGTTTTAGTTTCATCTGAAATATGTTGGCGTTTAAGAATCTGTTTAGTTGAAATAAGTAGGAAATGAGATTTAATTTAATTTAAGTTGTGAAGTTTAGATTTAAGGCAGCTCACGATAGCGTCGAAGCTCCGAGTCGGGTGAGGTCTCCGGTGGGATTGAGGACGCCGTCTATTCGGTAGCCCGGCGGCGCACCTTTGAGAAAGTAGTTCTAGTTTCGGTTTGGAGAAATTATTACTGTAGCGGAAAAATTTCGATGTTGCGAATTGAGAGTGGCGTATCGAAGTTTTGTAAATGTTGAGTTAGATTTCAGTTAGCAAGCTGCGAGTTAGTAGAGTAAGTAATAGCGTAGGTCACGTATAATTGTCGGTTTTTTTTATTGGATCGCGAAGAGCGAATTTTGAATTATGAACTTTTTGTTTGTTTTTGCATCACCACTATTGTGAAATATGTTATTCTATTTTACCTCTTTTGTTAAATAGCGTGTGCTTTTCGAGTGTCTCTCTCTTTCTCCAAAATTATCCCTCCCCTCTCCACGGTACTGAGTTACCGAGCATATTCCCGAAGTATAGCGCATTAACAATTTCGAGGCGTGTTAATCACGCCAGGCGCCTAACGGTATTTCGCGATATTTTATTTAAGATCCAGTTTACATCGCGGGCTGCCAAAATATTGTGCCCGCGGTAAGTTCTCGGTCATTTTCAACGAGTGACCGAGGTACGGGAAAAATCGGCGTCGCAGTTCATTGAAATCGAGTTTGTTTCGCACTCGGCCGACTATGGCGCTGTAGGTTTCTCTGTGTTGCCAACGTAACTGTCTAGTCTAAAAAATTAGCCGTCTCAGATTCATTGTCCCCAAGTGTGCATCATTCACTTTGATGTAACAAGCCATCTTATTAAACATATATTGAATTGTACTTTCTTACCAGCAGACTAAATCTATCTCAATTTTAATGTAGTTGGTAAGTATGCGTATTTTCTATCATGTGTGCTTTGTACAGGCTACAAGGTTGGGAGGCGGGAAATATTCCTTCACCAAGCCTTACGCGTTGGATAGCGCAACGAGCACCATACTCATTGCAGCGTTTGATAAATCGCAAGTGAGAAAAGCTGTCGATAACCTGATAGCAACTAATCCGATCTACAGCTTGGTGGCGGACATAATGACCAAGGGTCTACGCACGACGTAATACTAAGGAAGCCGAACTCAGCCGAGATCGAGTTCAAAAGTTGGCTCATCATACTGCATGAAAAAGGCCAAGTCCGCAGAACGGAATAGCTACATGCTCGCGCATGCGTTGTTCGCAGTATAGCCGTAATTTAGGGTGGTCCTTATTTGAAGTGTTGACGAATTTCGACAACTGCGCCCCCTATAGACGAACGAAATAAATTTAAAAAAATGTGTGCGAAAACGGAGCGCTGTAGTCCAATTAGAAGACGTGCCTCTAAGCTTGTTTTGTTTCTCATTTGAATAACATGGGATTTTCAGACTACTTCAGTCATAATGTTTTTAAGTTTTCCCCAAGCACGCAAAAAAATTTTTTTTCAACATAAATCTGTCATTCATGGGTACAACTACGCGTATATTTTTCCACAAGTCGTTATCACAACCTTTACGCCCCCCATCCCCCTGATATTATACACGGCGGCAAATTGATAAACGTGAATACCTGTTTTTAGCCGCTTGGTGCTTGACAGTATTTCACCAATTGAAAGGCAGTCTTATTCACGTCATAAGTTTGTAAAAAAAAGTAGTTGTACATGTGGGAAAAAATATGCATTTCAATCAGTGTATCTCAAAACACATCGTTTACACTTTATACTTTTTTAAAAAATAACAATTAAAATTAGAATGTTTTGATCACCGTCTGTTTTTTTATATCGGGAAAGCTTTTACGATATTCCGAGACTATCTGAAGAATATACTGCTTTTGATCTTCGTCCCGTGTGAGAATATTGTTATGTACAACGCATGCGCGAGCATATAGCTATTCCGTTCTGCGGACTTGTCCTTTTTCATGCGGTAAAATCAGCCAACTTTTACATGCGGGGTTCGGTCTCCTTAGTATTACAAAATGGGTTTACGTGCTCACTCTTGAGGGCACAGATTTTACTAGGGTTACATGAATCCATCAAGACAGTCGTAAATTGTCACCTAGTCGACTGTAAGATAAACGTCTGTCCAGTGCTTGCCAATACATTTAGAAACATGCCAACCCTTCGTGAAATTTCGCCGTGTGCCAAGGGCTCCAAGTACATTGAGAAACCGCTACGTCCGATAAGCGTCAATCGAGAAAATTCGATAACGCCTCCAGAATTCGACAACCTGTTATGGAACGTTTCGAATGGCCGTGGTAAAGGATACTGTGCGAAATGTCGAGCACCTACGGCACACGTTATTACTGCTATGGGTAAGGTTTCATTTAAAAATGTTCGTGCTCTTTTTTATATTATAAAATATCACTGTCCGATTTTTCAATATCCATTTTTCTTTATGCATATGTTTTCTATTTTTTCATGGTTTTTCTTTCTTCTTTCTTCGTTTATCAAGTTTATTCCTAATAAAGCGTCTAACTGTTGACTTCGCTGAACATCGTGTATTTGTAAGATCATGAAAGAGTCGTAGTTATGATTGTAAAACAGCAATGCAATCAAAAAGTGCCTTCATATATGGATTCCAGGTAACAATTCATTATGTTGACATGAATGTGATGTTCACACCGTGATGTTCCTAATTCATTTTCGTGTAAACGTAACCTCTATGTAATAAGAACGAAACTGATGTATCTAAGATGTTGCCACTCCATAACGACACTTGTTACAGCCATGCAAACGTGTTACATATAATATATGCGACGATGAATCTGTGATAATGCTTTGTATAGAAATGATGTAAGTAACACGGAGCTTTATGCACAGAACGTATATGCAGCGGCGTAACAAATATTATACAGATTCGAGGACGCAATTGCACTGTTATCAGCATTATATCTGTCAGCCATAACCGAAATTCGGCGCATCCATATCTCGACGAAGCTATTGTTGTGCCATCTCTAAAAGTAATAGCACTGAGACATGACCTATGTTTGGAAATTGTGCCGAGGAAAATCTGGGGAAGGGTGAATTAGTTCGGAGAGATGCGCTCAAAGAACACGAAACCTTACTTGTAGGCAGGCTGACTAGAGTTTTAGTCAGTGTAGAAGATTTTCCGGAAAGCAACGAAGATGTGAAACGCAGACGAGGCGTATTGATTCCGCGGAAGATGGCCGAAGAGCTGACCGCTCACAGCGCGTTGCCGCGTGTTTCATACGCTATCGAGAATTGTCGATTGCGCGGAAGATAACCGAAGAGCTGACCGCTCAGAGCGCGTTGCCACGTGTTTTACACACTATCGAGGATTGTCGATTGCGCGGAAGATAACCGAAGAGCTGACCGCTCAGAAGAAAGTTGAACGAAAGAAGAAGTTACCGATTCGAAGCCGAACAGAAAGTTGACACGAGTTCACGCGAATATTCAAGCGGTCGTAAGGTGCTTTAATATCGGGTGGAAACCGTTGCTCGAGTAATACCAAAGCAGAGAACAAATCGCAGGAGGAAAACAGACCGAGAGGCTCGAAGGCTATTCGACGAATGAAATGGCAAGGGCGACACAGGCAGGAACAATAGAGGGAAAAAAGGAGGGGGGAGAAGCGGCCGGCGAGTCTGGTCGAACGTCCGAGTTGACGAGCGATCAAGCACGCCGGTCAAATTCCCCCTATCCGCGTTAATTTTACTTGAGACTTTCCTGAACAACCTATGTTCGCGTAATTGAAACGTGTTCCGAGTTTTACGGCATTTACATTCTGCGTATCATTATCGCAGTACCCTCAAAAGCTACAGCACGGTGACATAAACTATGATGTATAAGTGAAAAGTATCCTGGCGGCATCAAGTTGATATGAGTGTCATGCGTTTTACCAGTGATTTTAGTTGTACATTTCAGTGATATACCTGCATCCATCATAACCTCTTACACATAATACAGTTTAAACGTATTAAATCAGGGGAGTCAACTTTATTAAATTTCATTCAAGGTTAGACAACGGTAAAATGAGTGAATCGGTATGAAAACGCAAAATCTACAGAATTTTCACTCACCTAGGAGTTTTAAAGTTTCGAAACTATCAAACAGTTATAAAACAATCCGCTATTGAAAACTCTAAGTAACTTTCAAGTATAAGCTGAAGAAGAGATTTTTAGTTGGATGTTCTTCAGTCAACCTTTGTACAGCATAGAATTTTTCAAAGTCCAAATAACTGCTCCACGCTGTTAGTTTATTGTCAGATTTTCCACATTGTTATCGATAGCTCAATAGCTGGGAACAATATTCGGTACAACGATTAGAACTAATTAGTAGTGGGCTCGAAACTGAAAGTTCATGTTTCACATTCAATTCACTTGTTTCACCATTTTTAGCGTGAAGTCATCTAGACACCGTCTATTGACCAAACCAATTATTGTTTGTATTTTTTCAAATCAAGAGTTAGTTTCCACTGCAAAAACCTTCGCCCATATTATATGGGGTGCGCGCTCACTTTCTTCTTTAGATTATACAATGGCTCAATCTGAACAACCTCTCATTATTCTAACAGCCGTATTGTCCATGCAAATTATATTCTATTTTTCAGCACAGGACAATATCACAAAATGCCCAAGATGCTAAAAGAGATTTGTTCTCTTTCGTGAAGGCAGCGAAGACGATTGATCCTAAAAGAAATCAACAAATTAAAAAATGTACTGAAAGAAGTAAAATCAAATCCTGAATGTGGAAGATCTGAAAATAATTTGTCGAAAAATATCTCAGAAAACACAAATTTCAATCTCATAACTTTTGAGGCAGAATGTTCACAAAACAATTTTCAAGCGACAGAACAAACTAGTCCAGATAGAACAGAGGCCTTTAATGCTGAGCCCGATGAAAGTAACAGTAGTAGTTGTTCGACAATGTGTGCTGAAGATTGTGAGGAGCCTCTAAACGAAAATAATCCTGGTATACATGATAAACTTCAAGACAAGGCCATTAAATCATCTATTAGTCAAAATCACCTGACTGATTTGTTGAAGATTTTGCGAAAATATGGGCATGATTTGCCATGTGATGCCAGGACCTTTTTAAAAACACCTAAGCATTTAAAAATAACAAGCATGCCACCAGGTAATTATTATCATTTTGGTTTAGCCAACGCTTTAACCAAATCTGTTCTCAAGTATTACATGCCTGAAGATTTTCCATCGGAAATCAAATTCGATATTAACGTTGATGGACCACCGCTGACCAAAAGTTCCGGAAGCCAATTTTGGCCAATTTTAACAGCAGTTGAGGCACCTTTTCACACTGAACCTTGTATCGTGGGCATATACCATGGAAATGAGAAGCCTTTGGATTCCAATGACCTTTTGCAATATTTTGTGGAGGATGCTCTAAAAGTCTGTGGATCGGGCATAGATATACAAGGCCATAAAATATCATGTGGAATTGGTGTCTTCATATGTGATGCACCGGCAAAAGCCTACATCACTGATACAAAGGGACATAATGCATACTTTGGGTGTAGCAAATGTATGCAAGAAGGTGAATTCAAGGTGAACCGGCTGACATACCCTGAAACTGGTGCTACTTTGAGGACAGATTTAAAAATACGAATGGTTAGCCGGTTCCCATTGGATTATCTACATCTCATATGTCTCGGTATTATGAAAAAGTTGCTTCAGTTTAGGGTAAAAGGAAAGAAAAATGTTCGTATGACTAATTCATAACTGAAGTTAGCCACTGCTCACTTAATGTCATTAGTTACATCAATACCCAAAGAATTCGCAAGAAAGCCAAGACCATTAAAACAGGTTAATCGGTACAAAGCACCAAAGCCAAGATAACTTTTACTGTATGCTGGCCCGATAAGTTTTAAAGAAACACTGAATAAAGACAAATATTATCATTTTCTTAGCCTCAGTGTGGCTGTACGGATTTTATCTAGCGCAGAATATTCTTTGACACTGATAGATTATGCACGGAGCTTGTTGTTTTATTTTGTGACAAATTATTCACGGTTGTATGGTGCAGAACATGTATCTTATAATGTTCATAACCTAGTTCATATAAGTGATGATGTGCAGTCTTTAAGCCCACTTGACAGATACAATGCTTTTGAATATGAAAACTTTATGCAAAAAATTAAGAAGAAAGTTGAGACATCGAACAAACCTCTACAACAATATATCAACAGGGCCCACAAAGAAAGTAATCTGAAAATGGAATATGAGCGAAGAGACTATCCAATAATAAAATTCACCAGCGCCGGAGAAGATAGTGCTGGTAGACGATTAATAAAATCTGTGAAGTATGAAAACTTCTTCTTGGATGAAAAACAAAGTAATAACTGTATTTTGCCGTGTGATAACAACGTTGTACTTGTAAAGAGTATTTTTTTGAAAAAGGGGAAAATATATATGTATGGAAAAAAATGTTTGGATTGCAAATTGTTGTTTGCTAAGCCCTGCTACTCTTCCAAAGTCGGTATAAATAAATTGAACGAAAAATCATACGAATTCGTTGTCCTCGAAGCTAGAGATATTAAATCAAAGTGTTTGAAATTGCCCATGAACGAGCGGGAAAGTGCGATATTCCCATCGGTTACGAGGTTTGAATTTCTCCGATGTAAACATTGACGCGCGCGCCCATGCTCGCGCCAAGCCACGCTCGCTGATCATTGCAACTACGCTTCTTTCAGAACGACTGCCGTCCACGTGCACGGACCTTACTACGCGGTTTGCAAGGTATGTAATACTTAATTTATCTATTTCATTTGAATCTTTGTGTTTAGCAGGTTTCCAGGTAAAATTGACTAAATTCGTTATTATATTTTCACTTCTACTTCTGCTATTCAATACCTACATATCAAATACGTATACGTTTTCATAACCTAATGCAACCTTGCAACTGCTTGATTACCTCTAGTCTCCATGTGCTTGATCATAGAATTAATACTCCACATACTTTGAGAGACTCGATAAAAAATTGAAGAAATTTCGGACACGTGCTAAATTTTATGAATATTGTGTGTTATTTTCGTATAAATAGAAATCGCGTTAGTTTCGTGAGTCATGTCTAACGATAAAGCTAGAACTAGCGGTCAGGGTTGGATACTGTTCGTGCTAAATTTCTTCCACATGGGACGACAGCGTACTGATTTGCATCTATAGTGCTATAAAAGTATAATCTTTCTGTGATATTTATTATTTTTTTCGAGTTTTTGGCGTTATTGTCACATTTTTATCGACGACAGCACGTTTGGCTGCTAGCTTCCGCCTCATCGCGTGTATAACGATCCAATTGCATAGTTGAAGAGGTATCGTAATTTACACAATATATTGTTCATTCAATGTACCTAATTAATTGGTAACTTGATTCTTCTATCATCACCCTGACTTCTATTGATCATTATTAGGATATAACATATTGACTGACGGAAGTCATCATTGATAATTACACCTTCTATTTTTGTTACCCAGTCATTTCATCTGAAAATGAGTTTCCCGTACGCTGTCGTAACTTTCCTGGACGAAACTGATTTTACCGACGAGGATGATGCCGTGACGTCAGGAGTCCCCAGTACGTGGCTTACGCCTGAAAAAACGCATTGTTGGTGGCCAAAAACAACAGACATTAAAACATATATCACCAAACGAAAACCTCCAGTAGAAGGCCGGAGATGAAGCCTCTGTAATGTCAAATTTAAAGGCTATTTCGGTGAATAATTTACGATCTACGTCAATGATAGGTTCCCTTACTTCCATGAACTCAATTGAAAACGAATTGCTGTTGCGAATATTTACACATTACTGTCAAGAGTTTAAGTAGAAGCAATACACAGAAGCCAGTTAGTCAACGATCCGTTAATGTAATGAAGATTCAGGCTTCCAGTTTGGATGTGAGTGGCAGATGTGAGAAAGAGTGTGAGTGGAAAGGCGAGAATTACCAGGATAGCGAAGGTGAGGAGAAAAGGAAATAGGGCAGAGAAGGAGCGGGGAAGACGGGGGACGGGCTGACGGGAGAAGCGAATAGGGAGGCAGGAACAGAACGGACGGACAAATGAGGAGAGGGTGAGAGTTTTGAGGGTAGTCAGCGAGAGCTGGCGGACGCAGGGAGGAAAGATAATACAGAAGAATAGACGGTGACATCCAGGGAGTAGGAAGGGGGATAGAGCAGAGACAGATAGGCGGCAGGCAGATAAGGTAGGAGGCGGTGGCGGAGCGAAAGAGTATGAGTAACGCGGGTGGCCAGAAAGGACGGGCGAAGAGAGTAGAGGAGGAGGAAAGGAAAGGTAGGCTGGGTGCAGCAGCATTGATAGGGAGTGATAGGAGTCATAGCCTGGGATCGGTGATGACGGTGATAGATTTATGGAAGAGGAAGCGGGAGGAGGTACGGGAAAAAGGGAAGGAGGTGGCAGATGATATAGAGGAAAGAGAAAAAGGATTTGGGAGAAGCAGGAAAGTTCACCGGTCGCCAAAGGGCAAGGCAGGGGAGGAAGGGAAAGAAGAGGAAGGGAGTATACAGGATATGCTAAGGCTGATTAGGGAGGAGTTAAAGATAGGGTTAGAGGAGGTCAAAGGGCAGGGAAGGGGGCTCATGGAATAAATGGAAAAGATTAAAGGGGAAATGACTAGAAGGTAAGAGCAATGGTAAGCAGAGAGTGGGGAGATGAAGGAAACAGTAAGGGACCTAGGTAAATGATTAAAAGAGGTAGAAGAGCGGAGAGCGGATGTAACATATTATGTAACCCCTAAACTAAAAATCTTAAATTCCCTACGTATAATAATGTAACTTTCAGGTGAAGTTTGTTGGCTAAATAGGTGGTAATAGTGCTAAAGCAAATACAATAAGATTACTTCGACAAGTATTCACCAATGAAGTTGCGAATACTGCTTCATGATGTGGTCTGCAAGCCAATTTTCAATTAACAAACCTCAAACTGATTGCAGCCATTAAAGGTGTGTACAATAAATAAAATATGTTCTCAACAGTGATTAGAAGTAATTGAAACACTAACTGTTGTCTAAATCTAACAGATGGAGTAGGATTGTTGTACACTTGTACAGACAAAGACTTCGAAGAAACCGTGTCTGAATGGTTCCGTCAAGCGAAACAACGCTTTGAAAGGGAGAACGAAAAAAGAAATCTCCCACCACGGTCTGTAGCCACTGACCAGAATAAGTAGGTGTTCAGAATAAGTTTTTAAATAAGTTTGCGTACTCTTTATTCAATATGAGTAAGGTCGGAAAAAACCGAGCAGTTCCCCGCTTCACCCTAGGGTGAATAACATATACTCAGGCTATACATATACATTAGGGTGTTTCAGAAAAACATGAATGGTGATTTTCCACTATGGCATCCCTTGAAATGTTTGTTCAGGTTGAGAGATAGATTCTGTCAAACGATGAGCATTTAACAATTATGTTGAACATCGCGCTCAATTTATTTTTCAATTTTAAACGCTTTTTTGAATTCATGGTAGTGTCCGGTTGATGTTTAAGAAGTGTATCTGACGATTTTTTCATCATTATCTAATTCAACCTCATAAAATACTTACATTTTAATATAAACTTTTGATTTGGGAGAATAAGATTCCCGCATGATATATCGTCGTGTAATGGATTGCGATCTTAAGATTTAATATAAATGTCAGGAAAAAAATTATAATTGAAGTGCTATTGTGTGTTTTCTGATAAATACAAAAAAATGTGACGAAAAGTAAGAAATCAAACGAGCGCGATCTTAAACATAACGTAGTACACTTATCTTTTGACAGGATCTTTCTTTCAACCTAAACAAACTTTTTTGGGGATGCCACAGTGGAAAATCGTACATTTTTTCTGAAACCCACTAATATACATATAAGGGTATAGGAAGGTACAGTGACTTGGCTGATCATTGATTCGCTTGCCAACACTGCCTCTTTCAAACCCCACAACCTCCATAAGTATTTTATATCCCATATTTTTATTTTGGATATCAAAGCTGTAGTTGATACTGCTGTGAAAAGTAAAATGTTTATAAGGTATCCATGCAACTTCAGGTTTTATTAAAAGACTGTGTGTACCCATAAGATTGCCTTTTCTCTATACTTATTCTTGTAAGTATACGCTACAGATATTGAAATAGAATCTTGATATTTAATGTCAATAACTTTATTTTTGCTTCAAGAATAAGCTAGCACATCCATGATTTCGATGTGAGCTAGTCAAATATATGTAATATGGAAATAATTTGGAATAGAACATGATAAGTATTGTATGTACTGTAACGTGGCGTTTCAGAGTCGCCCGTCACAAGGGCACACAACCGTTATTATTTCTAGTTTATGCGTCCTCAGCGGGGTACTCCAACCAAACTCGATACAAAATAGGCAATAACTACTTGCAACTAATTCTTTCTTTGTAAATTCTGAACTTCGCGCTTCGGCGCACGCTAATAAGGTACTTGGACGACAACGATCCCGACCACCGAGGGACCGATATCTACCGTTTCCAGCTCTCGACGACTTCGCCTACTGACGGTCTAATCAGACTATACTGGCTACCTTGGTGCACTTCTAAACACCTGGGGTAGCATCCACCTGAACCTACCGTATCGCCTCGACTGCCGGTGAACAGGGAGATAAAAATCCTCCCGACGGCCGAGGGCACCGCTCCTCAAGGAGGAACCAGCCGCCCGCTCTATCGGATGCCGTAAGGATGGCGTGAAGGGCAGACCGTAGCCTGCCATCTTCCAACTTATCGGCTCGGTGCTGGACCGACCCCAAACCACTACGTCCAGATTAATAAAGCCATCGTTCTGAGGATCGACGCAGCCTTTCTGTCGGCAAGGACTAATTGTGTGGGTCATGGTCCACGGTTGAGCCAACCGTCTCACTGCACGACCTCGGGTATAAGCAGCCGGCTACTGCCTGTACAAAAGACGGTGAAAGTAAACAGTGAGGCGTCACTCTCCACTCGGTAATTCTGACCGAGAGGCACCCTGTGTATGCCTCTGTCAAAGAAGTCCCCGATGATAGGCAACCTGGACAGTAAACTGAAGCAGATATTAAATCGTACGAGTTGGTGTCAATGACAAAATCGCGAGCAGCACATTACGCCACATCTAGCAGTAATCTTCGAAAACGCATGACCACGCCGTAACCAATATTCGCCACGGGGGGATTGCCTATTTGCGGCGGGGATCAACCAACCAATCAAAGGGAAGAAGAATGATCTCACGGCAGCGACGAGATTGGCGAGCCGAACTCCGAGCTCTGTCTATTCTTTTTCTTACGTTTTGAGCTACCGATCCTTCCTCCTTTACCGCTATCGTTTTTATCGTTGATCATCCTGCTACCGTTTTATCACCTTTATCGTTTGTTTAATCGTTAGATTTCTCCTGTAAATTCGAGTTCCTTCCTTCTTTCCTTCCCGTTTTGCTAATTCTGAGTTGTATCAAAAATAAATTCAGTGTTGGGTGCCTGAAGTCACCGATTAAGGTAGGGCTTCTGCTTTGTATTGTATCGTTATGAAGTTGCTCATAATTTCTATTCTTTTCTTACGGTTTTTATCGACTTTGTGTGAATCATGGTCCACGGCTGGGCGTTGCGGTGAGCAGCCGTGTGACTGCATGATTTCGGTCATTATTATTGTATTTATCGTTTCTTGGTTGCATCGTACGATGCCAGGTTTCTGTTAATCATGGTCCACGGATTAGAGTTGCAGTAAGTCGCCGTGTTACTGTATGATTTCAGTAATTAATTATTTTCGTGTCTGAGCGACCTCGTAACTGCCGAATAATTAATTCTCTTGTATTTATGAATTTTCTGATTATTTGTGAATTTCTATTAGTCTGCTTTTGTAGTTTCTATCGTATTTTGAGCCCTAGTGGCTTTACCTTTCGTTTCATAATTATTTGTAATAGTAGTGTGCCTTATATTTTATTTCTGTTATTGCGTATCATATTTTTATTCATTTCCTGCCTATTGTATCGTGTATCGAGTTCCTTGGAGTATAATCGAGCGTAGAATCAGCCTCTAAATATTACCGCACCCTTTTCTATTGGTATTGGCAATTTTATATTATTTTTGCCTGTTATTCTTTCCTCTGTATCTTGTTAAGTTAAGTTCTGCATATTATTCTTGATTCTTTTGTACTGCGGTGTATTTAGTGTATTTTTTTATTTTATGAACTTTCCGAAATTCTCACTCTCTCATAATTTTGTATTTTGTATTCTCTTGAAAGTTACATTCAGGAATTTATTGTTTAATTCCTCAGATCCTTAATTATTGTAAATTATTGATGCTATCGATTATGAATAACTCTACGAAAATTATCTAATCGATCGTTTTCGCTACCGCTTCTGTAAATTGTTAACGAATGTTAATCTTTCGTACTGGTTATAATCTGTGGTAAATTCGTCGTATTATCTACCGAGCTATCGTTACTTTGTTTTTTACCGATTGCAATAAAGTTCTCACTCTCGTTATTAATTAACATAATAATAAGTTTCGTTAGTGTCATTTGAAACTTGGGTAAGATCACGTCGCCCAGTGACGTGTAGTTTTAAGTAAATTCTTGCATTTTATCGCTTCTCCCGACCTACGTTAATTTTTCTCTGTTAACTACCGTCTCTCGTTTCAAAGCTATCGTTTAATTCTATTCTACTGAAATTTTTGTGAACAACGATCGCTTATTTTATTAACTACCGCTGTCGATACCATTTCATTTGCCTGTCTCAACCATGTAACCTTCTCGACAATGTATGATCGATTGACCTGTTCATTTTTCCTGACTTGAGTTTATTCTTTATTTCATTATTTCCTTCTATTCTGTAATTATTGTTGGCTGCCTTCAATACCGCCACTCCACCAGTTCGTGTGAGTACCTGAGCCTAGCCAGCCATACAACGGGTTGTGTATTTATTTTTCGTACGGTTTCGTTTTATTTTTATTGATTCGTATTATTGTTCGTAAATCGACGCTAACGGGTCTGGCGCCCAACATAATTGATTTTTTTATAGTTTAATGTTCTAAATAAGTGGAGAATCGCGCCAAAGTGTCAACGGTAAGTCCTCATCTAAGAGTAACAGAATTTAGCGTTACAGTACATTACTTTCTTCTGTTTTGAAATAAGGATGCATACCTGCGTTTGCGTAGTAGATATACTGGGGAAAAAAATACTTGTGCGTCAAGAATATGTGGTATTTTTTAATCCCGAAAAATTTTTATACTTCGATCAATACTTGAATTCGTACTTTAATCAGGATTTTTTCTCGAAGCTTCTCACCATTTGCTTCTATTTATTCTTGAATACAAATAATTTATCCCTTATTCCTGTACAAATTAAAGTACATAACTGTGAAGGTAAAAATTATGCTTGATTCAAGGATGAAGTTTTAAAATCCAGAATTTGTTCTTGTGTTAACCTTATTCTATTTGAAGACATAAGAGGTTTATAAACGTCTTTTATCTATGATGACTACTAGATCATTAGAAGGGCGTAAAACGTCTGATTTCACCCGTTGTAACACTACTCCCCCCCCCGAGCAAAAGAGTTGTCCCGACTTGGGAAAGATAAAACAATTGTAAAAGTGATGTAGCAGTCAGTGCTTGAAGGTGAGTTGGAGCTGTGGCTCTAAAAATTTAAAGACTCCCTTTTTTACCATCTGGCATTTTCCCACAGTCTCAAGGTAAACCACAGAAAACCTTGAGCAGATAGTTGAGCGTTAAATTGAATTTCAAAATTTTATGTGACTTGTTTTATAAAGGTAAGTGTTATTTAGTGTTATGTATCTTAATGAATTCGAATAAATCAAAATCATCCGGATCGACGTCGGCAAGTAAATCCGTTCCTCTGACAAATACGTCGTGGCGAGAAACCGTAACCGGGAAAACTCTGGGTCCTAGGCAAGGAAAAGGCTGATTCCCTCCGAGAATCGGCACAGAAAACAGGGAAAAGGATGGGTGACTGGATCCAAGACTTCTTCAGAAACAGCCCACCCTAGAGTTTGGGAAGACAAATGTGAGTTGTGGCAGATCAATCCAAATTCGGTAAGCGAATTTGGGAGAAGCATCAGTAAGCTGAATTGAATATTTATTTTAGAGAGAAAAGAAACGATCTCATCTGAATTATTTCCGTGTAATTCTTCAAAATAAGGCCACCAGTCATCCTCAGAAAGCGGGATAGGCCGGAAGAAAAAGGCTGTGCCAAATAACCTGAAAAAGTGCTCACAAAAACTGACACTTGGGGTTAATAAGATGTGAAAATCGAGCAATCGCCCATCGACCTTGAAAAATAATCGCGGCCCTATTCACATCATAAAAGAAACCAAAGCCTATCCGACACAAAATTTGATTCAACAGAAGAAGTTTCTAGAAAGAAACAATCGAAGAAAACAAATTTCGAGTTGATAAGCAACTCAGAAATAACAAATCATTATCAAGTTATCTCTATCAGAAGAAGCATGTCTCAAATTCATAATTTAATAAACGCCGCGATATTGACTCAAACATTTGATTTTCAAAGTTTTACAAATCTTTCGGTGGAAGAAATGGAGATTAAATTTGAGCAAAAATGGAAAGAATTTTCTTGCGGATTTTTCGAAGGAAGAATTGAAAAAGGAAAATCTGGTTTCCTATGTTCATCATATTTCGTTTACGAGTAAGTGAAAAAGCAAACGCAAGAAACGACCTCCCCTTATTAATCTTTTATTCATTTTTCTAATCTTTGAAAATTCCAGTCCCGAGCATCTGCGTTGCGAAAAAGATTTTCATGCAACCCTTTTCAAAGACAAAACTTCTTGCAAAGGCTGCAGAGAAAGCCTTGTCTTCATCGAGAAGCGGACCGAAAGGTGCGAAGAATGCGAGTCCATCAAGGCAGAACTGAAAACAATTATTAAAACCGCTTTCTATTTTTCGATTATTCAATTTACTGTTTGAATATTTGATTTAATAAATATGTTTAAAAGCAAATCCTCAATAGAAAATTTTTTAGTATTAAATTCAACTGCTCAACCTTGTTCATATGACATTGCAAAACAAAAATTAGAATAAACTTGGTCGGCTGTGAATTCTGCATTGATAACCAAGACGGGAGCCGATAAAGAAGAAAAGGTTTGTTTTATTAACCAATCCTCATGAACTTCGTGAATAGTTCTGAGTAACTCTGAAGAAATGTTCAACTCTTCCTCACGGGAACAGGAACTGACTCGGGAGAAAGAAGTTTCTGGGAAAACTCGCAAGTGAACAATCAAATCTACTCTGAGCTCAGACGAGCGAATGAGAAGATCGAAATTTTTCATCAAAAAATGAGATTCAAAGTCGCGAAAATGACCTAACCTTCGACGAGTTTCTACGAAACAATTGCTACTGAATATCGATCTTTCCATCATCTTCACAGGAAGTTGTCTGAAGATGTCTATCTAATATAACCATCTGAGCGAAATGCTGAAAATAATAACAATAACGACCTGGGTCCTGGTACATTCAATCCAAGAGATTAATCCCAGCGACATCTCGATACTCCTCAATAGGTTCTGAAAATGTACAGACCTGGCGATCTACTAAAAACCTCTTGGTGAAAGTTGTTTTTCCGCAACTGATATTTCTTTCAATAATGATCGTCAGCAGTCGAGTTTTAGTCAGATGGATTCCAAAAGGCAGATTTTTCTCTCAATCGATGACCAACTGTGAAGAAGGTTAGCTCTATTACAGTTGTCAGAAGTGTACATCTGAAGATCTAACCTCGAAGGATGTTCCCGGTCTTGGAGAGACTGTTCCAGGTTGATCTACCTCGAATGGAGCAAGACGGTCCATGTGTACCACTTTCTGACGTGAATAAGGAGATCTTCGGATTCTATAAACAACATTATTTATTCGGTTAACCACTAAGTGAGGGCCCTCCCAATTTCTTTGTAGTTTTGGACATTATCCTTCCTGTCTTCGAGGTTGAAAGAGCCAAACAGAATCTCCGAAATTGAATTTTAAATCTCTAGCTCGAATATCATAACGAGTTTTTAATTTGTCTGAAGCCATAGAAATTCTGCTTCTTGCAAAGTTATGAATTTCTTCTAATCGTTGTTGTAAAAGAGAAGCGTAATCTGTTTGATGCTGTCTTTGCTCAGGAACAGGGCCTTTTTCTAAATGTGACGGAAGTCGAAGATTTCTTCCAGTAAGCATGAGGGCTGGCGTCTGTTTCGTCGTCTCATGAATCGCAGATCTGTGAGATAAGAAGATGAAAGGGATCCAGGAGTCTCAGTCTCTTTGATTCAGCTCTACGAAGGACGAAAAATATTGAAGTGAATTTCGATTCAGACGCTCAATCATGCCGTCAGATTGTGGATGCAAAGGAGTCGTGCGAGTCTTTCTTACCCTTATAATCTGGGTAAACTCTTCCATCAAGGTTGACTGAAAATTTCGGCCTTGATCAGTATGAAGTTCCAGAGTAACTCCGTGTCTGCAGATAAACTCTCTAACGAACGCTTGAGCTACAGTAGAAGCTTCTTGATTGGCAAGTGAAACCACTTCGGGCCACTTGGTAAAATAATCTGGAATATCCAGAGCATATTTATTTCCTGTATAAGTTGTAGGGAGGGGTCCGAGAATGTCCATTGCCATTCTCTCAAAAGGAGCTCCCACGTTGTAAGCTTGAAGAGAGCTATGTCCATTAGCTCGAGCTATTTTCTCTGCCGTGCAGATTTGACATCGTCGGCACCAATCTTCAACGTCTGACCGGCAAAGAGGCCAAAAGTAGAAGCTGCGTATTCTGCCTAGAGTTTTATTTGAGGCGAAGTGTCCGCCTGTAGGAGAATCACGTTGCAGAGCAAGAATCTGTGGAACTCGTGTCCTAGGAACCAAAAGTTACCACCTGATTTCTTTCAAGTGTGCAGATTCCCATTTTCGGTATAAAATTACGTCAATTGAAAGGATTGGTCCCATTGAGCCCAATAAATTTTCAAATCTGGCTCGGCTGAAGATATATCCTGCCACTTCGGACGAGTCTCCGCTTCGTTCCAGGACTCAACTTGAGTTGAAGTGCTGTTCTATTGTCGAGATTCTCTCCATTCCTCTATGCCATCTTTGAGAGAAACCTTCCGTAATAAAGGTGGGGGGTTTCGGTTTTTCTCCAATCGTGCACACTGTTTACACTCTGGCATTTCTTCACAGGGTCTTCGGGAGAGAGCATCGGCATTACCATGATGAATTCCACCTCGATGACGAATATCAAAATCGTACTGTCCGAGCCTTACTAACCATCTAGCCACCTGACTTTCGGGGGATTTGAACGAAAGTAACCACCTAAGGGAAGCATGATCTGTTCGTATCAAAAATGTCCTACCATACAGATAATGATGAAAATGTACCACGGTCTTAACAAAGGCCAAAAGCTCTTTACAAGTGACACAATAATTCCTCTCGGTTTTACTTAGAACTTTGCTGAAATAACTAATTGCTCTCTCTTGACCTCCCTGAATTTGTGACAGAACCCCACCTATTCCTGGAAGAGAGGCATCTGTATCCAAAATAAAAGGAAGTTCGATCTGTGAATAGGCTAAAATCGGCGAAGAAATAAGATTTTCCTTTATTTCTTGAAAGCATTTTCGCATTCCGGGGTCCAGTCAAAAGGAATCTTCATTCCGGTTAAGTGATGGAGAGGTTTAGTTATGCTAGCAAAACCTTTTACAAATCTTTTGCAATAAGTACAAAGGCCTAAAAAGCTTTGAATTCGTTCTTGATTCTCAGGTGTCGGCCAAGAAGAATCCCTCTCGATTTTGGGTGGGTCGGTCTTCACAGCTTGAGCTGAGACGATGTGTCCGAGGAAGCCTACTTCTTTCTGGAACAGATGGCATTTTTTCGGACTTATTTTCAGGCTTGCTTTCTTCAGCAATGCGAAAACTTGTTTGAGATTTTGAACTTCTTCTTCAAAGTTCTTTACAAAGACGATTATGTCGTCTAAATGAACGAGGCATATTTTGTCTGTGAGCCCATCGAGAAAAGCCTCCATCATTCGTTCAAAGGTAGCCGGGGCATTACTTCAGCCGAAAGGCATGACCTTGAACTCCCATAATCCTCCTAAACCCGTGACAGAAGCTGTTTTTTCTTTTTCTAGAGGATCCATTTCGACCTGCCACTATCCACTCTGAAGATCTATGGTGCTGAACCAAGTTGCACCAGCTATCAGGTCGAGTGTCTCGTCGATTCTGGGTAGAGGGTAAGAATCTTTTTTCGTTATGTCGTTCAGCTTCCTGTCGTCAATACGAAATCGTTTGGATCCGTCCTTCTTGTTAACAAGGACGATTGGTGAGGCCCAGAGGCTAGACGATGGTTCGATTACATCGTTGGTGGGCATGTCTTCCACGAGCTTCTTTACCTCTTCTCTGGCGTTGAAAGCGAGTCTTCGAGAAGCTTGTTTCATTGGTGAACTCTCTCCGACGTCAATTTTCTGGTTGACGGTAGTACATCGGCCCTCATCACAACTATTCTTGGCAAAAGAATCTACAAATTCAAGCAAAAGAGATTTAAATGATTCTGACTGAGCTGGATTCAACGGAATCGAAGATTTCTCAACAAGACTCTGTAAATGTAAAGAAAAGTGTTGTTGAAAATCATCCTCAGAAAGTTCTATTTCTCGAATTCTAGGAGGAGTCCAATGAATTCCATTCCTATTCGTACAAAGAGCTATTTCGCGATTGTTTGACGCTAGTGAATTTTTCTTGGTCGAGCTAACACAGTTATGAGCTGTATGAAAGTCTATTCCCAAAATACCTTCATCCTCTATGAAGGGTAAGAATTCTTGACCTCGTAGATAATATATTAGTGAGTCTTGGTGAGCGGTCATAGAAATGTATAACGTATATTTTCGTTAACGTTTCGGCCCGGATATAGGCCCTCCTCAAAACGATTAATTTTTTTTATTTGACTGTCAAGAACAAAAATTTTCCGGTTAGACATAAATTACTATGGATTGTAACGAACAATGATCGATAGGATCAATATCGATTATCCAGCTTCGATTTCTCGAAGTTAGTTCGTCGAATCGATATTTCAACATGCCAATTCCCACCCTAAAAATTAATAGCGAGATCGACAAGCGAGACCAGAGCTCTGCCTCTTTCGTTCCGGGGTCGTCAATTGATCAAGATCGAATCGACAGCGCGTTCTGGGGTTGTCCTCGAAGCCCCAACTCGTCCTGGCCAGGCGAATTCAGAGACTAAAATATCATCTACGTTCAAGGGCAAGAAACGCGACGACATCGCCCAACCCGCAGATCATCAGACCTCGGAACAAGGGATAGAGCCAATGTGGGAAAGTTCACAAAACTCAGATAAGCGATCTTTATTATTAGCCTTTACCGAACGAAATTCTCCCTTAATTTTTAATCGTGAACTTGAAATTTCATCAATATCAAGTACAAAAATCTTCTGTGAGTGAAGGAGTGTGTGTAACGTGAAGGAATGCCTTTGTTAATGGTTTATTTGTAAAAATCTATGTTGCTCGCTCAAAATAAAACATGTTAAACTTATAAATTGGCGCCCAACAGAGAGGCTCGTGGTCAACGCGAGAGATACGTGAGTCTAAGGATTTCAAGAGCTAAAATCGCAAGCTCGTTTGTATTTTCCTCTTTTTCAAAAATATGAAATGAAATAAAAGCAAATATAAGAAATTAAAAATCATAATCAAATTCCGACAGAAGAAAAATAAATGTGATTAATTTTGCGTATATATTTGTCATTAAATTAAAAGGAAAATATATTAAATAATAAATAGTCACAATTAGATGGTTAATGACGAAAATAACATTTATGTAACTAACTCATGTAGAGTTTCGAAACAGAAATTTAAATTGAATATTTCTCCAGACAGACGACAAACAAAAAAAATGCCTGCTATACCTCGAGACGACGAAATCATGGCAACAAGCGGTTCGTCGCAAATCAGGGGCATGGGCGCTAAGTGGGAAAGATTAAGAACGGAACGTAGGGAACTTGAGCAAATGCGAGTCGCGTTTGAAGCAGAAAGAAATCGGGATCAGCGGCGGATTAATCGAGACGAGGCCGGACAAGGCCAAACAGATGAACACAACGTGGTAGAGCAAGTAGCAGCGGTTATGAGTAACGTACAACAAATTCATATTGATATAAAGATCCCGAAATTTCAAGACGAGACAGAAAAACACCCAATAAAATTCATAAATGAATTAGAAAAATATATAAAAACTAAAAACGTCAAAGAGAATAGAAAGATGTCGATAGTAGAGCATGCCCTCGAAGGAAGAGCCAGTCTTTGGTTCAATTTGATGGAAAATTTTACAGATTACGAAAATTTCAAAAAAGAATTTCTAGAGGAATTTTACTTGATACCTATACGTGTTCGTTTTAAAAAAAATTGGATGGAGAGTCGTTACAGAATTATTTTTATAAACAGTTGGGTAAGGCTAGATATTTTATTCCCCGTCTTTCGGAATTTGAAACGAACTATAATATCGTACAACAATATCCAAATTGGGTTCGGCAAACGTTATTGACCGTAAATTTCACAGATACAAATTCCATTGCGCAAACGTTAGGCAATTTGGACGTTGTCAGAAAAGAAAAAACATGGGAGAACAGAGCTAATAATCCTCACTTCGAAAACAAACATAACGCTCCGAGAATAAACGGAATGAGGATACAGGGGGGAGGACAACAGAATCAAGGCAGAAAGAATTGGAATAATAATCAAAATAATAGCAGAAATAATCGAAGACGAAACTACGGAAATTATCGTGGTTATTACAACTCAAATGAGAATTTTGACCAAGCCAGATCAGATTTCCGAATGCCAGATACTCGTTTTCCTCCTCCTCAAGAAACGAAGAATAACGGATTCTCCAACCCTAACGGAAATAACAACGGGAGACCTAACGAAAATAATTTAAATCAAGTAGTGACGCGCTTTACAGCGCTCCGAAAGCGCGTTCCGATCACTTTGATTTCGTCGACGACCTAGCAATTGGTGTCAAACGCGGAGCGATAACAACACCACAAATAAACGACAACGTTATAGCTCAGAGCCCGCACGTACGTTTAAAGGGCCCATTTATTAATGTTATGGCTTTGATAGATACGGGGAGCCAGATCACTGCGATCTCAGAAAAAAAATATAAACAGACTATCGCGCATACCCGAGTAGATATATTGCCGGTGTCCAACCTCTCGGTGACGACAGCTATAGAGAAAAAATCGACGGCGGTTAAACGCCAAATAAGACTCGATATAGAATTAGACGGTAGAATTATCGATAGTGTGTTTCACGTGATACCCTATTTAACATCTGAAATAATTCTGGGACACGATTGGATGGTGAGGAATAATGTAATAATTGATTATAGTCGAATGAAGATAATAGTTCAAGGAGTTGCTCTCTCTCCCTCGAATATGGTGTTCGAGCGGGGTTCGACGGAGACGTTGATTTGTTCGCAAAAGAATAACAAAATGCAAATTTTCATTGTCAATGTCGCTGAGTTAAAACAAATTGTCGGTTTTGAGGAAAAGAATACAATCCCAGAACCGACGGCTAAAGTGAAAAGTGATTCAGGATCTAGTGAATATAATCACGATGTTGAAGATAAAAATGGATGCAAAATAACGGAAACCACCGACGATCTCGAACGTGGATGCGGTTTACTCAATGAAACTAATCGTATATTGGATTCAACAAGAATCGCCGTAGAAAATAGAGTGGTCAATATTATCAATGACATGAATGAAAATAAGTTCACACAAATTTGCGAAATAAGTGTCGCGAACAAGAGTAGCGCCCCCGTCGATCCCCGAGCGGTCGCGAGTAATCTTTCACTATTAGGAGAGGAAGAGAGACGATCCTTTGCGAGTTCATTGCAGGAGTTTAGTAAACTTTTTTCAAACAAATCCGGTTGTGCCATAGGGTATGAACACAATATTACTTTAACAACAAAAAATCCATCGATAAAACACGCGTATCGAGTTCCGTTCCATCTCCGTCCAGCAACGTCTCAAGCTATTAGAGAAATGCTGAAGAATGGCGTTATCGAGAGAACCGCGAGTAATTTTTGCAATCCCCTACGAATCGTCAAAAAGGACGATGGATCGGTACGCATTTGTTTAGACGCAAGATTTTTGAATATGGCCATCGAGGATGATCATGAATCTCCACCCTTAATCAGTGAACTTCTACAAAAATTCGACAAAGCTGCTTGGTTCTCGAAATTAGATTTGACACACGGTTATTGGCAGGTTCCGCTAAACCAGGAATCGAGGCCTTACACAGCCTTTCTTTATGACTCAAATATGTATCATTTTTGTCGCATCCCTTTTGGATTGAAGACCGCTGGTAGCGGATTTATTCGCTCATTAAGTTTCGCGTTAAGAGAGGATTTTGAGAAGTACACTGCCTGTTATATTGACGATGTGCTCATTGCTACAGAGACGATCGAGCAACATTTCGATATATTGCGTCAAATCTTCGAAAGACTGACGTCCTATAATTTTACCCTCAAATTATCTGAATGCGTTTTTTTCGAGAAAAACGTTTCGTTTCTGGGATTCTCGGTATCACGGCACGGAATCAGTCCAGCCCCCGATAAATTACAAGTTATTAGTCAATTCGCAGCACCAAAAAATAAAAGGGAATTGCAGCAGTTTCTCGGTGTCTGCAACTATTATCGACAATTCAATGTTAACCACAGCAAATCGGTGGATTCGCTCCGGGAATTATTGCAAAAAGACGCCATCTGGGCATGGGAGACTAGGCACAGCCAGGCATTTGAACAATTAAAGAAAGATTTTCAAAATTGCATTCAATTGAAACACATTTTTCCCGTAAAACCATATAGGGTTCAAACGGATGCCAGCGACAACGGTATCAGCGGAATATTATACCAGGTCGATGGTGACGGGGTTCTCGGAGTGGTCAGTATCGTTTCTCGATGTTTAACTACATGCGAGAAGCGTTATACTACCACGGAGAAGGAGCTCCTCGCTATCGTCTACGCTATCACGAAATTCCGAGTCTATTTAATTGGAGTTAATTTTGAAGTAATTACTGATCATCACTGCCTTACTTTTTTGCAATCAGCCGCTTTCCGAAATGCACGGATTCATTGATAATCCTTACTACTGCAGCAGTATTCGTTCTTAGTCGCGCATTGTCGTGGTATTGACAATACAGTTGCCGATTTTTTCAGTCGAAACCCTGATAGTCATTTTCACGATGAAAAAAGTAAGAGCCTCATTGTTTCGGCCATGCTCCAATATTTTTTGCGGAATGATTATGTCGAGGATTCGTCGTTAGTTTTGATGGCCATGCTTAACTACGACGTTAATTTGTCTCGAAAATTGAAAGAATTGAGCAAATGGCAGCTCAAAGATGAATTTATTGATGAAAAAGTGGAGGAATGGTCGGTGAATAATGCACCCTCAAATTTCATGATTCAAAATAATATTTTATTTCGTCGAGAAAATGATTCGGCCCATTGGCAAGTCGTTGTTCCCCGGAATCTTTGTCAGACGGTCGTCGAAGAAGTTCACTCGAAATTGGGGCATCCTGGTGTGTTCAAAACTCTTGAATACTTAAGGCAATTTTATTGGTGGAAAGGAATGCGAGCACAAGTAAAAAAATATATCCTTTGCTGTGACCTGTGTCAAAGGGTGAAACATTTTACTTTTTCGATGGAAGGAGAATTTCAATATATTCCATCGAAAGGCCCTAATGATCTGATAACTGTCGATTACTATGGCCCCCTACCAACTGCACGTGGTGGAATGTAATACATTTTTGTAGTGCTCGACTCCTTCTCGAAATATATCACCTTGTATCCAATGAGAAAAGCTACCGTTCGAGTGACTTTAAGAAAGATTATTGATAGATATATCCCGAAATTTGGAACGCCAAAGCGTATCTTATCCGACCATGGGACACAATTTACTTCGCATCTATGGCGACAGGAATTAGAAGCTGCAGGTATAAAAGTTCTTTTTAGCTCTATTCGCCACCCACAATCAAACCCAACAGAGAGAGTAATGAGAGAGTTAGGTCGATTATTCCGGACGCTTTGTGCCGACAAGCACACCAAATGGGTAGAATTTGTTCCTAAAATTGAATAATTACTCAAAGTGAGTACTCACCTGAGTACTGGTTTTGCTCCAATCGAACTTCGCTTTGGAAGGCCGATTAACGATTCGATCCAAAAATGGATAGAATTTCCTGAATGTCGTGGACAAGCTCATGAACAAATTCTTACCCTCGCTTACGATAACATGCGTAACAGTTTTGAGCGTCGACAAAAACAACACAAGAGTATTTCTACTGTCAAACTTGAAATAGGAGATTTAGTTCTGCTGAGGGTGCGACATATTTCAAATGCTCTCGATCGAGTGATAAAAAAATTCTTCCATTTATTTGAGGGTCCATATCGAATTGTTGAACAAAAAGGAGAAAATGCTTTCGTCCTTGCTGACCTCAATAACGCTGAGAAAACGCTCGGCACATATAATCGCTGCAACTTGCGAAAATATAATTCTCAGGGACTCGATTAATCGGGATGTTGATCTCGATTACAATCACATTTCATTGCGAATATTAGTTACAGACCCAAGCGCAACATGCTCCCGTTTCGAAGGAGAACCTTTTGGCCATGTCGAAAAAAAAAAAAGAAACTAGAGGATCTATTTTGTAAGGAGAAAGGACATGGTTGTTGTCACGAATCGACGTATATTATAATCCATGTATCTTTATTGTATGCGAGCGCGGATGAAGGTGTGAATGTATGTATGTGAATATCAATATTATTTGTTCCTTTAGAAGTATGTCTATCTGCGAAGCGAAAAATGAAAACAAAATGAATGGGAACGAATTCCAATAGTTAATCAATCTCGATCCACCGCTCTTATATTCTTTGTGCCGTTCATATATTAGCGAACACACAAAGAAAGGGGGGATTTTGTAACGAACAATGATCGATAGGATCAATATCGATTATCCAGCTTCGATTTCTCGAAGTTAGTTCGTCGAATCGATATTTCGACACGCCAATCCCCACCCTAAAAATTGATGGCGAGATCGACAAGCGAGACCAGAGCTCTGCCTCTTTCGTTCCGGGGTCGTCAACTGATCAAGATTGAATCGACAGCGCGTTCTGGGGTCGTCCTCGAAGTCCCAACTCGTCCTGGGCAGGCGAATTCAGAGACTAAAATATCATCTTCGTTCAAGGGCGAGAAACGCGACATCGCCCAACCCGCAGATCATCAGACCTCAGAACAAGAGAAAGAGCCAACGTGGGAAAGTTCACAAAACTCAGATAAGCGATCTTCATTATTAGCCTTTACCGAACGAAATTCTCCCTTAATTTTTAATCGTAAACTTGAAATTTCATCAATATCAAGTACATAAATTTTCTGTGAGTGAAGGAGTGTGTGTGACGTGAAGGAATGCCTTTGCGAATGGTTTATTTGTAAAAATCTATGTTGCTCGCTCAAAATAAAACATCTTAAACATGTAGGATGTAATACTATCAAAAGTTATTGTCTATTGTAGGTTAGTAAAAACATATCAAATATCTGTTATGATTAAAAAGTAATAGAACGTGAAGAGTAATTTACCGTTTATAAGAAAGAGGATGAAGACGCTGGTCAGAATCATAAAATACTATTTCGAGAGCGAAGGTTCTTTAAATAGAATGACAATAAACGTTGTCGACTTCTCCAATTGTTGAAAGTGTAGGTGTAAAAGATATGAAAGTTAGTAATTAAAAAAACTATGTTTATTTACAGTGTATGAGTCAAAATATCAGAAAGGTTTGAACAAAGGGTTTATGATAGTTAAAATAGTTTAAACGATGTCGAAACAATGGTAATGGAATCGTTATGACCCTATTCTCCATGTCTAAACAATTTTGTTGAACCGTTTGAGTCAACAGGTAAACGACGACTGTTGGGAGAATCAAATATGACCCAGAGTGAAGGTGAACAAGTATAAATATTTATAAAAACATGTAACATGGGGACATCAAAATTATGTACTTAGTTAAGGTTAAACAATGTGTGATATGTGGGCGATAATCAGCGGTTTGTAAATATTGCTACGATGTTCAACATCTCGTCTAAGATTAACGGAATTTGGATGTCCTACAATATTGCACATTTCTAGTAGTAACCGTTCATAATAATTGGGTTCTTCACAAAGGCTGTTTGCGTTGTCATAGTTGAAGGAATGTTCTTTTTTGATCACATGTTTAGTTAGAGCAGTATGTCGATCCTCATTATCTTGTACGTTGCGTTGAGGTTCTTTGAGTCTAGTGTCTAGATGGCGGCCAGTTTGTCCAATATAAACTTGATTGAAATCGTTGCAGGGTATTTTATAAACGACGTTGGATCGTTTGCCCATAGGGATCCCATCTTTTCCCGAATCGAAGACAAGTTGCAAGTCTTTTGAGTTTTTTCCTACAAACTTGACATTGTGTTTGGTAAATAACCTATTCAACGACTCAAAGAGACCCGATACATATAGGGTGGTGATCAATGTAGTGGCTAGTCCATTGTTGTCATCTGCCGAAGCAGAGTCGATATTATTGTTAACTAGGTTATTGATATGGAAGTTTCTCTTTTTTATGTGTTTGTATAAAAGGCCGTGTGGATAATCATTCCATCTCAAAATATTATATACCGGGACAATCTCTTGAAACTATACATATAACGCGCATGCGCCAAATAATTTAATCTCATTGGTCGGTGAAATCGCGCTGCGGTGATGTTTTCTTCTGCTGAGCAAGGTGCCAACGTACACAAAATAAAACAAAAGCTGTAATTCTCTCGCGCGTAAAGCCGTGGATTGAGGTTATGCTGCTGTTTATTCTTACGTAGCGTGAATTGTCTAAGAAGAATAGTATCGTTCAGCAATACCGTGGTTGATTTCGGAAGATATTCAACCGACGCGATGAAGAATTTAACGGAAAAGCAAATATCAAATGAGACAGAAATTGGGTGTTATTTATTGAAAGAAGAAATCTGAAATTCAACGTGAAATGTCATTAACAAGTGGGAGTCTGGACAAACAGAGGTACGTAAGTAAAAACAATGTTTATTGTGAACAGATTCTTTATTTACATGAAATTAAAAATAAATGAATGGTTGAGACCCAGTAGAAGGTATTTCCAGAGTAGATTCGTTACGGTGCACTGCTCCAGAAGTCAGTAATTAGTGCCGATGAACATGAAATGAATAAAATAAATGAGTAACAAGGAATAAAGAAATTATTCATCTCAAACACGAAGCTTAGGAGGACAAAGAGTAGCAATTAACAGAAAACGTACCCGACGCAATACTCACAAAAACCCTCGCCGACATCATTGATTAGTTGACAAAGTTTTTGCAGTTCCATTGTACAACAATCAATATTCCGTTAACAAAGAGGGTTCACCAGATATCCAAAAATAAAAAGAGAAAAAGAACAACAGTTAATATTACAGTGTAAATCATGCTATAAATGAAAAATTAGAAAACAAAACAATAACTTACAAGACAATCGTCCGAAAACACTGGGAGACCAATCTCCACTCTTCTGATCACCCCTCGTCTGGCCATTGGTTGCCTTTCAAAAAGTGCTCGAAATGCCCTCCAGCAGCTGCAGCGCAGTAACCGAGCCGGTCGTAGAAGGCATTTGTCGTGTTGGATATAATATCTGGAGACAGGTTCTGCAGGATGTCCAAGGTCCTAGCTTGCAGTGCGGCAAGGTCTTCAATCCTACCTTGGGCATACAGAACATTTTTCAAATGGCCCCACAAGCCGTAGTCCAAGAGAGCGAGATCAGGTGAACGGGCTGGCCACTCGACCTCCGGACTTTCCCTGCCGATCCAGCGTCCAGGGAATTGTTGGTCGAGGTAATCACGCACCGCACGTGTGAAGTGCGGTGGGGCTCCATCCTGCTGAAACCAAACTTCGCCCTAAACACAGAAAATGATACGTTACTTGTAGTAAGCGTAAAATTATTCATTTGAAAATCATACGCACTCTGCTAATAATAACGCCAGCTCTACATGATGAAATACACTCACGATTTCTTCTTCAATCAGCCTAAGAGCCAGTACAATCCTCTCTCTCAGCAACCAGAGATACTTCTCGCCGTTGAGGTTTCCATCAATAAAAAATGGCCCAATCAGTCGATTGCCAATCGCGCCAAGCCAGACGTTGAGCTTCAACGGGTACTGCGTGCCCGCCTGAATGAACAGACGAGGGTTGTTTCGACACCAGGCTCTGGTGTTCTGCCTGTTCGGTTTCCCGACAAGTATCACCGTACTTTCAGCAGAGAAACAAATGCGACTCAACCAGCCCTCGTCTGCGTTCAGACGTTCCATCATCTCTTGGCTGAAGCGAAGACGACTATCGTTATCACCAGCCAAGAGTTCTTGATGGACTTGAAACTTGTACGATCTGTACTTAGCTTCACACAATACTCTTCTGACCGACGCGTTAGATATTTCCAAGTCCTGGGCGATGCGGCTGATAGGCTTGAATGGATCCTCTTCGACGGTCAAGCAGATGTCCAGCTTGGTATCCCAGCTCAGCTGACGGTTTGGTTGAGAGATTTTCCTGATTCTCTCGTCGACACTACCGGATTTTTCAAATTTCAGAACCAGATTCCTGATGGTCGTTAACGAGGGTGTCGGTCGATCCGGGTGTGTGACGGCGAAATGGGCCTGATTTTCCCGGTAAGACAGGCCCTGGTAATGATGTTTGACTAACTCCACCTTTTCCTGCACAGAAAACTTGTAATTAGGCATTTTTTTATCTAATGAACACAATGAAAAAATTCACAAAAAGATCGAGGTAGTTGCCAGACACGTGGTTGAAGTTGCGCGATCTTTTTGCAAAGTGGTCAATTTACGCGGGCGGCGTTGTTTATATTCGCGGGTGGGAAAGTTACGAAACTCTGGAGAATGATGATTGTATTGGCTGATACCAGTCGCGATCGTTGCCCTCATCCAATCAAATTCTGGTATCGCCAGAATCGTGGTTTTCACGCCCTCCCAGTGTCGCCGGTATGCACAGAATTAGGATACGAACTATCTGGTTAAATACCACGTGGTGATCTGTCTCTGAGTTTCAATTCTAGAAATCGATGCCCCTCTTCATCATTACGTAGGAAAACAAGGAAATAGTTTCGCGATGTGATGGGCGATGTTTATTCACCTCGTATTCAGCGGTTCAGGTGAACGAATTTCAGTAACCTCGCGATCCTACTGTGATATTCGCGATCATATTGTGGATTTGCTAATCGAAGAATTTTGTTGATTTCGAAAAAATATGGACTATGAAAAAACTCCACAATACAAATTCAATAAATGGTATTCACAAAAGCAATACGTCGAACGATATCTAACGATCAGTAATTTGTGATTGTAATTTTCGAGCATTAAGCCAGGTGATGTCTGGTGGCAATGCGTCTCATTAACGTTTTATGTTTCGTGCATTTTATTGGAAATTAGTTTTATTCAAAAATACCAAAAGATCCTGTTTGATAATAATAGCTTCTAATATTTTCAGGTACGAAATAATTCATTGTCAAAGCGGGACTAAATTTGTCAGGCATGGAAGCATGTAAGTAAATTTCCAATTACGTGATCTTTGACAATGACAATATTTTAACATGGATTCAATGATAAAATTCTTTTTTTTTCAGCAGGCTCGAAGTTTAAACTTTAATTAACACGAGGAAAATTATGCCTTACCTGATGGTCAAAACGTTTAGGTGGCAAGGATCCTAGTTTCTCGAGCGGTGCAATCATTAGAACCATCGAACCTGGTTGTTTCGTCAGACATCAGGTGCCGGAGTGAATTTTATCAGGCCATCGCCACCTTCTTAACATCAGTTAAGGCAAAATTGAAGAGCGAGACATACTACAGATCATAATGGCTGAATATCCCATCATTTTACTTTGATCGAGCCAATAGCGATAAGTTTGTTACTTAACCGTTGCTGCCAATTCATTCTACCGAGGAATCATTCTGTGCACCATTGTAATTTCAGCATTATTATTGACCAGCATTGTTTTTCAAACTTTATACCATTTGATTTGGTATCTTATTTTAAAGCTTACTTTTGCTCTCTTTAGCATTGAATTCAGATAAATAGTTTTTCAAGTCCTCAATTAGATTGTAGGGTTGAATTTTGCTGGGCATACTGAATCAATCTAAATCTAGAACTGTTAAATAAGTTCAGTTGAAAATGTCTTTAAATTTAATCTTAGTTGACGGTGTCATCTGGCTAGCTAGTTGCACGATAACTTGAAACCAAATTCAATTTTACACTCTTTATAGGGTCCTACGCTAAGACTGAAAGCTTGTGAATCTCCATGTACCGCAATTATTTCTGAATTTCATGTTAGCATTATCTGGAGCAAAAAAAATCCCATTTTGAGATTGAAAATGGAACCTGAAACACAGAGTTATTCAGTAGCACGAATTGAAAACCAAGAATTTTATAATGGTTTCTGCAACAAAGGGACTCTTTCCAAATATCCTTGTTAGAAGGTGATGTTCGGAGGACTATGAATAAGATATTGTATCGGATTACATTACTTGGAAAAAAATCTTCATAAACTTGGTTAAAAATTAGATATTCATTTATTTTGATGGAACAAGGGACACAATCTTGAATCCGATAAGTCAAGATCCTCGTAATAATGTTTTGACATTACTCTAAAACATGATTGTCCTTGAAGCTAATTGTGACATTGAGGCGCATTTTGAGAAACTTGATTTTCGACTTGTGTCACAGGATGTGATTTACGTTCCTGAGTTCTACGCTTTCGCTTAGATTTTCTTTGTTTTGAACCGCACTAACATGAAATACAGAAATCATTTCAATAAATCTAATATTACTTGAATTTTCAATTTGAGTATTAGGTTCTCTTCATTTATTTAATCGAACATCATTGAAAATTTGCGAAATAAATTCTGATAATCATTCGGAAATTTTAAATAGTAGTAGCAATAATTTGTTAATCGGAAAAAATACATTGACTATCGACTATTCGTAAATTTTGTTGAACTATTCTCAAGAAAAAAAAGATTCACAGTTCCGTTACAGATAGTGAGATATTTGAATTTCTTGAACGCTCGGTTTCATGTCTCGTTTTCGAAAGTGATACAATTCAATATCACCGCCTGAAATCACAAAAGAGTGAGAAAGTTGCTTAGTTGCTTGAAAGTGGCGATGATCTTTGTACGTCTGACAAATTGAATGGGCAGATAACAGTGAATATCAGAGATGTAATTATTTTGGCCGTATCACCTGTTGATAGATAAAAGTTCCATTGTTATTTCTAATGTACGAAATAATAAAAATGATTGAATGAAGTGTTCGCACCTACCTGCTGCGTTTCTTCCAAGCACCCAACATTTAAACAGATTTCTCATTTTAGTCGAATAAAGCCAATTTTCAAAGAGCATTAGCATCAACTTTCCGAGTCACTATCTCGACTGTTTGAGATTCTAACCTCAAAAATTCGTATGAACTACGGCGCCGCCAGAAACAGAGTTTGACAGCTGAAACTCGGAGTGGCCAGCCTGCCCGAGCAGCCGATAAAACTCGCGCATGCGCATTATATGTATAGTTTCAAGAGATTGTCCCGGTATAAGTGACAAGTTTTTTTCATGGAATTCGATACTTGATAATTTGATGGCTCGGTCAACAAGATTAAAGATGGTACCTATCTTGTAGGACATCGGGTGGTGGGAATTAAAATTCAAGTATCTTTGAGACCAAGTTTTTTTGTGGAACCAATCTGTTTTGATTTTAGAGTTGCTGTGTATCAGCAATAAATCCAGGAAATTGATAGCGTTATTATCTCCTATTTTAATGGTGAATAGTAATTGGGTATGATATCGGTTGAAGATATTACGTGTGTAGTCTTTTTTTTCTTCACGGACAGTAGTTGAAATATCGTCAACATATCTGAAATGGAAGGGTATATCAAAATCTAGTTTGCTGATGCATGACAGTTCTAGGTCTTCCATCACAAGATCTGACAAGATTGGAGAAAGAGGAGATCCCATGGGTAACCCGAATTGTTCTGCGTATGTGTCCTTTTTAAATTTAAAGATTGCCGAATCAAAACAGATGTTTAAGGCTTTAACAAGTTAAGAAAGTGGGATTGGAATCCTTTTATCTACTGTGACGTGGTATTTCGTACCCCGTCACTTTATTTAATTATCGCATTCCCCTAGGTACAAATATCGCTAAAAATAACGAAAGCACGTCTGAGGCCAATACTCCAAAAATGAACGACTAATTATCTTTAAGTTGATTTCTCTTTACTAAGCTAATTGTATGCTATTTTCTAATTCTGTAATGCTCTTCGAGAACCATCCGCGAGACCTTCACGTCAAGATACCAGGACATTGCCTGACAGGGGTCACGTACCAGCTCAACATCAACACCACCGACTACAGACGAACGAATACCGCTGAAACCACTCCCGATGGATGCCTATCTAGTTGTCGAACAGGGTTGTGCGTGATGCACAAACAGTACCTCCGACTATTTAAGACTTATCGGCCAGGAGCCGAACCACGAATGAATGCTACTACCGCTCGGATGCATCGTCAGGCGGCGTACAGGGCTGTGCGTCAAAAACACAACAAAGCCTCCCGTCGACGATACTTATCAGCCTAGAGCTGAACCGACCCTAACATCTACTGAGTCGTTGTCTATCAAATAGAGGACGGTTTTCTCTTCACGAACCGTCCTATCGAAGGACTGCGGCGTGGAATAGGCTAATGATATGCTGACCACGTGGATCTGGTGGATCTAGTGTGGGGATCCGGGTTGAGGGCCATCACCACCAGATCGTTCCGGCATGAGGGCTTCGATGAGTGAGGGCCGGGATGCAGCGCCGACGAAATAGCTACAACGGGGAGTACCAGTAAAGCAAGGAGTGAGTTACAGTCTGTCGCAAGTCCAGGAGACCGGTGACGTAATATTGCCGCACACCTCAATATCGCAACACATGAGCTGTACGACCTCCCCTCTCATTAACGATACCGCACAGCTGAGGGAAAACATCTCTGACCACCTTCCGACGTCCCGATACCTCGATACCTGTCGTCGAGGGAGAAGAAAAACAAGCGGCGAGGGATTATCGTCGCCTACCCGTAGACCAGACCCTCGCCACCTGCTGGTCCAATAAGAATACCGCAAATTTGAGGAAGAATCACGTGACAGCAGCTCGACGAAAATCAGGATCATCGCTCACCTCGTCACTCTACGTTCAGTTCTTGTATCATACCGACGTGCGATGGTAGTCTTCAGTGCCTTATCGCTACTTATCGCATCAATTCTCGCTATCATACCGCATTTGCTAGTACCTGCTATATCTTCTTTTACGTAAGTGAGGTTCCTTTTCTATTTTGTGAAGCCACGAGATTACTTGGAATATATCGTACCTTTACCTTTATCTCTTTCTCTCTTTATCTTGCAGTTGGTCTGCTTGAGCCACCTGGGCTCGTACCTTATTCTCTCTTATCTCTTATCTTGTCCCTTTCTCTGTCTTATTGCAAGTAACTTTGCGACTGGTCGACTATTACTTACGCATTGTAGTGACTATTGCTTTGTTTTATTATCTTTCTCTTCTGGAATATTTGAATGTCTAATATCGCTGTCTAGCAGCGCGTTCCGTTAAAGGATCAATTTTTTATCTTAGCTAATGAGCATTGCTATTTCGTTATATTTTCTCTGATTAGTTCATATCTGTCTCTTTACCTATTACCGTTGATTATCGTATCTTAGTGAGTGTACCGCGGGAGCGATCTTACATTGCTGCGCGGTCCCGCTCATCGTTCATTTGACATTGGAGTATTGTGCCGTATCGCATAACATCTTTTTCACTATTTTCTTCGCTAATATCGCTGATCGTAGTTGTCCGTAGTCTATTTGGTTTGCCGTACGTTGCATATTAATTATCTTGAATATTGTTTGCCTTATCTTGAATTATCTTTTATCGTACCGAATATCATTTCTCTTTCTCTCACACTTCCCGCAAACTAGAGACTACGTATTATCTTTTAGTACCTATATCTTATGATAATTTCCTATTTGACCTGTCGCTTGAATTTACCTTGTCATTCATAATTCCCTGTCTGCCTATTTCCGATCATTCTGGTAATGTGATAACTATTACAATTGTCTGGAATATGAGTATCCGTTAGATTCACTAACCAATAATTTTTTTCTTTTGAAGGTGAATCATTGTGATTGTTGGAAGTTTTTTTTTCAGCCCGAAACATCGTGAATTTTTTGATGTTACTATTTTTTATTAAGTTGAACTTAGTATTTAACATCGGATATTGAGTCTCAAAGAACTTTTTTTCAGAAGTGCTACCCAGTTTATGGTTGATTTGTTCGGTTAAATTGATCAATATCTTTTCAAAATTGATAATATATGTATGCACATCATTAATTTATAGGTTGAGTAAAGATAGTTGGAAATCAATTGCTAATTGCTTAGCTTTGGTTTTAGAAAGAAAGATTTTAGTGAAAGGTTGTCTTTGAGAAACTCAAGTTTTGTTTTCATCAAAGATGGGATCCCTATGGGCAAACGATCAAACGTCGTTTATAAAATACCCTGCAACGATTTCAATCAAGTTTATATTGGACAAACTGGCCGCCATCTAAACACTAGACTCAAAGAACATCAACGCAACGTACAAGATAATGAGGATCGACATACTGCTCTAACTAAACATGTGATCAAAAAAGAACATTCTTTCAACTATGACAATGCAAACAGCCTTCGTGCAGAACCCAATTATTATAAACGGTTACTACTAGAAATGTGCAATATTGTAGGACATCCAAATTTCGTCAATCTTAGACGAGATGTTGAACATCGTAGCAATATTTACAAACCGCTGATTATCGCCCACATATCACACATTGTTTAACCTTAACTAAGTACATAATTTTGATGTCCCCATGTAACATGTTTTCATAAATATTTATACTTGTTCACCTTCACTCTGAGTCATATTTGATTTTCCCAACAGTCGTCGTTTACCTGTTGACTCAAACGGTTCAACAAAATTGTTCAGACATGGAGAATAGGGTCATAACGATTCCATTACCATTGTTTTGACATCGTTTAAACTATTTTAACTATCATAAACCCTTTGTTCAAAACTTTTTGATATTTTGACTCATACACTGTAAATAAACATAGTTTTTTCAATTACCAACTTTCATATCTTTTACACCTACACATTCAACAATTGGAGAAGTCGACAACGTTCATTGTCATTCTATTTAAAGAACCTTCGCTTTCGCAATAGTATTTTATGATTCTGACCAGCGTCTTAATCCTCTTTCTTATAAACGGTAAATTACTCTTCAAGTCCTATTACTCTTCAATCATAACAGATATTTGATATGTTCTTACTAACTCACAATAGACAATAACTTTCAATAGTATTACATCTATAGTAATTTATGTCTCACTGGAAAATTTTTGTTCTTGACGGTCAAATGAAAAAAATCAATCGTTCTGAGGAGGGCCCATATCCGGGCCAAAACGTTAACGAAAATATACGTTAGACATTCCTATGACCGCTCACCCAGACTCACTAATATACTTCATCCTCTATATCTTCTATAAAAACCTTATGTGGAGAGTCGATACACCCGAAAGGGTTGATTTGTACAGTAACCTATCTTAAAACCGGGATTGTCTTTCCAGTGGCTGTTCGCAGGGATAAAGAGGGAACAATCTGGTCATCGGATTCAAAGAGATCCAATCAAACTGCGGTCACTTCCGCGCTATTGTCTATTACCCAAAGACAATCGACGCCATTTACAGTACCGCGCGCGTAAAGATCACACTGTCGTAGACTTCTAATTAAAAACTGTTCTCTAAAAGGGCTTTCACTTTCAACAATCCGCGATGATTTTCGCCCTGACAAATCATGCGAAATTAGTTTTTTGCACGAGTTTCTGCTGAAGAGCTCGATTGAGAATTTCCTTCTCTAATTTCTATATCTTTTCTCCGCCAGTTATAGGAGTTCGGATACGAATTCTGCATCAGTTCTGCAGTAATTTTCTTTAGCAAGAAACAATGGTTAGCGTCATGTCCAACTTCCTTACAAAATAAACAGGATAAGACGGTTTGATCGGTCGTGACCACGCTTTTGATTTCGCGTTTGTTATTCTGGTTCTGAAAAGAACCACGATTTCCTTGTTTAAAATTATCATACCTATTTTCATTTTTATAATTCTGTGGCTTGGTCTTTTCCAAGCGCCCTTGTTCTAGTCTTTCTGAGGTATCTTTGGTCACCTCAATTTGATGAAGTTTGCCTGACTCGAAATATTGCTTTCGCATGGCCCCTACCTCGAGAGCTTTGGCCGTTGCTTCTCGCAGGGAAGTTAAACCTGTTATTCCAACAGCCATTTTGATTTCTGGATTGCTAATTGCGTTTAGAAAAGCTTGAGTCGCTAATAAATTACGAGACGGTTCGTGATCTGGTAGAGCTATACGGGAAAGCCATTTAACATCTTGGCTAAGTGACGCGAGGTCCTCGTCTCGTCCTTGTCTCCTGGTCTTTAATTGAGTTGTATACAATTTCGTCAGATCTCAATTTAAGCGCGGAGCTGAGTTTATCATAATCGGAAATTTCTTCTTCCGACAATGTTATCAATACATTTAAAGCGGGAGTTCGAAGGCACGAGGCAAGGCTGTGAGCCTTCATGACGGAGTCCTACTGAGTATGTTTTGCTATTGTATTGAATTGTCTCTCATACTCAGCCCATGGAATTTTTGCATCAAAAACAGGCGGTTTTAGAGAACAAAAAGGTTTCTCGAATATTTGAAAAGAAACCCCAGGAATTCTTGAATTATATAATTGATTTAAACAAGAATAACGTGGCTGAACGTGAGACGGAGGCTCGGAAAAGCCAACCTCATTTTCTACCTTTGATCTACAAATTGGAGAATTGTCTATCTCCCTAATAAAAGGCACAAACCTTGAGTCATGAACATCATGAACGATCATGGGATCGTCATGGATGTTGGACTTCCCGAACAGCCGGAGAGGGAATAGGAGAGGGAAGCGAAGTAGCAACTCTGGAACCCCGAGAAGTGACGGCCGGTTCTCCAGAGCCGTTCATCTGATGGACAGCCTGAAGAGCCGCTGCAGTTGTCCGGAACAGGTCGTCCAGACTGGTTTTCGAACGTTCCCGCTGTTCTTGTTGCTCTTGAAGCAGCTAGACAAATTGTTGTTGTTGTCGTACAGCGGCTTCTTGTTGCTGTTTAGCCGCATCCAGAAGCTGCCGTTGATGTCGTTCGGCGGCTTCTTGTTGATGGTTCATTAATCTCAGAAGATCGATTTGAGAGAATAAAGCCACCGAAGGGACGGGAACAGGGTCCACTAAAGGTGTCGAGCCTGCTTCACGGACTCACCGATTTCCTGTAATTTCTTCTCCGCCACTTTCCCGTCGCCGAGAGCGCGTCATACGACTATTGCTATATATTAGTATGATTGTTAATGAAATTTCACGCACTGAATTGACTTGATTGAAACTCTTAATCCTACTTCTGACTCTTGCAAAATTACACCCGATCGGTGCATGAGAAAACCAATTTCAGTACTTGTCAAAATCGCGAAAATTTCGCCAAAAATGCCCTATATTTCTTTGGTTCTGGAGCCAAACAAAAAATCTGGAGATGTTTGGTTTTGGACTTCATTTAAATGACCCTTTTCTAACTAATTAGGCCCCCGAGGACTCAGAAAACTCAGCAAAACGAGCCCGGGATCAACAGGAGAGAAAGGGCGAAGAAAATTTTAATTTTTGCGGTTGTAACTTTTGATGCGTGAATCGCAACATATTGTGACTCTGCCCAATCGATTTCTCCTGCGAAATTACGTCGTGATGGTGCATGAGAAAACCTATCCCAGCACCTGTCAAAATCGCGAAAATTTCGCCAAAAATGCTCTTTAATTCTTTAGTTTTGGAGCCGAAAATTTTGGGTCTCTGATTCGATTCGAAAGATCCTTTTCGGACGAATTAGACGCCCAAAAACCCAGAGAACGCAGCAAACAAAGCATAGGAGCAACAGGAAAGAAATCGCGAGCAAGTATCTTTGTTTTTTGGTTGCAGCTTCTGATGAGTTGGACGCAGTGACTTGTGACTGCGGATAATCGATTTCTCTTGCAAAATAACGTCGACATAGTGCATGAGAAACCCCATTCCAGCACCTGTCAAAATTGCGAAAATATGGCTAAACATGCTTTACTATATTATAAGATTTGGAGCCGAAAGGTTTCAGTCTCAAAATCACTTTAAAATACTCTTTTCTGACTAATCGGACCCCCAAGAACTCAGAAAACGCAGCGAAAAGAGCGTGGGATTAACAGCAAACAAATAACGGGCAAAATTCTTGGTTTTCCGGCTGTAACTCTTGATACGTTGATGCCAATATATTGGGATTGCGCCCAATTGATTTTTCTTGCAAAATTACGTCAGATCGGTGCACGAGAAAACCTATCCCAGCACCTGTCAGAATCGCGAAAATTTCGACAAGAATGCCCTATAATTCTTTAGTTTTGGAGCCGAAAATGTTGGGTCTCCAATTCGATTCAAATGACCCTTTTCCGACTAATTAGACGACCAGAAACCCAGAGAATGCGACAGAAGAAGCATGGAAGCAACAGAAAAGGAATCGCGAGTAAATATCTTCGTTTCTCGGTTGTACCTTCTGATGCGTTGGACGCAGCGACTTGTGACTGCGCCCAGATAATTTCTCTGGCAAAATTACGTTGGAAACGCGCATGAGAAATCCAACACCACTACGGGGCCATTCATTAATTACGTAAGACATTTTTATCCAATTTTCGACCCCTCCCCTCCCCCCTGTAAGGAATCGTAAGATTTTTCACAACCTCTCCCCTCCCCGCACTATATTACGTAATTTTTATTAAAAAGAAAATATCGCACGTTTTTCGAATGTTATTTACATGTTTATTCAAATATAAATATAAATAAAAAATACAACATAATATTAATCAATCAGTTGACCAATACAAACGTTTGATTTCTAGAACATGAAATATGAGAAAAAAAACCTTACGTGATACAACATTCGACCACCCCCTCCCCCTTAATAAGAATGTGTAAGAAAACATCAAACCCCTCCCCCCCCCAAGATGTCTCACGTAATTTATGGATGGCCCCTACTCGTCAAATTCGCAAGAATTTCACCAAAAATGCCCTATATTTTTTTAGTTCTGGTGCCAAAAATGTTTGGTCCTGGATTCAATTCAAATTACTTTTTTATGACTGATTGAACGCCCCAAAACCCAGAAAACGCAGATGAGAAAGAGTGAGGTCAACGGGAGAGAAATGGCAAGCGAAATTCATTGTTTTTCGGTTGTAACTCTTGATGCGTTGATAGCAGCATATTGTGACTGTACCAAATCGATTTCTCTTGCAAAATTACGACATAATGGTAAGTGAGAAAACCTATCCCAGCACCTGGCAACATCGCAAAAATTTCACCAAAGATACCCTACATTTCTTTAGTTTTGAAGCCGAGAATGTTTGGTTTCGGATTCCATTCGAATGACCTTTTTCTAACTAATCAGGCCCCAGGGAACTCAGAAAACTCCGCGAAACGAGCCCGGGATCAACAGGAGAGAAATGGCGAACAGAGTTCAGAGTTTTTCGGTTGTAACTTTTGATGCGTCAATCGCAGCATATTGTGACTGCGCTTCATCGATTTCTCTTCCGAAATTACGTTGTAATAGTGCATGAGGCAACCTATCCCAGCACCTATCAAAATCGCGAAAATTTCCACTAAAATACCCTACATTTATTAATTTCGGAACCTAAAATGTTTGGTCCCAAATCTGATTTAAATGACTATTTTCTAACTAATTGAACGCTCAGGAACTCAAAAAACGCAGCAAATAGAGCGTGGAATTAGCAGGAGACAAATGGCGGGCAAAATCCTTGGTTTTCCATCTGTAACTCTTGATGCGTTGATCCCAGGAATTGCGCCCAATTGATTCCTCTTGCAAAATTACGTCCGATCGGTGCGTGAGAAAACCTATCTCAGCACTTGTCAAAATCACGAAAATGTCGTCAAAAATGCCCTATAATACTTTCAGTTTTGAAGCCGAAAATGTTTGGTCTTGAATCCGAATCAAATGACCGTCTTCTGACTTATTGGAGACCCAGGAACTCAGGAAACGCAGCCGAAAAAGTGTGAGATCAACAGAGGAGAAATGGCAAGGAAAATTATGTGTTTTTCGGCTGTAAATTTTTATGCGTTGATCGCAGCCTATTGGAATTGCGCACAATCGATTTATCTTGCGGAATGACGTCGGAATAGTGCATAAAAAAACCTTGTCCAGCACTTGTAAAAGAAGCGAAAATATCACCAAAAATGCCTTACTGTTTCTTCCGTTTTGGAAGCGAGAATGTTTGGTCTCAGATTCGGTGAGATTCACCCTTTCCTGACTAATTGGATGCCCAGGAACTCAGAAAACGCAGACGAAAAAGTGTAAGGTCGACAGAAAAGAAATGGCGCGCGAAATTCGTCGTTTTTCGGTAGTAAGTCTTGATAAGTTGATTGAGGCATATTGTGACTGCGCCTCATTGATTTCATTGGCAAAATTACGTTGAAACAGCGAATGAGAAATCCTATCTCAACACTTGTCAAATTTGCGAGAATTTCGCCAAAAGTGCCCTATATTTCTCCAGTTTTGGAACCAAAAATGTTTAGTTCCTGATTCGATTTAAATAACCCTTTTCTGACTAATTGGATGCACAGGAACTCATACAACGCAGCGAAAAGAGCGTGTGATTAACAGGAGACGAATGGCGGGCAAAATTCTTGGTTTTTCGGCTGTAACTCTTGATGCGTTATGCGCAGAATATTGTGGCCTGCGCCCAATCGATTCCTGTTGCAAAATTACGTCGTGATGATGCATGCGAAAACTTATCCCAATACCTGTCCAATTCGCGAGAATTTCACCTAAAATGCCTTGTATTTCTCCAGTTTTGGGGCAAAAATGTTTGGTCTCCGATTCGATTCAATTGACCCGTTTCCGACTAATTGCGTGCACAGAAACTCAGAAAACGCAGCAAAAAGAGCGTGGGATTAACAGGAGACGAATGGCGGGCAAAATTCTTGGTTTTCCGGCTGTAACTCTTGATGCGTTAATCGCAGAACATCAGGACTGCACCCAATCGATTCCTCTTGCGAAATTACGTCGTAATGGTGCATGATGAAACCTATCCCAGAACCTGTCAAAATCGCGTAAATTTCAACAAAAATACCCTACGTATCTTTAGTTTTGAAGCCAAAAATGTGTGGTTCCAGATTTGAGTTGAATGACCCTATTCTGACTAATTGGATGCCCAGGAACTCAGAAAATGCAAAGGAAAGAGCGTGGGATCAACGGAAGACGAATGGCCAGCAATATTCTTGGTTTTTCGGCTGTAACTCTTGATGCGTTAATCCCAGCGTATTGGCACTACGCCCAATTAATTTCTCTGGCAAAATTACGTTAAAACAGCGCATGTGAAATCCTATCCCAGCAGTCGTGAAATTCCGGAAAATTCCGCCAAAAATGCCCTATAATTCTTCAGCTTTGGAGCCGAGAATGTTTGGTCTTGAATTCGGTGAGATTGACCCTCTTCTGACTAATTGAACCACTAGGAACTCAGAAAACGAAGAAAAATGAGCGTAGGATCAGCAGAAGTGTATTGTCAAACAATCTTTTTGGTTTTTCGGATGTAACTTCAGATGCGTTAATCGGGGTGTATCGAAATTGCGCTCACTCGATTTTTGTTGCAAAATTACGTCGTAATGGTGCATCAGGAAACCTATCCCAGCACCTGTCAAAATCGCGAAAATTTCGCCTAAAATACCCTACATTTCTTAAGTTTTGATGCCGAAAATGTTTGGGCTCAGATTCGATTTGTAAGACCCTTTCCCAACTGATTGGACGCTTAGGATCTCAAAAAACAGCGGAAAGAGCATGGGATTAACAGGACACAAATGGCAGGCAGAATTCTTGGTTTTTCGGCTGTAACTCTTGACGCGTTGATCCCAGCGTATTGGGACTGCGCCCTATTGATTCCGCTTGCAAAATTACGTCTCAGCAATGTATGACAAAACCCATCTCGCTACTTGTTGAAATCGCGAAAATTTCTCCAAAAATGCCCTATATTGCTTCAGTTTCGAAGCCAAAAATGTTTGGTCACGGATTTTATTCGAACAACCTTTTTCCAACTCATTCGGCCCCCGAGAGTAGTATAGCTATGAGAGTTCCACACGCAGATTCCTGTTACCGACACTTACCGACATTCTTCCTAGATTCAAACCCTTCACCGCGATGACCTCACAGTCTGCCGTACCGACTTGAGGTCAAAACCATGCAACCTCGCCGACAGTTGTAACGGTCGACGGTGAAAATCGCACTGCTTCACCAACAATTTTCATCGGTCGAAGGTCAAAATCGTTATGTTTTACCGACAATCTCACCGACGGAAGGTCAAAGCCTTTATGTAGTGCTTGTCTGCCAACAGTCGAGGGTGCAGCGGGGGCAAGAACTTTTTACCGTCCCACATTCTTTTCCCACGATAGGACTGCTGATGTGTCACATTAACCACTTCAAATTCCTTTTCCACGATAGGACTACTGATGTGTAACATCAACCACCCCCACATTCATTCCCCACGTTATCAACCACGCAACTTTTTTTTGGCTTGTAACTGTCATGTGAACTCAACGATGAATTTTAAACGGGTTCAGTCGAGATCATAGTGCAAGGTCGACCGATAGCGGTGGTACATTCAGAGCCATGGATCAGCGGTGTTGGGTTATTATCGCACTAAGAATGCTAAAAGGTACGCGCGCATATACAAACGTAAATCTGTGACATCTAACCAGGTCCGCCGTCTGTATAAAATGGGTTAACACATGAAACGTGTACATCAGTCAGACTGCTATGCTTGTGGGACGAAAACCTTAAAATCGTTATGATACGTGAAAACAAATTTACCGGCGAAGAAATGATTATCGGATTTAGCAACGCGACGTCAGAGATTTCGCTACAACATCTTCAGTGGCTCGTTAAGTGTGTCCGGTGAGCTCGTGTGCAACCGCACAGACTACACAAGATATATTTTCAGGACAAAACGTTACTCCTGACTTTTCAAAAATGGCAAAACAGAGTGATTGCAGTATTATTGGACATCGAACCAGATGACGATGAACGCAAAGCCGATTTGATCGGGTGTCGTCAGATCAACGAGGAGTAAGAAAGAAACCAAACCGTACACATCTAATGTTACCCACTCAATAGAGGACACATATTTTCGGTAGCTTCTAGAAGTTTTTCAAGGATTCTGTGTGGGAGAAATACGGCTGTACAAATCTAAATTTCAGGTCAGAAATAGTCTTGCATCTTCAGCTCTCATGAGGAGAACTTTAAACAGAGCAGAATTAAAACAGCGAATCGATCTGTTCTTAAAACATATTCACGACTTAAAAACCGTTATCAACCCGAAGTCAGAATTCAATGAAGTAACAAAAAAGTTCGCTAATCTAAATTCATCATAAAACACATAACTACTGAACATTGAAAGAAAAAAAAAAAATTGATTTCACAAAACTCAACAAAGTTGCAAGCATTAACGAATTTCTGCCGACGAAGAAATTGACGGAGCTGGAAATTTTTCAAAATCTACAATGTCACCAACATTTGACGAGTCCAAACGAGGTTTGGACAGCATGTCGTCACAGACCTGAACAACGAATTCAGCGTACTCGTATCGGCACGGATTGTGCGACTGCTAAACGAGGACGGGACCCAATATCAGAAATTGGTGCAGACGATGGAGGTGGAGCGGTTGCTCTTGCGGTATCTGTACGGTCAGTACGGTCAAATACAATTGAAAGATGCGTCGACTCCCGCATAATTTGTACACCGTACCTGGACAACGTGTGCAGCGTCTCCATTTATCTTACGTTGCATAACCTTTGAGGAAATTGTATACATTTCTTGACAAAGCTTTTATTTTATACCATTTAATAGTACGACGCCGCGACGTTCAAATTTAAATAAAAAAATATCAAAAAAAAAAATAAACGTATTTGTCACTCAGCGCTAAACAATCCTGTCCACCTCAAACTCAACAAATTGTTAGTAACAGCAATTCGAATCGACTTTTACAATCTAAGAAAGTGCTATTTTGAACACCGATGAGCAAAGACGAATGTTTTCTAAGCTACGTTTTGAACCATATAACTGTAACGTGAACTGTACGATGAGATTTTAGCGGACTCAGTCAAGGATAGAGTGCAAGGTCGACCAACATGTGAGTTAGCGTACGTTCGAAGCCGCAGGTCCTACGGAGTTGGGTTACCATTGCTCTTGGAATGCGAAAACATGATGACGTTGGTGTACAGATTAGTCCAGAATGAGATGCAAGGTTGAGGCGCAGTTGAGATTTCATTTGACAAGTTTTTAATAATTTTATAAATAAAGTATTATACATAATATTTAGATATATTCGGTTTCTCAACAAAATTCTGCGAAAGGTTTCAACGATTGGAGAAAAGACGAGAATTATCACAATTATCGGACTCTTGAAACCGCTCGCGGAAAAATTCAAACGTCTTTAGAAAACAAAAGGAGGTACGCGGTCGACGAAAATAATACTTGGAATCATCGAGTTTCGACTTGACGTTGAGCGGCCCGCGGTCAAAGGATTTCGGTAGCACGTCGAATTCTGGAAGTTTCTGAAATTTTGAATTGAAAACGATTGATATTGATAATAAGATAATATTTTATTGGAAAAAAGTTAAGCTAGTGAGTACGGGAGAGAATCAAAATACGATGTCGTTCAAGAATCTGTTCTATGCGACGTTGAATTCTGGAGGTTTCTGAAATAAACTCTCAACTAACAGGATAGAGGTTCTGAATTAAAAACGGATCGTAAAACAATGACTACAGGATCGGGTATTTATTTATTTGGAGAAATTAAAAATAGGTTTCGTAGAGCCAGATATCCCCTGATTTGTCGTAACTTAAACGTATCAAAAAATTAACGAAAACAAAAAAGGTCTGTACATTGTGAACTACAGCATCAAGTCGTGAAACTATGACTATCAGATAATGCAGTTGTTCCTCCTGGAGCCGTTTCTCGATATGACGATGTATATACATGGGCCATATGTTCGGTAGATCAGGTTCCGGAAACATCACATCGTGTGACGCTGGCTCCGGACTTGGTGGCAAGTGGAATACATTGGTAACCATGCCCTTTGGGAAAAAAAAAATTTGAATTTTAAAGACGAGTACGTGAAAACATGACGTTTACCAAAACACGGGTATATTCAGAAAATTTGAAGGTGTTTCAGTAGTCGAAAAATCTTAAGGTGAGAAACGAATGCAAAAGCTAATAAGCTGAGTTTGGAGATTTATGAGTAGTCGGAAATGTTTCTGAAATCACTTGGAGTTTCCTATGTAGTTTGGAATATATCTAATTTTCTCGAACAAAAGAAGTGTGATAAATTGAAAAAATTTACGTGAGGTAGCCATTGGTATAAGGACTTACCGTTTCTTTTCTGGCAAAGTATATATTCGAAGACACAAGACACTCCACACCACTTGAGTTTGACTGCCAATGAGCTGGTCCAGGACTTGCAGTTTTATATAATGAACCCTTGTGTTTATGTTTTGCAAACGTAAAAATGCGATATCGTAGGATGCTCCCCATGTTCACCGAATGTCGTTATCTCGATTCATGTAATTGTTCTGGTGCGTACCGCTCCACGCACACGAGCAGCCTCGCGCTTTGGGCAAATCATCATCATCGACAGCAGAAATTCAAAAATGGATAAAAGTCGGAAGTCAAAATATTCGGCTTCTTAACAAAATTTTCAGTAATGGTCGTACTTGGTTATATGATGGATGTTTGACTCACTTTCAGATCAGAATCCACATACTATCCTGGTGAATTCCATAATCTGTCAGGTTACGATTCGCATTTTCGGATTAACGCATGAGAACCTAAATTGACGGTCTAATTACTTACCAAGCAAAACTACGTTATTCATTACCGCGTTTGAAAACAATGTTTAGAATTAGGTTTAAAATTAGTAAAAATTCATCGAGTTCTCAATATCGGACATACAGCGTGGCTTAAAAAATACATAGATTCAGATACAGATTTGAAAAAGAAATCAGACATTGAATTCGAGAAAAATTTTTATAAATCAATGAACAACGCTGTTTTACGGTGAGACAATGAAGAACATTTGGCTATACAGAGAAGTTAGATTGATCACGAAATGGGATGGAAGGTACGGTGCTTGAGCTATTATAGCCGAAACAAATTTCCACAGCTGTACAATCTTCAATGAAAAGATGGTAACAGTTGAAATGTGTAAAAACGAGGGTCAAACTCAACAAACCAATGTATGTAGGCTCCTCCATTTTAGATCTTTTAAAATCCTTCATTCACAATTTCCATTATAATCACGTTGAAACGAAATTTGGATATCAGGCAAAATTAATGTATACCGACACGGATAGTTTCATATACCACTTCACCGCCCCCGATATTTACGAATTTTGATCTAGAGACATAGGAAACTTGATAACATCATACCGTAGCACTGAGCTGAAATGCGAGTACGAGCTGGTCGCGTTGGGATGGTTGTTGTCGGCTGGGAACAGAGCTGCGATGACCGACCAAAGAAAGCAGTGAGAGTCGCTGTTACGAATGTTGACGACGCCTTCTTATCCTAATTATCCTTAGGGAATGGTATGTATGTGAACACACCTCCTTTGACTAGTACTTAATTGTTAATATTCACAATCAAATTGATTATTCGATCAACGGTCAGCTAGAGTCTTTTTCATGGAAATTTACATTTTGGACAATACTCCTGGTATTTTGAGTTCCAAATCGAAACCACTCTTGAATTTCTATTGGTGAAGACATCTTAGATAAAATCTTGGGCGCCGTCTCCACGATTTTTATTAATTTTCAAGCACTTTTCAAAATTTTTGTTTGTTTCTTCTTCTTTCAATCGCACATACTTGACAAAGCTATAGTTGCAAGACTTGCTTCAGAAGGACTGCTCTACGCTGGCACGGTCCCTTTGGTGAGCAAGCAGCAACAGCCTGACTCACACATTGTCGAAAATTCGTGGACAACCGTATGCGATATTCTTGGATAAGACTTTCTAGATATTTCACGAACGAAAGTGCAGCTCGTAAGATGGTAAGAAAGTTCTTGAAGAATAATTTCCACACGTCTCACGTACAATAGAACTGTGGTAGTGAGCTCATCGCTAGAAACTCTAGTGGATAGCTTTCTCTAAGAGCGTTAGAGGGAATGGTTTACTTTGCCTATGGTGTTGAGTTCAAGTGGCCTAAACATAGGAAGATGCTTATCGAAAATTGGTACCGAGAAAAAATCAGTTACTCTCAATCCAGCGAGGAGTGCAGGTGGGTGACAAAAAATCAGTGCAGTTGAAAAGTTCTTTAGTTTCATCATACAACTTATAGATTATACTTTTAAGGTTCAAACAATTGTCTAACTTGTCTGTGTGTGTTTTCCATTTTTTTTTTTTATTAGCAGAACCAACTGGAAAAGACAAAAACACAAGGTCATCATCATCGAAATAGCGGAACAATTGGATAAAAGTATATTTTCTGAGAAAAACTATATATCTATATATCAGATCACATAGCTCAGAAAGTCTTTTTTTCAGCTTAAACGGCTGGTTTATTCAATAACACCAATCCACAACAATTTTTGACATCATCCGAATTGCTGGATCGGTAATTCCGCTACGGATCCGCTGGGCGGATCGAGAACGCGACATCCGAACTCAGTTCTATGCCACCACTGTCTGCCGTAGGGTCTTGTACTCGAGGGGGCCACAGGGTGCGTATTGCGTGAACTGTGGGCGGAAGGAGGGTCTCGATGAGAGAGCATCTTTTTTGAAACACGAAAGAATACCGTTCTCTGGCATCGAGAGTCTACCGTCCTACGTGCGATGTCGTCGTGTCCAAGGAGAGTTGCAAACGCATCGATGTGGTCTCTGTAGACATCTTCTGGGATTGTACTGTCAGAAGGAAAAAATGGTTGACTACCCAGAAGATGCCTCACGCAACTCGCCTACATGAGAGCAGGTAAATATACAATTTGTGAATTTGCGTAATTCTAGGTTTCTTAAATTTTTTAGGAATCACATTAAATATGTGTGTTCTTTGTTTCAGATCTCCTTAAGACTTAACCAATGGCAGACAGTGGTGGTCTATTACTCAGACGATGTCTCACGTAACTCGCGTTCATGAGAGCATGTTAATATACAATTTGTAAATTTTCATAATTCTCGGTTTCTTAAATTTTTTAGAAATAACATTGAATGTGTTTTCTTTGTTTCAGATCTCCTTAAGACTCAACCAACGGCAGACAGTGATGGTCTATTACCCAGACGATGTCTTACGTAACTCGCGTTCATGAGAGCATGTCAATATACAATTAGTGAATTTTCATAATTCTAGGTTTCTCAAATTTATCAGAAAGTACATCAAATATGTGTTTTCTTTGTTTCAGATCTCCTTAAGACTCAACCAACGGCAGACAGTGGTGGTCTATTACCCAGACGATGTCTTACGTAAGTCGCGTTCATGAGAGCATGTAAATATACAATTTGTAAATTTCCATAATTCTAGGTTCTTTAAATTTTCTAGAAATTACATTGAATATGTGGTTTCTTTGTTGCAGATCTCTTTAATGATCAACTAACGACAGGCGGTTTAATAGTGGTAGTATTAGTAGTAGTGTATCATACAGTAATATACGAATAATGTCACAGTAGTGGGATAAACAGGGTTTTTCGAAAAAAAATTTCACAATGGAACGCGTGTCGCTGCGTGATGCTCCAACAGTTGATGTAAAAAGTTTAGAAAATTCTGAGTGAAAAAGTTGAACTCGTTGATTTGATGGATTTCGGTTGACCATCGTTGCAGAAATTGAACAAAATGTCAGATACTAATTTAAACTGTGCGCATCGTGCTAGATTACGTCCAAAAGCGCTGTACAGATAGCCGATATCTTTAAACAATTGCAAGGTAATGTAATCATGAAGGAGTGTTAAGATTGATAACTTCAAAAACAATTCATGTAAATTAGGTTTGAGGATTTATAAAACGTATCGTTAGGTTCTGTCAATACTCTCAACAGTTGGATAAACGAATCGGCATGTAACATTTGAATAAATTAATTTTTTGTAAAAACATATGTGTCTCTTTATTTTATACCCGACAAATAACAGGAATGCATCTTTATTTTTTAGACAATCGACAGACATATGCATCGTTGTACAATTTTTCATATTTCGGAGCGTTCTCATTCACTATCCTGCATAACAATATTTTATACATCATGGTACAGTTATAAATTACAAAGCTTAGGTGCAGATTTGTAGCCCCACGGAAGCGTGTCGGTTGTGTTTTGAAATACGATCCGCTTGTCGTCATTCCAGCTCAGAGCCACTTTCTGCTGTTCTACAGCGTATACCTCGTGCTTTCGACCTAATATCAAATGCTGATTTGTAGACAAATTTTCACGGTTCAAAATACATTCCAAATAATCGTTGAAAGTTATTCTTCTCAACGCTGATCCTTTGACACCTTTGGCACGTTTATTGTCTTTCTCAACTCCCAAGACTCGGAATGCGTACAATTTAGCTCCAAATCCTACAAATTCCAGCATTATTTTTCCGTTATTCTCGTCTTCCATCAAGCCGAGAACTTTTCTGTTCGCTAGAGGCATTCCATAAACGTTGTCAAGCGGATAATCAGACGTATTGAATTCATGCAAGTCCTCCTTCATATGTTCGTATATGTCGGGGACGGTAAAATTGTAAATCAAACTGTCGGTATCCTTATACATTAATTTTGCTCGGTTGCCAAATTTCCGTTTAATATAATTTGTAACGTGGCATTTTTGATGCCCGTTACAAGGGGCTCCGTAAACCCTGGGTGTAACCAAAATCCAGGAATTTCCGAAATTGAGTCGCGAAGTTTTTGACAAAGAGCACCAGGACTAGAGTCACGCATCTGAAACTACGAGAGGGGACACCTCAGCGACCAGCGTAAGATATTTCAGGTCTTTTTTTGTTTTTTTTTATTTTTCGAGCTACAACGGCATCAGGCAAGAAGTCGATACCGAATTCGAGGAAATTGCGAAGTAGCGGACTAGTGACAATTGCGAAGGAAGGATGTCGAGGCTGCGGAGGGGGAGCCGACGCAGATCCCCGCATCGCGGGAATCCAAGGTGGACGCGATTCCCGCTGGCGGCCGGCGCGCCGCAGCCTCTCCCCCCTTCGCCCCGCCAACAATTGACCAGCGAACTTGCGACGGACCGACTAGCGACGAGGGAGCACCACGCTCACCGCCAAGACGTCATGGAGCTGCGCAGAGGACGAGATTGCGAGCTAGCTTTAAGTTCTGCGCAGCGATGCTATCGAAGGTGCGCGTCTAGTTGCGCGATCGACGAAATCGATGACAGATCGATTATTGCGTATTCTTGTGGGTATGACGTCACGTATGGGATAGCGTATCGAGATCCGTGTTGCGGCAGATCGTCGGTTTTTGAAACCACTTTAGTTCTGGCGGTCGTGATTAGTAGTCACGTTTTCGGGGAGTTTCGCGAAGCAATGGAGTCGCCCAAAAATCACGAGGGGAATGAAAAGGGTGTTGCAAGGATGTAGAAGGTAAGCGCTGCTTCTATCCCCGCGATTGAATTTCGAGCCTAATCGCGAAAAGGCTTGCCGAGTAACGGATAGCCGTTTTGGATTTGCGTTGTAGAGAAGTACTCGAAATTCTTTTGCCGATTCTTTTGCTTGATGACCGTAGCCTGAGTACGCGTGTAAGAGTAAAGTAAATTTTGAGTTTCTGAAAAAGTTGAGTAGAGTCACGGGTTTTAGTGAAATCTTTCTCGTTAGTGAAATCAAGTATAGCCGAATTTCGCCGTACCGGGTTGAGCCGCGTTATCGTATTTTTTTGTGTTACCTCTCGAGTAGGTCGGGAAGTGCCGAATTGGAGTGCTCGGATCAGCGGGTCACGTTTTGGAGGATTTTGAAAAGAGTTAAGTTCGGATGCGTTGCGATTGCGTATAGTTTGGGTTACGTTTAGTTGCGCCTGCATTGAGTTCCGTACCCGTTAGTTAAGACAATGTAGATTGAGTTGCGTTACTCTGAGCTGGTGTTTAGTTGAAGTTAAATGTAGTGGTGCTTGCGCCTAGTCAAGTTCACGTTTAGTTAAGATAGTATTTAGTTGAGGTTAGGTGATATATAGTCGAAATTGCCGTTGCGTTGAGCAGCAGTTGAGACGAGAAGTTTGAGCATTGCGTTTTAGTTGCGTTTAAAATATAGTAACGTTTGTGGATTCGTTTAGATTCAGGACAGCTCGCGGTAGCGTCGAAGCTCCGAGTCGGATGAGATCTCGAGTGAGATTGAGGACGTCGTCTGTTCGGTAGCCCGACGGCGCACCGTCGAATGATTAGTTTTAGTTTCGTTTCGAGCAATAATCGCCATGGCGAACAAATGGCGAATTTGCAAATTGAGAAGTGCGTATGAGGATTTTGTGATTGTTGAATGACGTTTTAGTTAGTGAGCCGCGAGCTCATTAGAGTAAGAAATAGAGTAGGTTACGTGTAATTTTCTGTTTAGTTTTAGACTCGCGATGAGCGATTTTTGGATTATGTTTTTTTTTGTTTTGTTTCACCGCTATTGTGAAATATACGATTTTATTTCACTTTTGTTAAATAGCGCGTGTATTTCGAGTGTCTCTCTCTCTCTCCAAAAATTACCCCTCCCCTCTCCGCGGTACTGAGCTATCGAGCATATGCCCGAGGAATAGCGTATTAATGATTTCGAGGCGTGTTAATCACGCCAGACTCCCAACAAAAACTTTGCGATATCGTTTTAGATCCACGGTACGTCGTGGACGCCAAATTAGTGTGCACGCGGTAAGTTCTCGGCAGAATTGGGCAGCAGAAATTACTTTCGTCATTTCATTACCCGTAAATTACAATTACTGTGAATAACTGTAATATTTAGTAACTAATTACAATTGCGGGAAATGATTATAAATTTTGATTTACCAATTACAGTTAGTATAAACAATTGTAATTTTATGATTATCAACTACAATTACTCGAAATAATTGTAATTTTTTTGTTGTCAATTAAAATTACTTGAAAAAATTGTAATTTTTTTGCTACTAATTACAATTACTTGGAACAATTGTAATTTTTCTGTTATCCATTACAATTAATGGAAATGATTATGTTTTTTTTCCAAATCTCAATTGTTTTTCATAATTTATTTAAACAAATTACCTTCGAAAACATGTGGAACTTCACGGAGCTTACATATTCACATTGACTGGTCAAGCAAATTATTTAAACAAATTATTTTTTCTAAGTAATGTGAAATCCTCGATTAGCTACCCAAAAAACTTTGGTAACCATAGCCCATTCACATATTGACTGCAAAAGACTCGTTCCGATCACACCATTTGAATACTCCAAAAACGGAGTAAATTTATTTGTCTATTTGTTATTATTTCACAGGAATAACGTTAGAGAACAAAATTCAATCGGACCACATCGTGTGGTTTACAATTACTCAAAAGAATTTTAATAATGTCTGATTTAATCACAATCACTGAGGATAATTGAAATGATTTCTGATTAAATTCCAATCACTGAAAGTAATTTTGATAAACTTTGATTAAATTCAAATTACTCAATAAAATTTTAATGAAATCCAATTCAATTACAATTACTGGAAATAATTTCGATGGACTCTGAGTCAATTACAATTATCAAAAGTAATTTCACTGAACTCCGATTCAATTATTATTACTGAAAATAATTTTCATGGAATTCGATGTCATTAAAAATTATCCTTAGTGATTTGTAATTGTTAATTTTTTATTACAATTTTGCCCAGCACTGGTTCTCGGTCATTTTCTCCGAGTGACCGAGGAGCGGGAAAAATCCACATCACAAATTATAATAAACATCGTAGATATATATTTCAGCCAGATCCATGAAGGAGAAACCTGCATACAATGGTTTATTCAACTCGACTTTCGGCTTACTCATCTCGACGATAATTATATCTTTGCCGAAAACGGTACAGCTGTGAAAATTGGGTTTGGCTATTGTAGCTCTAGCACTGTATCTTCCATTACATTCCGTGATTAGCGTGACATCTCTATACTTCCTAACATTCTCCATTGTTTTGCCAAAAACTGCGTTGTTCATCAGTTTGTGAAAATTCTCCTCGAATTCGTTGTGAGATTTTTTGCGCAAATCGGTATTCAAATCTACATATATTTTTTGAGCCACGGGGTTTATCTGAATTTGAAAACTCTGTGAATTTAGAGTAATTTTAAGCCTAATTGTAAGCATTGTTTCAAAACGCTATAGTGAACAACGTAGTTTTTCTTGGAAAGTAGCATGGGCGTCAATTTCGGTTGCTTACTATTCGAAATCGGAGGTATATAGTATTGAATAAAAGTGTCAACGACACAATCATAAAGGTCAACACAGATTCACATACACATTCACTCTTGCATACAGACAACACATTTACACGGAACAAATACACAAGGTATACAATGTTCACCTCCTTCTTCATACTTACCTCTTGTGTACGAAAAAAGGTCAGTCGTTACAGCATAAACGTACAAGACAGAGGTACAGAATTTCTTACCTGTTCTCAAATTTATCCAACCATTTCCTCTCCTAACAAAGAAATTCAGGCAACTGCAGATAATTTGTAACAGATTATGGACCCAGCATTGTAGAGTGAAAATGCGTTGACAGTTTTTCGAACAACAGATAGACAATAAATAAGCACGAAAGGAACAAAGTTTTTTTTTTTAAGATTAAAGAAAGTGTGTGTACACGTTTTGAATAAAGAGATATGGCGGACAATAACTATACATCGATAACTAAACTTGACAGTGAAAACTACCAAACATGGAAATATAAACTAGAACTGTTGTTAACAAAGCAAGATCTGTGAAGTGTAGTTACAAATGATCCCCTTACAGCTAAGTCAGAGAATACCGATGGAGAATACGGGATGGAAAGGCCGAGCGGACATAGGTCTGTCGGTCGAGGATAGCCAACTAGTACACATACGCACGAAAGCAACTGCGAAAGAAAAATGGGAAGCACTAAGAATGTACCACGAGAAATTGTCGCTTACAAGTAAGGTGTTTCTTTTAAAGAAAATATGCAACATGCGATTACAGGACGATGGTGATATAGAGCAGCATATAGGCATGATGCAGGATTTAGTGGACAAGCTGACTGCGTTGGGAGAAGAGCTCGCTGAAAAATTAGTCGTGGCAATGTTGCTTTGTAGCTTACCAGAATCATACAACACAATGATAACGGCGTTAGAATCACGATCTGAGGCTCACCTCACTTCATCATTGGTAAACGGTAAGCTAACTGACGAACACAACAGACGTCGTAGCTAAGCAACAACAGCCAGCTCAAGCGACGCAGCGTTGTGGGTAAATAAAGATAAAGCCACCGCTTCATCGTGTTTAATTTGTTTTTTCTGCAAAAGGGGAGGTCACCTGAAAAGAAACTGCGAAAAATACAAACGATGGGTGGCAAATAAAGAAAAGGGAAATAAAGATGCAAGTGCGCGGATCGCGGATTATTACGGACAGACAAATGAAGTTTCAAGTGCCAAAAGCAGTAATGATCAAAAGGTTTCGGATACTTCTATAGATGACTATCATTGTTTTTCGGTGCGTAAAGGAAAATCAGGACAAAAGTTAAAGGACGTTTGGTGTTTTGATTCGGGTGCTACGAGTCATATGACAAACAATAGAGGATTCTTTTCGTCATTAAATGAGAATCACTGTTCTCAAGTGCGGGTCGCAAACGGAATAAGGTGTGCGGTGAAAGGAATCGGTGAAGGACAATTAAAGTGCATAAATAAAGACAATAAAGAAATTTGTATCAAACTGAAAGAAGTGCTCTATGTTCCGGATTTTGAGGAAAATTTAATTTCAATTAGAGTGCGGGACAATCTCGGATACAAAACTGAATTTAGTAGTGAAAAGTGCAATGTTTCCAACGACAGTGTGAGCATTGCAGTCGGAATTGCACACGGAGGCATCTACGAGATGAAACTGGCTGAAAGGGCTCTCGCACTAAAGGGCGGTCACACTGAAACCTGCATACATACCTGGCATCGCAGGCTTGGTCATAGAAATCCGGAAACTATAAAGAAGCTAACAGGTAACGAATTAGTCACTGGTTTCAAGCTAACAGACTGGGGTATCAAGGTCACGTGTGAAAGCTGCATAAGAGGGAAGATGGCACGTGAGCCATTTCCGAAAAGGGACCAGGATAATCGAGAAAAGAAGACAACTCAGCCATTAGAATTGGTACACACGGATGTGTGTGGGCCTATGAAAACAATGACTCGCGAAAAGAAAAGATATTTTGTGACTATAATAGACGATTACAGTAGATTTTCGCAAGTTTTTTTTATAGCAGAAAAATCGGATGCAGCTCAAATCATCCGAAATTACATTGAGCATGCAAAAACACAGTCTGGAAGGAAACCAAAAATAATTCGATCGGATCGTGGAGGCGAATACCTGTCGAAGGACCTTCAAAATCAACTAAGGAAAGAAGGGATCGAAACAAATCTGACGGCACCGTATTGTCCACAACAAAACGGCGTCGCCGAACGAAAGAATAGGCCTTTGATCGAAGCTGCGAGATGCATGCTCATCGATGCGAGACTGCCAAACAGACATTGGGATGAGGCAGTTCATCACGCGAATTATTTGCAAAATAGGATGCCGACAGCTCCGAAGGACAAAACGCCTATTGAACTATGGTATGAAAAGAAACCAGACATCAGCGATTTGCGAGCTTTTGGATGTGACGCCTAGGCATTCATACCGAAAGAACTACGAACAAAATTAGATGAAAAAGCGAACAAATACGTTTTTGTCGGATATGCTAAGGAATCGAAATCGTACAGGTTGGTGGATCGAAGTACAGGAAAAATCGTCATCAGCAGGGACGTGAAGTTTCTACAGGACATTTACGGTACTCAAGAAGATGTAAGTGGAAACACCACAGATTCCGATGAAATCATCAAGAAATCTGAAGAAGTCGCACACATCAAATTTAGCATCAATACCCCGGAGGAACCTCCAGAAGATCGTGCTCCGATGGGTGAAGGAGAAAACAACGAATCACCACAGAATACTACTGCTGAGTCATCAAGAAATTTTACGGATTCCAGTATAATTAGTCTCACAGAAAGTACATCGCAAGACGAAGACAAAAATGATCCGGATTGGAGTTTCGAGTCTGCAAATCAGGACGAAGAACGTCCGGAGAGAAGACAGATTCCACCATGAGTAAACAAAGGAAGGTCGCCAGATAGATTCCTACCACAGGCTAAACTGGTACAAGGAGAACAAACGGAACCGACAAGTCAAAAAGAGGCTTTATCAGGACCAGAAGCAAGCCATTGGAAATTAGCAATGGATGAAGAAATGAAGTTTATACTCGGAAATGATACATGGAAATTAACAAAAAACCCTCTCGATCGAAAACCGATTGGATGATAGTGGGTATTAAAGAAAAAACATTTAAATGATGGAAAATCAGACACTTACAAAGCAAGTTTAGTGGCGCAAGGTTTTCTGCAGAGATTCGGGATCGATTATGATGAAGTTTTCGCACCGGTAGTTAAACACGAAACATTAAGAATTTTGCTATCGATTGCCGTAAACAGAAATTTGAAGGTCAAACATTTGGACGTAAAAACCGCTTTTCTGAACGGCGTGTTAAAGGAGGAACTCTATATGAATCAACCTCCAGGATACAAACGTCAAGGATACGAAGATTACGTCTGCAAGCTGAAGAAAAGTATCTACGGTCTCAAACAAGTTGCAAAATCATGGAATGATAGACTCAACGAAGTCCTCGAAAAACACAAATTTAAACAAAGCGACGCCGATGCGTGCTTATACATGAAGTTTGAAAAAGAGAATCAAGTGATATACTTGATAATCTACGTTGATGACATCATTGTGGCTAGTCATTCAGCAGAACTCATCGAACAGACAAAGAATATGTTGATCAAGTACTTTTGCTTGACGGACTTGGGAAATCTCAAATGCTACTTGGAAATTCAAGTCAGAAGAGACTCTTCTGGAAACTTCTACATATACCAGAAGAATTATATAAAGAAGGCAATAAGTTCTTCCGGATTGGAGGAATCAAAGGGATCGACCACGCCAATGGACACCGGTTATTTCAAGCTAAGAGAAAATTCTTCGGACATTGAAAACGAGTATTATCGAGTGCTGATTAGATCTTTACTATACGTCGCTGTAAACACTCGACCAGATATTTCAGCAGTTGTATCTATTCTGAGTCAAAAGATCACTGCACCTACGAACGTTGATTGGAATGAGGCGAAACGATGCGTACGATACTTGAAGCAAACAGTGGAATACGAATTGAAATTGAGCAACAGGGATCAAACTTCTAAAGAACTGATCGGATTTGCGGATGCGAACTGGGCAGAAGACAGAGATGATCGCAAATCAAATAGTGGACACATCTTCAAACTCAACGATGGAATCATCAGCTGAAATTGCAGAAAACAAAGTTGTGTGGCGTTATCATCCACAGAAGCTGAGTTCGTGGCACTAGCCGGAGCATTTCAGCAGTTAACTTGGATTCGCAGAATACTAACGGATTTTGGAGAGCCTCAAAAGAATCCGACAATTATAAACGAAGATAACCAAAGTTGCCTGAATAAAATAATGACTATAAAAACAGGACGAAGCATATTGACGTGAAGTACTATTACGCAAAAGATGCTACAGCCAAGAAAATTGTTGATTTTCAATTCTGCTGCACCGAAGAAAACGATGCCGATATGTTGACAAAGCCGCTTGGACCAAACAGGATAAAGATGCTATGCGAGAAGATCGGACTAAGAAACTGGATGGCAGATGCGTCGTTGAGGGGGAATGTTGAATAAAAGTGTCAACGACACAATCATAAAGACCAACACAGATTCACATACACATTCACTCTCGCATACAGACAACACATTTACACGGAACAAATACACAAGGTATACAATGTTCACCTCCTTCTTCAAACTTACCTTTTGCGTACAAAAAAAGGTCAGTCGTTACAGAATAAACGTACAAGGCAGACGTACAGAATTTCTCATCTGTTCTCAAATTTATCTAACCATTTCCTCTCCTGATAAAGAAATTAAGGCAACTGCAGATAATTTGCTACATATAGTGCTCCGGACACAGTGGCGAATCTTTATGAATTTCATGGAGTTCCTAAGGATATTCCAAATCCACCTCCAGTATGTAACCAAACTCCGCATCGTCCGAGATGGTAAGAACATCGCATTGTCCGAAGTCTGATACCCATTCATAGGAACTGTATTGCACAGCAAAGCTCATAGCAGCACCGTACAAATTAATAACGTTAAAGTACATGAGATGAGATTCTTCGACCGCAGGATCGAATACCTCCCCCATGTACCTGTTATTAGCCTTTGCGTATCTGTTCGAGCACTGTGACACACCACCACGAATACCTTTTTCGATAAACGTAACCATATCTATGTCGGTGAGAAGCTCGAGCTCGATGTCGGTACATTTTTACATCACATCAAACGACAGACCGGGCGCGGTGTAATAATGTAACGGGTCCAGTTTGACGTACAGTCCTTTTTTGTCTTCGTTGATATTTTAATAGGTTTAAGTTACGACGAATCAGGGGACATCTGGCTCCACGAAACCGATTCTCAATTTCATTGAATAAATACCAGATCTTATAGTCATTGTTCCACGACTTGACGCTGTAGTTCACAATGTACAGACCTTTTTCATCTTCGTTGATATTTAAATACATTTAAGTTACGACGAATCAGGGAATATCTGGCTCCACGAAACCGATTCTTAATTTCATTAGATAAATACCAGATCTTATAGTCGTTGTTTCACGACTTGATGCTGTAGTTTACAATGTACAGACCTTTTTTGTTTTCGTTAATTTTTTGATACGTTTAAGTTACGACGAATCAGGGAATATCTGGCTCCACGGAACATATTTTTAATTTCTCAAAATAAATAAATACCAGCTCTTGTAGTCATTGTTTCACGATCCGTTTTGAATTGAAAACCTCTATCCTGTTGGTTGAGAGTTTATTTCAGAAACTTCCTGAATTCAACGTCGCACAGAACAGATTCTTGAACGACATCGTATTTTGATTCTCTCCCGTACTCACTAGCTTAACTTTTTTCCAATAAAATATTATTTTATCATCATTATCAACCGTTTTCAATTCAAAATTTCAGAAACTTCCAGAATTCGACGTAGCACCAAAATTCTCTGACCGCGGGCCGCTCAACGTCAAGTCGCAACTCGACGATTCCAAGTATTATTTTCGTCGACCGCGTACCTCCGTCCGTTTTCTGAAGACGTTTGATAATTCTCTGTGATATTTCTCGTCTTTTCTCCAATCGTTGAAACCTTTCGCAGAATTTTGTTGAGAAACCGAATATATCTATGTATTATATACAATACTTTATTTATAAAATTAATAAAAACTTGTCAAACGAAATCTAAACTGCGCCTTAACCTTGCATCTCATTCTGGACTAATCTTTGCACCAACGTCACCATGTTTTGTATTCCAAGAGCGATGGTAACCCAACTCCGTGGGACCCGCGGCTTTAAACGTGCGCTAACTCGGATGTTGGTCGACCTTGTACTCTATCCTTCACTGAGTCCGCTGAAATCTCATCGTACAGTCCACGTCACAGTTACGTGATTCAAAACGTAGCTTAGAAAACATTCGTCTTTGCTCATCGGTGTTCAAAATAGCACTTTCTGAGATTGTAAAAGTCGATTCGAATTGCTGTTACCAACAATGTGTTGAGTTTAAGGTGAACAGGATGGTTTAGCGCTGAGTCACAAATACATGTATTTTTTTTGGTATATTTTTATTCAATATTGAACGTCGTACTATTGAATGGTATGAAATAAAAGCTTCGTCAAAAAATGTATACAATTTCCTTGAAGGTTATGCAATGTAAAATATATGAAGACGCTGCACACATTGTCCAGGTACGTGTACAAATTGAGCGAGAGTCGACGCATCTTTCAATTCAATTTGACCGTACTGACTGTCCAGATACTGCAAGAGCAACCGCTCCTCCTCCATCGTCTGCACCAATTTCTGATACTGGGTCTCGTCCGCGTTCAGCAGTCACACAATCCGTGCCGGTAAGAATACGCTGAATTCGTTGTTCAGGTCTGTGACGACACGCTGCCCAGACCTCGTTTGGACTTGACGAATTTTGGCGATTTTGTAGATTTTGAAAAATTTTCAGCTCCGTCAATTTCTTTGTCGGCAGAAATTCGTTCATGCTTGCAACTTTGTTGAGTTTTGTGAAATCCATTTTTTTTTCTTTCAATGTTCAGTAGTTATGTGTTTCTTGATAGATTTAGATTAGAGAACTGTTTTGTCACTTTGTTGAATTCTGACTTCGGGTTTTCAAGTCGTGAGTATGTTTGAAGAACAGATCGATTCGCTGTTTCAATTCTGCTTTGATTGAAGTTCTCCTCACGAGAGCTGAAGATGCAAGACTATCTTTCTGACCTGAAATTCGGATTTTTACAGCCGTATTCCTCCTACAAAGAATCCTTGAAAAACTTCTAGAAGCTACAGAAATGATGTGTCTTCGATTGTGTGGGTAACTTTAGATGTGTACGGTTCGGTTTCTTTCTTACTCCTCGTTGATCTGACGACACTCGATTAAATCGGCTTCGCGTTCATCGTCATCTGGTTCGATGTCCAATAATACTGCAATCACTTTGTTTTGCTATTTTTGAAAAGTCAGGATTGACGTTTTGTCCTGAAAATATACCTTGTGTAGTCTGTGCGGTTGCACACGAGCTCTCCGGACACACTGAACGAGCCACCGAAGATCTTGTAGCGAAAAATCTGACGTCGCGTTGCTAAATCCGATAATTATTGCTTAGCCTGTGAATTCGTTATTACGTATCGTTACGATTTCAAGGTTTTCGTCTCACAAGAAAAGCAGTCTGACTGATGTACAAGTTTCGTGTGCTAACCCATTTTATACAGACGGTAGACCTAGTCAGATGTTACAGAATTACGTTTGTGTATGCGCGCGCACCTTTCAGCATTCTTAGTGCGATAGTAACCCAACACCGCTGATCCATGGCTCTGAATGTACAGCGGCTATTGGTCGACCTTGCACTCTGGTCTTGACTGAACCCGTTGAAAATTCATCGTCGAGTTCACATGACAGTTTCAAGCCGAAAAAAATGTCACGTGGTTGATATCAAACCGGCATCTGAGAAAGTGAAAAACAACTCTCAGTACCATTAATTTTGGAATGTCGCGTGGTTGATAACGTGGGAAAGAAATGTGGGGGTGGTTGATGTTACACATCAGCAGCCCTACCGTGGAAAAGGGATTTGGAGTGGTTAGTGTGACACATCGTGGAAAAGAATGCGGGACGGTAAAAAAGTTCTCGCCCTCGCTGCACCCTCTACTGTTGGCAGGCGAGCACTACATGGAGGATTTGACCTTCAGTCGGTGAGATTGACAGTAAAACAGCTCGATTCTGACCTTTGACCGATAAAAATTGTTGTTAAAGCAGTGCAATTTTTACCGTCGACCGATACAACTGTCGGTGAGGTTGCATGGTTTTGACTTCAAGTCGGTACGACAGACTGTGAGGTTATCGCGGTGAAGGGTTTGAGTCTGGGGAGAATGTCGGTGAGTGTCGGTAACTGGAATCTGCGTGTGAGACTCTCATAGCTATACTACTCCTCAGAACTCAGAAAACCCCGCGAAACGAGCTCGTGATCAACAGGAGAGAACTGGCGAACACAATTCTGAGTTTTTCGGTTGTGACTTTTGATGCGTCAATCTCAGCGTATTGTGACTGTGCCCAGATAATTGCTCTGGCAGATCAACGTTGGAACAGCGCATGAAAAATTCTATTCCGGCGAAATTTCATTAAAAACGCCCTATATTTTTTCAGTTCCGGTGCCAAAAATATTTGGTCGTGGATTTGATTCGACTGACCTTTTTCTGACTAATTAAACGCCCAGGAACTCTGAAAACGCAGACGATGAAGTGTGCGGTCAACAGGAGACAAATGGCGGGCAAAATTCTTGGTTTTCCGGTTGTAACCTTAGATGCGTGGATCACGGCGTACTGAATTTGCGCCTCATCGATTTCTCCTGTAAAATTACGTCGGAATGCTGCATGAAAAAACCTGTTCCAGCCGTTGTCAGTATCGCGGAAATTATCGCTGAATATACCTTACAATTCTTCGGTTTCGAAGCCGAGAATTTTCGGACGCAGATTCAATTCATATGACCCTTTCCTGAACGATTGGACACCCAGGAACTTTTGAAACGCGACAGAAAATACGCAAGATCAGTAGAAGAGAAATGGCAAACATAATTCTTCGTTTTTTGGTTGCAACATTTGATGCGTTAATCGCAGCGTAATGTGACTGCGCAACAGCGATTTTTCTGGCAAAATTACATTAGAACAGCGCATGAAAAATCCTATTCCAGCACTTGTCAAATTCTCGAGAATTTTGCCAAAAATGCCCTTAATTTTTTTCAGCTTTGGAGCCATAGATGTTTGTTCCTGGATGTGATTCAAATGACCCCTTTCGGACTTATGGGATACCCCGGAACCCAGAAAACGCAGACGAAAAAGTGTGAGGTCAACAGGAGAGAAATATCAAGCGAAATTCTTCGTTTTTCGGTTGTCACTTTTGATAAGTTGATCGCAGCGTATTTTCACTGCGCCCAATTACTTTCTCCGGGCAAATTACGTTGAAACAGCGCATAAGAAATCCTTTCCTGGCACTTGTGAAATTCGCGAATATTCCGCTAAAAATGCCGTATAATTCTTAAGATATGCAGCCGGGAATGTTTGGTCTTGGATTGTATTCGAATGACCGTTTCCTCACTCATTGGACACACAGGAAATCAAAAAAAAGACGGAAAAGTGTGAGGTAAACAAAGGACGAATGGCGGGCAAAATTCTTGGTTTTTCGGCTGGAACTCTTGATGCGTTGATCCCAGCGTATTGGCACTGCGCCTAATCGATTTCTGTTGCAAAATTACGTCGGATCAGTGCATAAGAGAACCTATCTCAGCACTTGTCGAAATCGCGAAAATTTCGCGAAAAATACCCTATAATTCTTCAGTTTTGAAGCTGTAAATGTTTGGTCGCAGATCCGGTAAGATTGACCCTTTTCTGACTGATTAAACCCCGAGGAACTCACAAAACGCAGGGAAATGAGCGTGGGATCAGCGAAAGTGTAATGGCGAACAAAATTCTTGGTTTTTCTGACGTAACTTTAGATGCGTTGACCCAAGCGTATCGAAATTGCGCCCAATTGATTTTTCTTGCGGAATTACGTTGGAATGCTGCATGAAAGAACCTATTTCACCACTTTTGAAAATCGCTAAAATTTTTGCTTAAAATGCTAAGCCTTACTATTTCTCCAGTTTCAGAGCCAGGAAGTTTTGAGTCAGATTCGATTCGGATGACGCTCTTTTGACTATTTAAACACACAGGAACTCGGAAAACGTGACGCAGAATATACGAGATCAAGAGGACGGAAATGGCGAACAAAATTCTTCGTTTTTCGGTTGGAACTTTTGATGCGTTACTCGCAGCGTATTGTGACTGCGCCCAGATAATTTCTATGGCAGATCGACGTTGGAACAGCGCATGAGAAATCCTATTCCAGCGCCTGTCGAATTCTCGAAATTTCATCAAAAATGCCCTATATTTTTTCAATTCAGGTGCTGAGAATTTTTGGTCGTGGATTCGATTTAAATAACCCCTCTCTGATTGATTGAACGCCCAGAAACTCAAGAAACGCAGACAAAAAAGTGTGAGGTCAACAGGAGAGAAATGGCGAGCGAAATTCTTCGTTTTTCGGTTGTACTTTCTGGTGCGTTAATCACAGCATATTGTGACTCCGCTCAGATAAATTCTCTGGCAAAACTACGTTGGAACAGCTTATGAGAAATCCGATTTCACCACTTGTCAAATCCGCGCGAATTTTACCAAAAATGGCTTATATATTTTCAGTTCTGGTGCCGCAAATGTTTAACCGACTTTTCTATGACCAATTGCATGCTTAGGAACTCAGTAAACTCAGCAAAAAGAGCGTGGGATCAACAGGAGACAAATGGCGGGCAAAGATCTTAGTTTTTCTGTTAAAACCTTGAATGCGTTGATCACAGCGTACTGAAATTGCGCCTAATCGATTTCTTCTGCTGAATTACGTGGGAATGCTGCATGAGAGAACCCGTTCCAGCCATTGTCAGTATCGCGGAAATTATCGCTGAATATGCCTTACAATTCTTCAGTTCCGAAGCTGAGAAATTTCGGACTCAGATTCGATTCATATGCCCCTTTCCTGAGCAATTGGACACCCAGGAACTTTTGGAACGCGACGAAAAATACGCAAGATCAACAGAAGAGATATGGCGAACAAAATTCTTCGTTTCTCGGTTGTAACGTTTGATGCGTTAATCGCAACGTAATGTAACTGCGCCGAAATAATTTTTCTGGCAAAATCACGTTGAAACAGCGCATGACAAATTCTATCACAGCACTTGTCAAATTGGCGAGAAGTTCGCCAAAAATGCCCATTATTTCATCAGTTTTGAAGCCAAAGATATTTGTTCCTGGATGGAATTCGAAAGACGCTTTTTCGCCTCATTGGACGCCCTGGAACCCAGGAAACGCAGACGAGAAAGTATGAGGTCAACAGGAGAGAAATGGCGAGCGAAATTCTTCGTTTTTCGGTTGTCACTTTTGATAAGTTGATCGTAGCGTATTGTGACTGCAACCATTTAATCTCTCTTGCAAAATCACGTTGCAACAGCGCATGAGAAATCCTATCCCAGCACTTGTGAAATTCGCGGAAATTCCGCCAAAAATGCCCTATAATTCTTCAGTTCTGAAGCCGAAAATGTTTGGTCCTGGATTCGATTCGAATGACCGTTTTCTGACTAATTGGACACCCATGAACTCAGTAAACGCAGACGGAAAAGTGTGAGGTAGACAGGAGAGGAATGGCGGGCAAAATTCTTAGTTTTTCGGCTGTAACTCTTAATGCGTTACTTGCAGAATATTGAAACTGCGCCCAATCGATTTCTCTTGCAAAATGACGTGGGATAGGAGCATGAAAAAACCTTGTCCAACACCTGTCGAGATCGCGAAAATTTCCACAAAAATACCCTACATGTCTTAATTTCGAAGCCGGAAATGTTTGATCTCAGCTGTGATTTAAATGTTTATCTTCTGACTGGTTGGACGCTTAGGAACTTAAAAAACGCACCAACTAGAGCGTGCGATTAACAGGAGACAAATATCGGGCAAAACCCTTGGTTTTCCGTCTGTAACTCTTGATGCGTTGATCCCAGAGTATTGGAACTGCACCCAATTGATTTCTCTTGCAAAATTACGTCGGATAGGTGCATGAGAAAACCTATCTCAGCACTTGTCACAATTGCGAAAATTTCGCCAAAAACGCCCTATCATCCTCTAGTTTTAAAGCCGAAAATGTTTGGTTTCAACTCTGATTCGAATGACGTTTTTCTGACTTATTGGAGACCCAGGAACTCAGGAAACGCAGTCAAAGAAGTGTGAAATCAACAGAAGAGAAATAGCAAGCAAAATTCACTGTTTTTCGGCTGTAAATCTTTATGCGTTGATCCCAGCCTATTGAAACTGCGTCCAATCGATTCCACTTGCGAAATGACGTCGGAATACCCAGTAAACATGAGCCGGTTAAAATGTGGTTGAAGAAACGTTAAGGTCGTATAATTATGGTATAGGTAGAAAATATTACCATGTTCGATATACGGTAATTTTTCAGTAAAATATTAATCTTTGTCTCTCCACAAATATTATACGATTTTTATTACACGTACATTTAAACAACGGTTTCTAGACTAATAATCAACGTTTTGTTTACTAGTTCAATTGCTAATTTAAATTCGTTAAAAACCGGTATATTTATAGATATTAAAATACAAATTTTCTACGTTTCATCGTCAACGTTTTGTTGTGGTAAGCGAGATTCGTAGTATAAACGTGTGGTAAAACCGTTTATATTTCTAGTCTTATGAACAGTTAATATACATGTTTTATTCCTTCACCGGTAACACAAGTTTAACGTTTCATTCACTGCTTTTCTACAACATTTAAACAACGGTTTCTAGACTAATATTCAACGTTTTGTTTACTAGTTCAATTGCTAATTTAAATTCGTTAAAAATCGGTATATTTGTAGGTATTAAAATACAAAATTTCTGCGTTCCATCATCAACGTTTTATTGTGGTAAGCGAGATCCGTAGTATAAACGTGTGGTAAAATCCATTATATTTCTAGTCTCATGAACAGCTAATATACATATTTTATTCCTTCACCAGTAACACAAGTTTAACGTTTCGTATAGTTACCATACCTTGCCAATATGTTCTCATTAATTGTTTAATAATTAAGTCAATACACTTTTGATCTACTGATCACATGTAATACGTGAAAATTACGTCGTACATAGACTTGTCATATCGATACACAGAATTATATACCTACTCGGGCCGAAACGTAAACAAGATTTGTTTCGTACCTTTCTGACCTTCATATCCAAGAATACTACCCTTTTCAACATAGTGAGGGCAGGAATCAACTTTTACATCATTTACTTACATATTGCGATGTTTGAATTTGGAACTATAATCATTAAATTCAAGTTTTTCTCATGTTAGCAGTGACTAAAATTCAACGTTTTGTTATCCTCCTCAGCACGTTTTTCTGATTACCTTAAATTTTGTAAACAACTGGTCATTCGATTTCCAATCTTTTTTTTCATTCGATAAACTAGTGAGTATCATCAAAAATATGAAAAAATTCAGGTGACATAACACTAGAAGTGATGATTTTATTCTAGGTAATATTGTAAAGTAGAACAATATGTTACCTCCATTTTTTCAAATTCTTTTCCTTGTGTTATTGTTAATTCCCCAACATAGAAAAAAAAATTGAAAAATCGATGAACAGATTTTTTTACAAAGGTCACCAAGAAATTACGTAGTTGAGCATATAAGTGCATCCCTTCGCGGCGTCTTTATTAATTGTAAAACATACGTTTTCCTATACCATAATGTATATATTGGAATAACCCATGCTAGGAAAGCGAGTGGCCGTAGATGAAGCTCGTGTACCATGGATGTTACATATACGTATAATGAGCGCATGTGTCAAACGACAAGCGGTCGCGAAGAATCGAGAATGTCCTAGCGTGAAATACTCGCGCCTCTTCTTCTGCCTCTGATTGGCTCGCTAGGTCAGCGTGTTGTAACTCGTGCGGTTCCTGCACGCTGAGAGCCGAGGACGACGTGCCAGAATGCCCCCCCACCACCGTTCGCGAAGGCTCTCAGCTCACGCGATCAGTGAATCAGTCTAATTTGACCAACTTCCGAGGTCAGTGCACGTCCGTGTTTATGTGAGCCTTCATAAGCTGGTAAGTACAAATGTATTTTCTATTTGGAAAAATTTATCACAATGATTCAATACAGACGAAAATGACAATACAGGCGTAAATAACCTGACAATAAAAAGAAGAAACAAATACTTTGTGATTGCGTCGTACTTGCTTTTGAACGTCGCCGAAAGGATGTAGGCACAATAGAATTGCTTGTAGATAATGCTATAAGAAGCATGTGTATGGTATGGAATATATACTGATTGCAAATAGAAGCCGCAGATATTTATTGTTAGCTTCACTGTTACTTGTGCAGGCATCGTTTTTCTTTTATAAGGTTATCCAGTGAAATAGATCGCTAACACATACGTATCATGTACGAATGAACGATCATTTAGTGGCTGCATCTTTTCCCAATAAACACACAGTGGTTGAAATGATATATAATAGACCTGTCAAGACACGTTGAGAGAACGTTGAAATGGCACATAAGGGGCCGTTCAAGTATTACGTAAGCAGATTTATTTCAATTATTTACCCCCCCCCATCCCCCTTGTCGGCAAAAGTAAGCAAAGCTCTTACCCCCTCCCCCCATGCTTACGTAAACATTTGTCAATTAATGTATTGTTTTTTTAATTTTATAATGTTATAATTATAATTTGAAAAATAAGAAAATAGATTTAGGATAGAGATTATATTTTACTGAAACGGTATTCAACATAGAGTAAAGGACAAAAATATTATATCTTACTAACATAACAAACTTATTTTAAATTTTTGGTACATATATTAAATTCAAATTAACAGTCTTCAGTCCATGAAACCCGAATCCATGATTCTAAGTTTTCGATGACATTGGATTGCTTCGATTGCTACTCAGTGTTGTGAGTCTGCTCGCTTTCATCCGATTTTGGAATGTCTACGTCATTCTCATCGAGCCATTCAACATCATGGTGCTCTAAATTTTGAATAATGCACATCAGTTCATTAGCACGACGAGCAGCGACTCTTACAGGTCTAACTTTCCTATCAGTGTGCGTGTTTAATTTCTTATGGATCTCTTCGATGTGACGATTTAGTGACTTGACGGAAGCATGATAAAGACCACATGTTTTGCATGTTCGACTTGATAGCCTCAATTGTACCGTCGGACAAAAATAATCGTATGGCATTTGCAGGAAATCTTTGAGTGAAGCTCTTAAGCGTAGAGCTAAATTGACTGGAAGATTAAGAAATTGCCCTCCTTCATCTAAAACCAAGATATCAACTGTTTGTTTTACTTTTACAGGTGGTGGAAGAAACCTGTTGTCCAGTAATCTAAATAGTCCACTTCTTGGACGACAGCATTCTGTATTTCTACATTTTACAATTTGGAGCAAGTATTGGCTTTCACGCACATGTTCTGAATACCATTTAATGTCTGGAAAATCAGGAAGATCTTGTTCACCTGCCCCAACATATTTTGCATTAACATTATAGCCATCAATTTCCATTGAACTCCATACTTCAGCTAATACTTTTCCTGCAAATTCGAAATTGGATCTTTCTAAATGTTCATCAATTGTAACGCCACGTTCATCCAAATGAGACCCAAAATGGTCATGAGGCAATATTAAACCAGCCAGTTCCCGACTAAGAGGAGCCATTCTGCGCTCTACTCTGTTATACGCACTTCTTCCGGGAGCATTGGTAGCTAAAAACAATGCATCGAGATCATGTCGCTTAAAGTGTTGTATAGCAAACCCTATGACTTTTTGATAACGCGGATTTTCATCTGGCCCTCCATCAACCGTCATGATTACCACTGGTTTTACTAGTCCATGGTCAGTTTTAGCTAATGGTCGAAACTCTTCAAGTTCGAGAAGCGTCTCGAAATCCTGAGCATGAGTATTAGCAGTAGATGAACTATGCTTTTCACTTCGAATAGCGATGTATGTTGGTCCAGAATATCCAACGGCTTGCGGTTGTCCTAGCATATTGGAAGTGATTTTGATACCAGCATAAACAGATGGTATTAATTTATGACGCTCAGCGATTACCCAATCGTGATCAGGCAATTTGATTCTATATTCCATGTGCATTAGAAGAGGTGCTTGCTTATTTGCCGCAGTTACGCCAATAGGGACTCGAGCTTTATCATCTTGAGATATGAAAAATACTTGATCTGGTCCTAGTATGGATGCTATGTTCTCTAAATAATGGATTGATGTTTCAGCGAACTTGCTATCTAAGTGGCTCTTGTGGTGATCAGTTTGAGCCCGAATGAGCTTAACAGGGACTGTCGATACATGTCTTCGTCCCTCTGCAGAATTAGATTTTCTGGGAATCAAACGAAGATATGTCCCACTGCGACTGATGTCAAATCCCATTTTACGTAATTCTTGTGTGAGTTCATCAAGAGTTTTTACGCTGCGAATAGATTCCGTTCGTCTTCTATCATCTGCTGCACTCCCAAATAAAGCTATATCCGCGATTGTTTTCAATAGTAAAGGTTGATTGCTTTCAAGATAAGGACGTCCCACTGAATCCCTCAGAGATAGTCTTTTTTTCATTTCTGGATTTTCATGACAAATATCTTCTAACTTTCTTTTCATACCATCCCTGTGTTTCTTCTGGGCAACTGCGTTTTGAACCTTCCTGTTTAAAGACTGTTTTGCTGTTTTTATTTCCTCGCGCAACTTAATGATCTGTTTATCAACTTCAGCACGGATTGACATAGTATCTCTGGCAGAATACAAAGCATTCAAATTTTTTTCGAGTAGAGCAATCTTATTTTTCATAGCTTCCTGAGAAGGTTTTGGTCTCTGTTTATCTGTATTTTTATTAATTTCGCATTGCTGTTGTGATTCATTACCGGTTTTTATTTTATCTTCTTCCTGTTTTTTAATATTTGAAGCTGGCTGTGTAATTTGTGTTTTTTCTGCAGGTTTACAGGTTGCCTAAAAATAAAAACTTTCTATGGGTTCTGCTAAAGATTCTCTTATTAAGCTACATAAATACAAAGTATGGCAATAAATATGGTAAATACAAAACCCTATGGCTTTAAATCTAATATCTTTAAACGAGCAAATCGTTCCGGTCACAAAATACAGGGTGTTATAGTCTATTCAAGTAGGTATTTAAAAGAATATAAACAATCTTGATATGTCTTTTTATTGAAATATGCAATTATAAAATCAGATATCTGTAAAGGTGCGTACAGACATCGCGAGGCTTGCGCCGCGAATGGTTCGTCTTGCATACATCAACCTGAGGCATGCTACGGCACATGTATACGTGCGAACCATTCGCGGCGCACGCCTCACGATGTTTGTACGCACCTTTATGTACTTACAGAAAAGCAATTTTTTAATATTGGTTGAGTTTTTAAATGAATCACAACAGATTTTACACAGTTTACAATTTTAAACCACATATTTCAATAAAAAGACATATAAAGATTGTTTACATTCTGTTAAATACCTATTTGAATAGAGTATAGTTTTCTGTAGGTATATATATATATATATATATATGTATAAAACTGACATCCTGTATTTTGTGACCAATTGACGGAATCAATTATAAGAAATAAATCTATATAATGAATATTACCTCTATACTTTAAGATAGGCCATAATATTTTCTAATTAGCAAAGAGAAACTTTTTGGCGATTTCTAATATTTCTAGTAGGTACTCATAGGTACCTAAAATGATTTCGTCACTCACCTTAGAAAAAAAATGTAGTAAATTGGATTTATTCTAAGTCGCTGCTTGCAATTCTTCTTCGATTCTCTTAGATACAATAATATCTAGTTCCCTGTCGGATTTTGCTTGTAATTTATAATTTCGCCACACTTTGTTGACTAACTTTTGTACATTTTGTACTTTCGTACTTGTATGAAATTTTTTAAAACTTTCAAACAATTTTTGGTATAACTTGGATTTGTCTATTTGAAATGACATCTTATTTAAACATTAAACTTTGGATAATGGAATGAATGGTAACACAAATGTTAACTTGCTTTACTATGCTTACAATACGTCTACTCGCTATAGCAGCCAAACGAAACAATACACTGATAGAGGAAATTTAGACAAGTGAACAGCGCGCGGTAATTCCCTTACTCGGTTCTAAAGCGAGTAGGGGAATTACCGCGCACTGTTCACTAAATGTATGTATTACTTGCGGGAATCCCCGAAAATGCTTTTCGTTTTCAAGCAAAGACAATGTGTGGGTTGCCATTCGTGTAAAAAAGAAAATAACTACCGATGACGTAATCATCATCTAGACTCCCCTACCCCCATGTCATCCAAAATAAGCAAAGCAAAGACCCCCCGCCTCCCCATAGTGCTTACGTAATAATTGAACGGCCCCTAGGGTTATAGAGTTGTTGAAATCGAAATTGTGTCCCAGACTTAAGGAGTGTTCCGCTAAAGCGCATCTGTCAGTGACATGGCATTTAATATTGGAGCGATGGCCAGAAATTCTATTTTTTAGATGTTGTGACGTTTGTCCAATATAACTCTTGCTACAGTCTCGACATGGTATTTTGTATACACGTTTAATTTTCTCTAAATCAGGAGTTACAGATTTAAGATGAGAAAACAGAGAAAGTTTGGTAGTATTAGAGATTTTAAAAGTAATTTCAATACCCTCGTCATTCAGAATTCTTTTGATTTGGCTAGACAGATTTCCAATGTACGGTATAGAGATAGAGTTTTTAAATTTGTCCTTAACATTAGTTTGATTGTTGGAGTCTAAATTCTAATCAATCGAGTTGTACATTTTATCCACTCTATACTTTTTGATATCATTAATGAATTTTAAAGGGTAGCCATTAGATATAAGAGTTGTTTCGACAAGTTTTAAATTTTTTTTTTAAGAAATTGAGGGTTCGAAATTCTAAGGCAGCGATCGAATAAGGATATGGCGACAGATTTTTCATGTTTCATGGGATGATGTGAATTAAAGTGAATGTATCTGCCAGACCAGGTTGGTTTATGATGCCAATCTAAAATTATAGTGTCCTTATGGTTAATAACCGTAGTGTCAAGAAAACTAATTTTACCATCTTTTTCCAACTCAAAGGTGAACTGTATACGTGGGTGAAAATTGTTAAACTTAGTAAGAAGGAGTTGTAGGTTTTCCTTCTTCACACACGTTATAATATCGTCTAGGTATCGATAGTAAAAAGGGAGGCCAAACGGAAGATGTGAAATGATTTTTTTTTTCCAAATGTTCAAGTACTAAATTCGCTACTACTGGGCTAATTGGTGAGCCCATTGCTACTCCAAAAATTTGTTGGTAGAATTTATCTTTGTAAGCGAAATAGCATGAATCTAAACAAAGTTTAGTGGCTGCGAGGAATTCTTTTTTATTTATGTTGGTGTGAGGTTTTAAGTTGGGCCAGTTTTTACTGATTATAGATATTGCTAAATTGGTTGGAATGTTGGTAAACAGTGATTTGACATCTAAGGATACTAACAGGTGTTCAGGAGGGATTGGTGTATTCCTGATTTTGTTTGCAAAAGACCAAGTGTCCTTGATGTGATAGTTAGAAGTACCTGTTATGTTAAATAGAACACAAGAGCAAAATCTTGAAATTTTGTAGGTGGGAGAATTGATGTTACAAACAATTGGTCTGAGAGGTACATTTTCCTTATGAATTTTAGGTAGAAAATATATTTTGGGAGGAAGAGAGTTGTACGTTTTAAGGTTTTTAGCAGAATTGGAATCTATAAATTTTTTCTGTTGCCATAGGCTTATCATATCATTGACTTGTTTTTGTATTTTAATGGTGGGATCACGAGAGATAAGAGTATAAGTACTAGAGTCATTAAGTATATCTTGGCATTTTTGTTCAAACTCCATCTTATCCATGACGACTGTAATGTTGACTTTGTCGGCATCGGTGACTACTAGGTGGTTATTTTGTTTTAAAAATTCTTTGGTTTGTTCTACTTTCGAAGTTATTTGAACGTGAGATTTGGGAGGATGTTTGCCAAGTCTGTTGCCAATGAGTTGGCTAATATTTGATCTTACTTTATCTTTGGTGATTCCACTTTTGTTGATGAGAGCTAATTCTACGCTACTTACAATATCATCAATAGGTAACTTTATATTGTTACATGGTAAACCATGATTCGGACCGAGTGATAAGGTATCTTTGATTTCAGAAGGTAACTCTGTCTTAGATAAGTTAACTAACCGGTTGTTGGTGTGAAATTCTTTAGGAGTCTGTCTAGACTTAAGTTTGTTCAATTTTTTAATATTATCAGTCTTAATGACATTAAATAAACGATTGGCCTTCTCTATGTCCAAGTTGAAATTTTTATAATCTAAGTTAGTAAACCTAAAATTCATAAGGAAAATGTACCTCTCAGACCAATTGTTTGTAACATCAATTCTCCCACCTACAAAATTTCAAGATTTTGCTCTTGTGTTCTATTTAACATAACAGGTACTTCTAACTATCACATCAAGGACACTTGGTCTTTTGCAAACAAAATCAGGAATACACCAATCCCTCCTGAACACCTGTTAGTATCCTTAGATGTCAAATCACTGTTTACCAACATTCCAACCAATTTAGCAATATCTATAATCAGTAAAAACTGGCCCAACTTAAAACCTCACACCAACATAAATAAAAAAGAATTCCTCGCAGCCACTAAACTTTGTTTAGATTCATGCTATTTCGCTTACAAAGATAAATTCTACCAACAAATTTTTGGAGTAGCAATGGGCTCACCAATTAGCCCAGTAGTAGCGAATTTAGTACTTGAACATTTGGAAAAAAAAAATCATTTCACATCTTCCGTTTGGCCTCCCTTTTTACTATCGATACCTAGACGATATTATAACGTGTGTGAAGAAGGAAAACCTACAACTCCTTCTTACTAAGTTTAACAATTTTCACCCACGTATACAGTTCACCTTTGAGTTGGAAAAAGATGGTAAAATTAGTTTTCTTGACACTACGGTTATTAACCATAAGGACACTATAATTTTAGATTGGCATCATAAACCAACCTGGTCTGGCAGATACATTCACTTTAATTCACATCATCCCATGAAACATGAAAAATCTGTCGCCATATCCTTATTCGATCGCTGCCTTAGAATTTCGAACCCTCAATTTCTTAAAAAAAAAATTTAAAACTTGTCGAAACAACTCTTATATCTAATGGCTACCCTTTAAAATTCATTAATGATATCAAAAAGTATAGAGTGGATAAAATGTACAACTCGATTGATTAGAATTTAGACTCCAACAATCAAACTAATGTTAAGGACAAATTTAAAAACTCTATCTCTATACCGTACATTGGAAATCTGTCTAGCCAAATCAAAAGAATTCTGAATGACGAGGGTATTGAAATTACTTTTAAAATCTCTAATACTACCAAACTTTCTCTGTTTTCTCATCTTAAATCTGTAACTCCTGATTTAGAGAAAATTAAACGTGTATACAAAATACCATGTCGAGACTGTAGCAAGAGTTATATTGGACAAACGTCACAACATCTAAAAAATAGAATTTCTGGCCATCGCTCCAATATTAAATGCCATGTCACTGACAGATGCGCTTTAGCGGAACACTCCTTAAGTCTGGGACACAATTTCGATTTCAACAACTCTATAACCCTAGCTACAGAACCGAACTGGTATAAACGTATCATTGAGGAAATGATCCATATCTTTGAGAACAAAAGGAACTCTGTTAACAAACGTACTGATATTGAACATCTTAGCCACTTATACTCAAACATTCTCTAGTTTCATAATTTAGTTTTCAAATTTTGGCGCCCTTTTCTCCGATTGGTCATCTGCCATTGAAATCCATGACATTCGAACATAGATCAATATCACACTGCATTACCATAGATTTACGGATCGATTCCCGCTAGCCTTCACTTCCGTCCGAAATCCTGAACTGAAAGCAACACCTAAGCATGTACTGGTTGTCAATTTTTGTGAGTAATCTATCCAAATTTAACTGATCTCTTTTTCAATTCACATTTCCACACTCTTATTAAGTACTCTTTCCGCCATAATTCATTTCTTATTAACGTATTTTTCCTCTTCTCAACCATCCGTCAAAACTTTGACGCATAACCTAAAACTGTCACTCAAACATGTTTGTGTAACTGTTTAATTTTTCACCTATTTTTGCAACAAGAAGTATTCGTATCAACTTATCTTCATGCTTTCAATCCACAATTGTGTTTTGAAGCACCACCTTTTTTTGTTAATTATTATAGAAATTTTTCCTGAGGATGGTCGGCAGGGCCCGGCCGAAACGTCGATTATTATTTTTACGTTTTGCAAATTATTAAACGTCTTCTCCGGACCGGAATTTCGACTAACGTCTTCTTCATTCTACCTCCTGGTCACGAACTTTCTTCATAAATATATATTGTTACAAAGGGTGAAATCACCCCTTTGCCCCTCTTTAATGATCTAGTAGTCGGCATAGATAAAAGACGTTTATAAACCTCTTATGTCTTTGAAAAGAATAAGGTTGCTGCGTCAACCAACATTATTGTAAAAACAGTCTTGTTTCAGACTTGAAACAAGAAACACGTATATTGCATTAAAAGCATTTGTCACGATATTTTTGTTCACGCCTTTGATTTGATAATAAGTAAACTCGCGGATCCATATTTATTAACGTAACGCCTCAAACGTTACATTGGTGTCAGAAGTGGGATCTTGAGTTCTTATTAATTGAGTCAATTCAGTGCGGGAACTTTAATTATGAGTAGCAGTCGTTTGACGCGCTCACGTCGAAGAGAAAGTAGCGGAGAAGAACCTTTCGTTATGGAGAATCCGCGGGTCCCTGAAACGATTCCATCACCTTCAGTGGACCCTCTTTCAAGTCCTTCGACAATCTCTCAAATTGATCTGTTAAAGATCTTAACACAACAACAAGAAGCGGCAAGACAACAACAAGAAGCTGCTACTCAACATCAACAACAACTAATCCAGCTGCTTCAAGAACAACAAGAACATCGGAGGCGAGAAGCGGAGGCTCGAGAGCGTTCAGAAGCTAATCTTCAGGACCTTCTTCGGACGACTGGAGAGGCTCGAGAGCGTTCAGAAAATAATCTTCAAGACCTTCTTCGGACGACTGTGGCAGCTCTTCAGTCCGTTCATCAAATGAGTGGCACTGGAGAACCGGCTGTAACACCACAGGGTTCTAGAGTCGCTACTCCTGTTCCCTCTCCTGTTCCCTCGCCTGTTCCTGTTCCCGTTGTTCCAGAGATTCAACATCCAGGTCGATTCCAGGATGTTCCTGAATCAAGGTCTGTGCCTTTTATTAGGAGAGTAGATGAATCTCCAATTAGTAGAATGAGAGTAAATAATGAGGCTGGTTTTTCCGAGTCTTTGACTCAAGTTCGGCCTCAATGTTCTCATTTTAATCAATTAAATAATTCGAGATTTCCTGAGGTTGCTTCTCAGATTAATGAGAAACCTCTTTATCCTTTAAAACCGCCAATATTTGACGGAAAAATTCCATAGGCAGACTATGAACGCCAGTTTAATACAATTGCTAAACATAATCGGTGGGACTCCGCCATGAGGGCCCACAGTCTTGCCTCCTGTCTTCGAACGCCGGCTTTGAACGTTTTAACGGCGTTGTCTGAGGAAGAAATTTCTGATTATGGAAAACTTAGTTCTGCATCAAAGTTGAGGTACGGAAATGACCACTTAACGAAACTGTACACGGCACAATTACAGACAAGAAGACAAGGACGAGACGAAGACCTCGCGTCTCTTAGTCAAGATATCGAACGGCTTTCTCGTATAGCTTTGCCGGATCACGAGCCGTCTCGTAACTTATTAGCAACGCAAGCTTTTTTGAATGCGATTAATGATCCAGAGATTAAAATGGCCGTTGGAACGTCAGGCCTCACTTCTCTGCGGGAGGCAACAGCCAGGGCCCTCGAGGTGGAGGCAATGTGAAAGCGATATTTTGGGCTGAGCAAGCTTCGTCGGATTGAGGTGTCTGAAAACGCCTCAAAAAGGCGAAGTTTTGAATACTCGGAGGAGTCAAAACCTCAAAATTATAAAAATAGAAATAACAGTAACAATTTTAAATCAAGAAATCGAGGTTCTTTTCAAAACCAACAAAACCAGCGTATAAATAAGAACGTGGTCGTGACAAGTCAAACTAGCCTGACTTGTATATTTTGTAAAAAAACAGGTCACGACGCTAATCATTGTTTTCTAATTAAAAAAATTAGTGGAAAACCGATGCAAGGTTCGAATCCAAATTCTTATAATTGGCGTAAGAAAAATATAGAAATGGGGGAAGCAGATCCTCAATCGAGTTCTTCAACAGGAACTCACCCAAAAAACTAATTCTAGATGATTTGTTGGGGCGAAAATCATCGCAGATTGTTAGTAGTGAAAGCCCTCTTAGAGAACAGTTTTTAATTAGAAGTCTACGACAGTCTGGTCTTTACGCGCGCGGTACTGTAAATGGCGTCGATTGTCTATGGGTAATAGACACGGGCGCGGAAGTAACCGTAGTTCGATCGGATCTCTTTAAATCCGATGACCAGATTGTTCCCTCTTTTTCTCTGCGAACAGCCACTAGAGAGACGACCCCGGTTTTGAGACAGGCTACTGTCCAAATTAACCTTTTTGGGTGTATTGACTCTCCACATAAGGTTTTTATAGCAGATATAGAGGATGAAGGTATTTTGGGAATAGACTTTCTTACAGCTCATAACTGTGTTATCTCGACTAAGAGAAATTCACTAGCTTCAAACAATCGCGAAATAACTCTTTGTACGAATAGGAATGGAATTTATTGGACCCCTCCTGGAATTCGAGAAATAGAACTTTCAGAGGATGATTTGCAACGACATTTTCCTCTTCATTTACGGAGCCTTGTTGAGTAATCTTCGATTTCGTTAAAATCAGCTCAGGTAGAATCGTTTAAATCTCTTTTGCTAGAGTTTATAGATTCTTTCGCCAAAGATAGTGGTGATAAGGGCCGATGTACTTCTGTCAAACACAAGATCGACGTCGGAGAGAGTTCACCAATCAAACAAGCTCCTCGAAGACTCGCTCTCAACGCCCGAGAAGAGGTGAAGAAGCTTGTGGAAGACATGCTGAAGAACGATGTGATTGAACCATCGTCTAGTCCCTGGGCCTCACCAATCGTCCTTGTTAACAAAAAGGACGGATCCAAACGATTTTGTATCGATTACAGGAAGCTGAACGATATAACGAAGAAAGATTCTTACCCTCTACCCAGAATCGACGAGACACTCGACCTGATAGCTGGTGCAACTTGGTTCAGCACCATAGATCTTCAGAGCGGATACTGGCAGGTCGAAATGGATCCTCTAGATAAAGAAAAAACAGCTTTTGTTACGGGTTTAGGAGGATTATGGCAGTTCAAGGTCATGCCGTTTGGTTTGAGTAATGCCCCGGCTACCTTTGAACGAATGATGGAAGCTGTTCTCCATGGGCTCACGGGCAAAATATGCCTCGTTTATTTAGACGATATAATCGTTTTTGGCAAGAACTTTGAAGAAGAAGTTCAAAATCTCAGACAAGTTTTCGCTAGGCTGAAGCAAGCAGGTCTGAAAATGAGCCCGAAAAAATGTCATCTGTTCCAGAAAGAAGTAGGCTTCCTCGGACATATCGTTTCAGCACAAGGTGTAAAGACCGACCCATCTAAAATGGAGAAGGTTTCTTCTTGGCCGACACCTAAGAATAAAGAACAAATTCAAAGCTTTTTAGGCCTTTGCACGTATTACGGAAGATTTGTGAAAGGTTTCGCTAGTATAGCTAAACCTCTCCATCATTTGACCGGAATCAAGATTTCTTTTGACTGGACCCCGGAATGCCAAGAGGCTTTTAAGAAATTAAAAGAAAATCTTATTTCTTCGCCGATTTTAGCTTATCCAGAGGTCGAAATTCCTTTTATTTTAGATACGGATGCATCTCTTTCAGGAATAGGCGGGGTTCTGTCACAAATTCAGGGAGGTCAAGAGAGAGTGATAAGCTATTTCAGCAGAGTTTTGAGTAAAACCGAGAGGAATTATTGTGTCACTCGTAGAGAGCTTTTAGCTGTTGTTAAGACCGTAGTACATTTTCACCATTATTTGTACCACAGGAAATTTTCGATACGTACAGATCATGCTTCTCTCAGGTGGCTACTTTCGTTTGAATCTCCCGAAGGTCAGGTAGCTAGATGGTTAGAAAGGCTCGGTCAGTACGATTTTGATATTCGTCATCGAGCAGGAATTCATCATGGAAACGCCGATGCTCTCTCTCGAAGACCCTGCGAGGAAATGCCAGAGTGTAAACAGTGTGCACGATTAGAGAAAAATCGTGACCCCTCTCTTATAATACGGAAGATTTCTTTCGAAAATAACCAGGAGGGATGGAGAAAATCGCAACAAGAGAACGACACTTTGAATCAAGTGAAGTCTTGGAAAAAAGCAGAAACTCGCCCGGAATGGCAGGATATATCTTTAGCCGAGTTAGATTTGAAAATTTATTGGGCTCAATGGGACTCTATTCTTTTAATTGATGGAATTTTATACCGAAAATGGGAATCTGCAGACTTGAAAGAAATCAGGTGGCAACTTTTGGTTCCCAGGTCAGGAGTTCCAGAGATTCTTGCTCTTCATCATGATTCTCCTGCAGGCGGACACTTCGCTTCGAATAAAACTCTGGGCAGAATTCGCAACTTCTACTTTCGGCCCCGTTGCCGGACGGACGTTGAAGATTGGTGTAGACGATGTCGAATCTGCACGGCAAAGAAAGGACCTCGAGCGAAGGGACAAAGCTCTCTTCAAATTTACAACGTGGGAGCTCCATTTGAAAGGATAGCAATGGATATTCTTGGACCTCTCCCGATAACCCATTCTGGAAATAAATATGCTTTGGTTATTGCTGATTATTTTACTAAGTGGCCAGAAGTGGTCCCTCTCGCTGATCAAGAAGCCTCTACTGTAGCGCAGGCATTCGTTAAAGAATTTATTTGTAGACACGGAGTTCCTCTAGAACTTCATACTGATCATGGCCGAAATTTTGAGTCGACCTTAATGAAAGAGGTTACTCAGATTTTAGGGGTTAGAAAAACTCGTACAACTCCTTTGCATCCGCAATCTGACGGCATGATAGAGCGTCTGAATCGGACTTTACTACAATATTTGTCGTCCTTCGTAGAGCAGAATCAGAGAGACTGGGACTCCCGGATCCCTTTCTTCCTCTTATCTCACAGATCTGCGATTCACGAGACGACGAAACAGACGCCAGCCCTCATGCTTACTGGAAGAAATCTTCGACTTCCGTCAGATTTGGAAAAAGGCCCTGTTCCTGTGCAAAGACAGCATCAAACAGATTATGCCTTTTTATTACAACAACGTTCAGAAGAAATTCATCACTTTGCTAGGAATAGAATTTCTATGGCTTCAGATAAATTAAAAACTCGTTATGATATTTGAGCCAGAGATTTAAAATTTAATCCTGGAGATTCTGTTTGGCTCTTTTAACCTCGAAGACAGAAAGGACGATGTCCAAAGCTACAAAGAAATTGGGAAGGCCCTTACTTAGTGGTTAACCGAATAAATGATGTTGTTTATAGAATCCGAAGATCTCCTCATTCGCGTCAGAAAGTGGTTCACTTGGATCGTCTTGCTCCTTTTGAAGAGGATCAACCTGGAACAATTTCTCCAAGACCAGGGACATCCTTCGAGGTTAGATCTTCAATCGAACACCCTTAACGACTGTGATCGACTTGACCTTTTTTACAGTCGGTTATCGATTGGGTGAAGAATTTACCTTTCGGAATTCATTTGAGTAAAATTCGACCGCTTACGATTATTATAGAAGGGAATATCGGATGCGGAAAAACAACTTTCACCAAGAGGTTTTTAGCAGATCGCCAGGTCTGTACACTCTTAGAACCTCTTGAAGAATATCGAAATGTAGCTGGAATTAATCATTTAGATTTGATGTATCAGAACCCAGATCGTTATTGCTATTATTTTCAGCATTTCGCTCAAATGGTTATGTTAGATAGACATCTGCAGACGATTTCATTGCCTGTAAAGGTGATGGAATGATCGATATTCAGTAGCAATTGTTTTGTAGAAGCTCGTCGAAGGTGAGGTAATTTTCGCGACTTCGAATCTCATTTATTGACAAAAAATTTTGATCTTCTCATTCGCTCGCCTGAGCTCAGAGTAGATTTGATTGTTTATTTGCGAGTTTCCCCAGAAACTTCTTTTGCTCGAGTCAGTTCTCGTTCTCGTGAGGGAGAATCGAGTATTTCTTTAGAGCTACTCAGAACTATTCATGAGGTTCATGAAGATTGGCTAATAAAACAAACCTTTTCTTCTTTGTCGGCTCCTGTTTTGGTTATCAATGCAGAATCCACAACCGACCAAGTTTATTCTAGTTTCTATCTCGCTATGTCACTCGGACAAGGTTAAGGTGTTTTTAAAAAAAAAAAAAAAAAAACTTTTCCGATTCAATGGGAGAATTTATTTACTAAATACAATTTTAATTAAAGAGGGAAATAACGGATAACATTCAGAGTTTTTCTTATTTCTTCTTTAACCATTTCACACTCGTCACATCCATCCGCCTTTCTTACTGTTACGTACAGGCTTTGTCCGCAGAGGTAACATTTTGCTTTTGCGTCATGGAAAGTGATGTGAAAGGAGACTTTATGTTCAAACAATTCGGGTTTTGAGCTAAAAAATGATGATGTTTTCTTATTTTCTTATAAATTATCTGTGTTTCTCACTGTAGTATACTTACTGGAAATCGTAGCAGCCTTGGCAAAGGTAATCCGTCTTATCTTTTTCTAAAATTCCGTTTAATTGTCCACATGACATTTCTTTCCATTTGGAGTTCAAAAAATCGGAGATTTCTTTTGTGGAAAGTTTCTCAAGGTTGTCCGTGGGAGTTTTTCTTAATAATGCCGCCGCATTTAATGAGGTGTGTGCTTTTGAAATCATTGAAGTCAACGGAGTTGGTCTGTCTTTGATGAAAGCTTTTCTTACAATGATTTGTTATTTCTGAGTTGCTAATCAATTTGAAATTTGTTTTCTTTGATTGTTTCCTTCTAGAAATTTCTTCTTCAGAATCGAGTTTTGTGTCGGATAGGCTTTGGTTTAAGGAATAATGTGAAAAGAGCCACGATTATTTTTCGAGGTCGATGAGCGATTGCTTGATTTTCACATTTTATTAACCTTAAGTGTCAGTTTTTGTGAGCACTTTTTCAGGTTATTTGACACAGCCCTTTCCTTTCAATCTTCCCCGATTCCTGAGGATGACTAGTGGTTTTATTTTGAAGAAGGACGCAGAAATAATTCAGATAAGATCGTTTCTTTTCTTTTGAATACATATTCAATTTATTTTATTGAAGTATTCTCCCAAATTCACTTAGTGAATTTGAATTGTTTTACCATCACTCACATTTGTCCTTCCAAAACTCTAGGGTGAACTATTTTTAAGAAGTCACCCCACGATTTCCTTATTTCATATAAAGAGAAGTCTGTTTTCGTCTTATTTGGTCCTGGAATTGTCGGTTCCCGGTTCGATGTTTTCATCCGAACTTGTTTCGGAGGGATCCTTCATAAAGAAGATTGAATTTCTTCCCGACATCAATCTGGGCCGTTGCGGATAACTTTGAATTCATGAAGCCACATAACACTTAATAACACTAACCTTTATAAAACATGGCACATAAATTTTTGAGATTATTTAACGCTCAACTATCTGCTCAAGGTTTTCTGTGGTTTACCTTGAGACTGTGGGCAAATGCCAGATAGTAAAAAAGGGAGTTTTTAAATTTTTAGAGCCACAGCTCTAACTCACCTTTGAGCACTGACTACTAGAATACTTTTATAATTGTTTTATCTTTCCCGAGTCGGGACGACTCTTTTACTCGGGGGGGAGTAGTGTTACAAAGGGTGAAATCACCCCTTTGCCCCTCTTTAATGATCTAGTAGTCGGCATAGATAAAAGACGTTTATATACCTCTTATGTCTTTAAAAAGAATAAGGTTGCTGCGTCAACCAACATTATTGTAAAAACAGTCTTGTTTCAGACTTTAAACAAGAAACACGTATATTGCATTAAAAGCATTTATCACGATATTTTTGTTCACGCCTTTGATTCGATAATAAGTAAACTCGCGGATCCATATTTATTAACGTAACGCCTAAAACGTTACAATATATATATATATATTATAATTCTTGATTCACATTTAAAAGAAGGGAAATTTGAAAAAAAAAATTTCTTACATTACTTAAATTTTCTCAAATTATATATAATTATCAGAAAAATCCTATACATTTTTCGATTATCTGCTAGGATGTTAATTAAAACGAAAATATTATTCTTTAGAAAAATCCTATTTAATTCACTTTGTAAATTGTAATTTGGAACATTTACACAATGAATTAGAAATAATTATGGAATATAAAGAGAACACACATATAGATGGATTGATATTTATTTCATATTTTGAATTCTTAAAAATTATTTGTTCTTCAATTAAAGAAACATAATTTACTGAAATAAATCATTTTTCATTTTATTGAATTATTTAACTTGATTACCTCTATTTATATTCCATTATATTAATGTATAATATGAATATATAAATATATTCATATATACATGTGTGTGTGTGTGTATATATATATATATTGTAACCAATAATTTTGAAATAATAATAAAGTTGAGGGTAAAACGATAGAACGATAATTGGTTACCCTACGGCGCAGTCACTAACCTGAATAATTAGATAGAGAGAGAGATACTAAGGGAGAAAGATATGATTGTTGGGCGTCAGACGCACATGCGTCAAAAATAGATCATTAGAGAAAAAGACAAAGACGAAGGTAAAGGTAATAGATAAAGGTAAGGTCAGGTTCTACGACGGTTTTGCACAGTTCGCTCAGAGAGACAAGATAACGGTAGAGGGGCGGAGTCGAATCCAATAGATGAAGTAAGAAACAGGTGAAGCAGGAATAATGTCAAATATATTAAGCAAGAAGCGATAAGTTTAATGACAAGCAAGCAGCTGAAGAGATTGAGATACAATTACGATAAATGCGATAATTAACAATATTTACAGCCAGAGAAAGGTTAAGCGAGAGAGTTAACAATTAACGGAACGTTTTCCGAATAAGCGGGAAATATGCGCAAGCTCGCGACACTAACGGTAATGATTAACACGGTTTCATGATAGATAGGCAGAACAAAAAAAGATATACTGTACTTAAATTAAGCGGTAAGCAAATAAATCATAAAATATGATAAGCGATTATAAACACATGCGAAATACAACAATTGTAATAGTTATCACATTACCAAAATGATCAGAAATAGGCAGACAGGGAATTATGAATTACAAGGTAAATTCAAGCGACAGGTCAAATAGGAAATTATCATAAGATATAGGTACTGAAAGATAATACGTAGTCTCTAGTTTGCGGGAAGTGCGAGAGAAAGAGAAATAATATTCGGTACGATGAAAGATAATTCAAGATAAGGCGAACAATATTCAAGATAATTAATATGCAACGTACGGCAAACCAAATAGACTACGGACAACTACGATCAGCGATATTAGCGAAGAAAATAGTGAAAAAGATGTTATGCGATACGGCGTAATACTCCAATGTCAAATGAACGACGAGCGGGACCGCGCAGCGATGTAAGATCGCTCCCGCGGTACACTCACTAAGATACGATAATCAACGGTAATAGGTAAAGAGACAGATATGAACTAATCAGAGAAAATATAACAAAATAGCAATGCTCAATAGCTAAGATAAAAATTGATCCTTTAACGGAACGCGCTGCTAGACAGCGATATAAGACATTCAAATATTCCAGAAGAGAAAGATAATAAAATAAACAATAGTCGCTACAATGCGTAAGTAATAGTCAACTAGTCGCGAAGTTACTTGCTATAAGACAGAGAGAGGGACAAGATAAGAGATAAGAGAGAATAAGGTACGAGCCCAGGTGGCTTAAGCAGACCAACTGCAAGATAAAGAGAAAAGATACGAGCCCAATTGGCTCAAGCAGACCAACTGCAAGGTAAAGAGAGAAAGAGATAAAGGTGAAGGTACGATATATTGCAAGTAATCTCGTGGCTTCACAAAATAGAAAAGGAACCTCACTTACGTAAAAGAAGATATAACAGGTGCGACAGAATGCGATAAGGTAGCGATAAGACACAGAAGATTACGATAGCACACCGGTATGATACGAGAACTGAACGTAGAGTGACGAGATGAGCGATGATCCTGATTTTCGTCGAGCTGCTGTCACGTGATTCTTCCTCAAATTTTCGGTATTTTAATTGGACCAGCAGGTCGCGTAGGCCTGGTCCATGGGTAGGCGGCGATAATCCCTCGCCGCTGGTTTTTCTTTTCCCTCGACGACAGGTATCAGGGTATCGGGACGTCGAAAGGTGGTTAGAGATGTTTTTCTTCAGCTATGCGGTATTGTCGGTGAGAGGGGGGGGGGGGGGGAGGTCGTACTGCTCATGTGTTGCGATATTGAGGTGTGCGGCAATATTACGTCACCGGTCCTTTGGACTTGCGATCGACTGTAACTCACTCCTTGCTTTAATGGTACTCCCCGTTGTAGCTATTTCGTCGGCGCTGCATCCCGGCCCTCGCTCATCAAAGCCCTCATGCCGGAACGATCTGGTGGTGATGGCCCTCAACCCGGATCCCCACACTAGATCCACCAGATCCACGTGGTCAGCATATCATTAGCCTATTCCACGCCGCAGTCCTTCGATAAGACGGTTCGTGGAGAGAAAACCGTCTTCTATTGGATAGTCAACGACTTAGTAGATGTTAGGGTCGGTTCAGCTCCAGGCTGATAAGTATCGTCGATGGGAGTCTTTGTTGTGTTTTTGACGCACAGCCCTGTACGCCGCCTAACGATGCATCCGAGCGGTAGAAGCATTCGTTCGTGGTTCGGCTCCTGGCCGATAAGTCTCAAACAGTTGGAGGTGCTGTTTGTGCATCACGCACGACCCTGTTCGACAACTAGATAGGCATCCATCGGGAGTGGTTTCAGCGGTATTCGTTCGTCTGTAGTCGGTGGTGGTCGATGTTGAGCTGGTACGTGACCCCTGTCAGGCAGTGTCCTGGTATCTTGACGCGAAGGTCTCGCGGATGGTTTTCGAAAAGCATTACAGAAATAGAAAATAGCATACAATTAGCTTAGTAAAGAGACTTCAACTTAAAGATAATTAGTCGTTCATTTTTGGAGTATTGGCCTCAGACGTGCTTTCGTTATTTTTAGCGATATCTGCACCTAGGGGAATGCGATAATTAAACAAAGTGACGAGGTACGAAATACCACGTCACATATATATGTATACGTCATATATATATATATATACATATATATATATATATATGTATATCATAATTTTTAATTTACTTTTAAAAAAAAAGAAATTTCTGAAAAGAATTTTTTTGACATGATTTATATTTTTGAAAATTATACATAATTATTAGAAAAATCCTATATATTTTTCAATCATCTGCTCACATATTAATTAAAATAAAATATTATTCATTAGAAAAATGCCGTTTAATTCACTTTATGAATTGTAATTTGGAACATTTATACAATGAATTAGAACCAATTATAAAATTTAAAGAAAACATCCTGATAGATGGATTATTATTTATTTAATTTCATATTGTCAATTTTCAGAAATTAATTATTCCTTAATTTGAGATAAATAATTCATTCGAATAAATCATTTTTTATTTCATTAAATTGTTCAACTTAATTACTTTCATTTATATTCTAATATATTAATGTATATTATAAATATATTCAAATATATATATATATATGTGTGTGTGTGTATATATGTATATATATTATAATTTTTAATTTACTATTAGAAAAAGGGACATTTTGAAAAACAAAAATTTTTTTTACGTCATTTAAATTTTTTGAAATTATGTATAATCATTCGAAAAATCCTATATAATTTTTGATTATCTGCTCACATATTGATTAAAATGAAAATATTATTCTTTAGAAAAATCCTATTTAATTTACTTCATAAATTGTAATTTGGAACATTCATATGTTACGCCCCGACGTACCGCCTTGGCGTAACTTTTTCAAGATTCCATTTCATTTTATTGCTTTTATTTCTTCAATGCACAGATATCATTTCATTAAAATCTCATATTCTAATATCGGCGAGTTCCACCGCTCCTGGCAAAAGTCACGTAGAGACCAACAATGATCCCTAGTATAAGGTTCAAAATTGTTTATCATAACTGGTACCAAGAACTGAGATAGGAGATTGCTGAATTAGCATCAGTAGCGCTCAGACTGGAAATATGCCTCTTTTTAAGTTAAAATTATAATCAATAACTAGGATAAACCACTACCTTTAGAACCACCAAATTAAAATAGATTACTTATTGGAATGTATGAATGAATGTGTGAACATTGCATGCAAATATCTTTTGTTCATATTTTCAATGTGTCACCGATGAGATTGAGAACCGTCGGCACACCGTCGAAGAGCGAGAAGTAACGCTGACCGTGTGGATTTGGGCACCAGGAGGTCGCCCTCGCACCTCTTCGGCAAATTACCGTTGTGACTAATTACAACTGCAGTTCCTTGGACCCTCGGGCGCAAGAAGCCGCGTCCTTCGTCTGTCAAGTCGCGAAGTGCGTGGACGTAAACCCGGATTAGCCCTCTCGAGCAAGAGTAACGTTTGGAAAATCTTAGTTGTGACCGACCTAAAGTCTCGCGCTAATTCGTCAAATTCGAGCATTCAGTTATTCTGTTAATTGCAAGAGACTCACTATCTTCTTTATTTCCATCTTTTCTGTTCTTTACTAAATCTCATCATTTCGCGAATAGACATTTTTATGATATTCCATTTTCCACAATTAAATTGAGTTCGGCCCTGATTCAAGCGAATCAGGTAATCTTAAGTAAAAATAATAATAATTACACTATCATTTTTAATAAATAATCGTTCCAATCAATTTTAACTTATCATCAAAATCAGAAAACAGACACTTTCAAACTTTCGATAACAAGATATCATTCTAAATTCACAAAGACTAAGTGACCAACGTTCAACATCATTCGATTCATCAACTCTTCCAAATTTGAGGTGAGGCCCCTGGTCCAGCATTCTACCGACGCAGACCGACACGATCCGACGGCTCTCAATCTCGTCGACCGATTCACCAAAAAGCTAAGTCAATCCGAGTGTTAATCTTCGAAATTAGACGAATTCTTGTTTCACCTTGATAATCAAAAACTATTTCAGTAAATTCACAACAACCAAGTCTAGAATTGGTGGCTAGCTTCACTACCCCCAATTAAATTGTACTTATTGTTTCCAAGAATTAACGAATAAGACTTAACAATTATATATATATAATCGATTTAAGATAATCTAAAAAGAGAGATACAATACAATAATCACGACCAGCTAGTTATAACCATCGTTCAGAGTAGATGTTCCTGGTACCAAATAATAATATCCTCTAGAATAGTACGACACATGATTTTTATGAACTTGAAGACTTTATAAATTGTTATTTTCGGCTCATATATATATATTTATCACCATTGATTGTTATCAAACATTTCAATAACCAAATCGAAACAGAATATACCTAATCTTTTACCAGTCAAATTATATTAATCATTCATTTTGAACGACCTTCTACCTATTTTTATTATTGTAATTGCCTCGACAATTTAAACAAACCTCACAGACCTGTACAGGTCTATAGCAACACGATCCTACAAATTACCGGCTTATCGAAAGGTAAGTCTTTTTCTCAGTTTTAATTATTATTCATTGTCGTTACGTGGGAGCTAGATTATTCAATTAATCATTAACTACCACCGCTCAGTACACCCTCACCCCCACGTAACATATACAATGAATTAGAAATGATAATGAATTTTACCGAAAACATACAAATGGATAGATTATTATTTATTTGATTTCATATTTTTGATTTTTGAAAATTGACTATTCTTTGATTAGGAAGAAATAATTTATTCAAATAAATCATTTTCATTTTATTCAATTATTTAACTAATTCACCTCCATTTATATTCCATTATATTAATGTATAATATGAATATATATAAATAAATATATATATATACATGTGTGTGTGTGTATAAATATACATATATATATATATATATATATATATATGTATAAAACGATCTTCTAATAAAACGATTCTTCTAATGAATAATATTTTTATTTCAATTGATATGTGAGCAGATAATTGAAAAATTCATAGGATTTTTCTAATGATTATATATAATCTTCAGAAATTTAAATGATGTAAAAAAAAATGTTTACCTCGAAATTTTACTTTTTTTAAAAGTAAATTGAAAACAATAATATATATATATATATATATATATATATATATATATATATTTACACACACACTTATATATATATATATATATTTATATATATTTATATTATACATTATTATAATAAAATATAAATGGAGCTAATTAGGTTAAATGATTTAATAAAATAAAAAATGATTCATTCAAATGAATCATTTTTCTCAAAGTAAAGAATAATTAATTTTTAAAAATCAAAAATATGAAATTGAATAAATAATAATTTATCTATCTGTATGATTTCTCTCAATTTCATAATCAGTTCTGATGCCTTGTATGAATGTTCCAAATTTCAATTCATAAAGTAAATTAAACGGCATTTTTCTAATGAATAATATTTTTATTTTAATTGATATGTGAGCAGATAATTAAAAAATATATAGGATTTTTCTAATGATTATATATGATTTTAAAAAATTCAAATCATGTGAAAAAAATTTTTTTTTACAAATTTCATCTTTTTTTAAAAGTAAATTGAAAATTATAAAATTTATAATATAAAATTATGAAATTTGTAAAAAAAAATTTTTTTCACATGATTTGAATTTTTTAAAATCATATATAATCATTAGAAAAATCCTATATATTTTTTAATTATCTGCTCACATATCAATTAAAATAAAAATATTATTCATTAGAAAAATGCCGTTTAATTTACTTTATGAATTGAAATTGATTATATATGATTATATAATAATATGATTATATTATAATAATATATAAAAATATGATTATATATGATTTTAAAAAATTCAAATCATGTGAAAAAAATTTTTTTTTACAAATTTCATCTTTTTTTAAAAGTAAATTGAAAATTATAATACATATATATATATATATATATATATATATATATGTATTATAATTTTCAATTTACTTTTAAAAAAAGATGAAATTTGTAAAAAAAAATTTTTTTCACATGATTTGAATTTTTTAAAATCATATATAATCATTAGATATATGTATTATAATTTTCAATTTACTTTTAAAAAAAGATGAAATTTGTAAAAAAAAATTTTTTTCACATGATTTGAATTTTTTAAAATCATATATAATCATTAGAAAAATCCTATATATTTTTTAATTATCTGCTCACATATCAATTAAAATAAAAATATTATTCATTAGAAAAATGCCGTTTAATTTACTTTATGAATTGAAATTTGGAACATTCATACAAGGCATCAGAACTGATTATGAAATTGAGAGAAATCATACAGATAGATAAATTATTATTTATTCAATTTCATATTTTTGATTTTTAAAAATTAATTATTCTTTACTTTGAGAAAAATGATTCATTTGAATGAATCATTTTTTATTTTATTAAATCATTTAACCTAATTAGCTCCATTTATATTTTATTATAATAATGTATAATATAAATATATATAAATATATATATATATATATAAGTGTGTGTGTAAATATATATATATATATATATATATATATATATATATATTATTGTTTTCAATTTACTTTTAAAAAAAGTAAAATTTCGAGGTAAACATTTTTTTTTACATCATTTAAATTTCTGAAGATTATATATAATCATTAGAAAAATCCTATGAATTTTTCAATTATCTGCTCACATATCAATTGAAATAAAAATATTATTCATTAGAAGAATGCCATTTGATTTACTTTATGAATTGTAATTTGGAACATTGATACAATGGATTAGAACTTATTATGAAATCAAAAGAAAACATACAGATGGATAAATTATTATTCATTCAATTTTGTATATTCAATTTCTAAAAATTAATTATTTTCTAATTCAGGAAGAATAATTTATTTAAATACGTCAATTTTTATTTTTATAAAGTATTCAACTTTATCACCTCCATTTATATTCTATTATATTTATGTATAATATAAATATATATATGTGTGTGTGTATATATATTTATATATATATAAATATATATATATATATATATATATATATATATATATATATATATATATATATATAGATAATTGTAAAATTTTTTTTTTAAATTTTTATATATATATATATATATATATATATATATATAATATAATTCTTGATTTACATTTAAAAAAAGGGACATTTAAAAAAATAATTTTTCTACATTACTTAAATTTTCTCAAATTATATATAATTATCAGAAATATCCTATATGTTTTTCAGTTATCTGCTCATATATTATTCAGAATAAAAATATCATTTATTAGAAAAATGCCGTTTAATTTACTTCATAAAATGTAATTTGGAACATTTATACAATGGATTAGAAATAATTATGAAATTCACCGAAAACATACACATTGATAGATTATTATTTATTCAATTCCATATTTTTGATTTTAAAAAATTAACTTTTCTTTGATTAAGGAAAAATAATTTATTTGAATGAATCATTTTCTATTCTATTGAATTATTCAACCTGATTACCTACATTTATATTCCATTATATGAATGTATAATATAAATATGCATGAATAAATATACATATACTTGTGTGTGTGTGTATATATATATGTATAAATACATTTTAATTTTCGATTTACTTTCAAACAGAGATGAAATTTTTGAAAAAAAATTTTTTTTCCACATGATTTAAATTTTTTAAATTAATATATAATTATTACAAAAATCCTATATATTTTTTAATTATCTGCTCACATAATGAATAAAATAGAAATATTATTTATTCGAAAAATGCCGTTTAATTTACTATATGAATTGTGATTTGGAATATTTATACAATGGATTAGAACTTGTTATGAAATTTAAAGAAAACATACAGATAGACAAATGATTATTCATTCGAATCCGTGTTTTTAATTTGTAAAAATTAATTATTCGTTGATTCAAGAAAAACAATTTATTTGAATTATTCATTTTATATTCCATTAAATTATTTAACTCAATTACCTCCATTTATATTTTATTATATCAATGTATAATATAATGTATAATAGTAATGTATAATAAGAATGTATATGTGTGTATTATAATTTTTGATTTACTTTCAAAAAAAGAGAAATTTTGTAAAAAAAATTTTTTTCGCATTAGTTAAATTTTTTAAAATTATATATAATTATTGAAAAAATTCGATATTTCATATTTTTAATTTTCATAGATTAAGTATTCTTTAATTTCAGGAAAATAATTTGTTTAAATAAATGAGTTTTTATTTCATTTAATCATTTAACTTGATTACCTTCATTTATATTTTATAATATTAATGTATAATATAAATATGTATAAATATACAGGGTGTCCCTAAATTGAGGGACACGGACCAGCCAGCGTGATACCTGACCGGAATGCAACCGAGAATTTCTTTACCGGAAGGTCGTCCGACGCATAGTTTTTGAATTATAAGCGATACCGTTGAGCCAATCAGAGTGCACCATTTCATCTGGATTTGCCGCCACGGAAATTGCTGTTTTGTTCATCTGGGTGAATTATTATTATTCGGTTACAAAGTAAATATCGGCACCTCCCCTCTCTCGCTGTTGTACCCCTTCTCGAGCGCTGACCTCGGTATTGTTGCCGCGGCACACGCTGCCGGCCGCACACCCACGGACGCACACTGGTGTGTGTGAAAATAAGCGAATGCCCAGCTACACAATACTACCAAACACACATCTACGAGTGAAAATAAAAATAAATCTCGAAATAAATCAGCCGATTTAAGATTTGATGTTATAAAACACTTCCAATCATCGATGTATGCATAAAACTAGTGATTTTAGACGATTGATATGCTGTTAGGGTTCATAATTAGTCATTCAATCAATCTGAATTATGCTTTCCGAACATTTTCTGTGTCTTTGCAACATAACTTTTCCACTAGTTTGAAATTCATCATTGACATACGATTCTTCAATAATGCGAGGAAACAACAACTCGCTGAATTGACGTGTCAATAAGTTTGTAAATCAATTACAATTCGCCTGTGATACCACAAAATAACTGAATAAATGAGAATTCACGGAATCACTAAAAATGATAACTGAAATCATGAGAATAATTTGAGATATAACTGAATTAGGAAGAGTTGTGATAAGTCAAGTTACTTTGAATAACTTTAGATTCGTGCCAAAATTTTATGTTTAGAGAGAAAAATAATTAAATTCAAATAAAAAAGTAATTTTAAATCAAGAAGAAGAAAATTTCCAAATACCTGAATTCAAATGAAGCAATTTGAATTTGATAAATCTATCCGAATTTAAGGAAAAAAAATAATTATTATTTGGACCAGAAAAATGAAGTCGAATTACATGAATAAATTCAATTAATTCAACTCAAAAAAATATGGTGTCATTCCAATTCCCAGTTATTTCCTCGTCGATTTAATGTGGGTCTGGAGTGGCAAGTAACGTTCAAATTGTTGAGATCAATGCTAGTGATGGCCACTTATCTGAGAATAATCGATGTATCGATTAATCGATTTCAACAAAATAATCGGACACGGCTCGATTGAATTGGTAAAAATTGATCGATTTGGTAAATTTCTGCGTGGAGTCTTAATATCAGAAGAGATATTTTGATAATTCATAGTCTTATTCAAAATATTTTTAAGTTTGATAAATTTTGAGTAATTAATACTTGAGTAACTTAACTTATGACAACTCTTCCTAATTCAGTTATATCTCAAATTATTCTTATGATTTCGGTTATCATTTCCACTGATTCAGTGAATTCTCATTTATTTAGTTATTTTGTGTTAACTCAGGTGAATTGTAATTGATTTACAAACCTATTGACACGTCAATTCAGCGAGTTATTTTTCCTCGCATTATTGAAAAATCGGATGTCAATGATGAATTTCAAACTAGTGGAGAAGTTGTGTTGCAAAGACACAAAAAATGTTCGAAAAGCATAATTCAGATTGATTGAATGACTAATTATAAACCCTAACGGCATATCAATCATCTAAGATCTCTAGTTTTATGCATACATCGATGATTGGAAGTGTTTTGTAACATCAAATCTTAAATCGGCTGATTTATTTCGAGATTTATTTTTATTTTCACTCGTAGATGTGTGTTTGGTAGTATTGTGTAGCTGGGCATTCGCTTATTTTCACACACACCAGTGTGCGTCCGTGGGTGTGCGGCCGGCAGCGTGTGCCGCGGCAACAATACCGAGGTCAGCGCTCGAGAAGGGGTACAACAGCGAGAGAGGGGTGGTGCCGATATTTACTTTGTAACCGAATAATAATAATTCACCCAGCTAACAAAACAGCAATTTCCGTGGCGGCAAATCCAGATGAAATGGTGCACTCTAATTGGCCTAACGCTATCGCTTATAATTCAAAAACCGTGCTTAGGACGAGCTTCCGGTAAAGAAATTCTCGGTTGCATTTAAGTCAGGTATCACGCTGGCTGGTCCGTGTCCCTCAATTTAGGGACACCCTGTATATATATATATATATGTATATCATAATTTTTAATTTACTTTTAAAAAAAAAGAAATTTCTGAAAAGAATTTTTTTGACATGATTTATATTTTTGAAAATTATACATAATTATTAGAAAAATCCTATATATTTTTTAATTATCTGCTCGCATATTGATTAAAATAAAAATGTTATTCATTAGAAAAATGCCATCTATTTTACTTTACAAATTGTAATTTGTAACATATATACAATGAATTCGAAATAATTATGGAATTTAAAGAAAACGTACAGATAGATAAAGTATTATTTATTTACTTTGATATTTTTGGTTTTCAAAAATTGATTATTCTTCACTTTGAGAAAAATAATTTATTCAAATGAATCATTTTTTATTTTATTAAATCATTCAACCTAATTACCTTTATTTATATCCTATTATATTAATGTATAATATGAATATATATAAATATATATATATATGTATATGTGTGTGTGTTGTGACGTGGTATTTCGTACCCCGTCACTTTGTTTGATTATCGCATTCCCCTAGGTGCAGATATCGCTAATAATAACGAAAGCACGTCTGAGGCCAATACTCCAAAAATGAACGACTAATTATCTTCAAGTTGAATTCTCTTTACTAAGCTAATTGTATGCTATTTTCTATTTCTGTAATGCTCTTCGAGAACCATCTGCGAGACCTTCGCGTCAGGATACCAGGACACTGCCTGACAGGGGTCACGTACCAGCTCAACATCGACCACCACCGACTATAGACGAACGAATACCGCTGAAACCACTCCCGATGGATGCCTATCTAGTTGTCGAACAGGGTCGTGCGTGATGCACAAACAGCACCTCCAACTATTTGAGACTTATCGGCCAGGAGCCGAACCACGAACGAATGCTTCTACCGCTCGGATGCATCGTTAGGCGGCGTACAGGGCTGTGCGTCAAAAACACAACAAAGCCTCCCGTCGACGATACTTATCAGCCTGGAGCTGAACCGACCCTAACATCTACTAAGTCGTTGTCTATCCAATAGAAGACGGTTTTCTCTTCACGAACCGTCTTATCGAAGGACTGCGGCGTGGAATAGGCTAATGATATGCTGACCACGTGGATCTGGTGGATCTAGTGTGGAGATCCGGGTTGAGGGCCATCACCACCAAATCGTTCCGGCATGAGGGCTTCGACGAGCGAGGGCCGTGATGCAGCGCCGACGAAATAGCTACAACGGGGAGTACCAGTAAAGCAAGGAGTGAGTTACAGTTGATCGCAAGTCCAAAGGACCGGTGACATAATATTGCCGCACACCTTAATATCGCAACACATGAGCAGTACGACCCCCCCCCTCTCGGCAACGATACCGCATAGCTAAAGGAAAACATCTCTAACCACCTTCCGACGTCCCGATACCTCGATACCTGTCGTCGAGGGAAAAGAAAAACCAGCGGCGAGGGATTATCGCCGCCTACCCGTGGACCAGGCCACGCGACCTGCTGGTCCAATTAAAATACCGCAAATTTTAGAAAGAATCAGGTGACAGCAGCTCGACGAAAATCAGGATCATCGCTCATCTCGTCACTCTACGTTCAGTTACTGATAACAGCAGACGTGCTTTTAGTAACCGCTCTTTTAGTAACTCTACTTCCAGTTTCGTTAATAGCGCCTTTATTAATCCTACCTTCAGCTTGCGTTAATTTCACGAGTGTTCCTGTTATCGCTTTAATTACCGCTATCGTATCGCATTCTCTCGCACCTGTTAGATCTTCTTTTACGTAAGTGAGGTTCCTTTCCTATTTTGTGAAGCCACGTGATTACTTGCAATATATCGTACCTTCACCTTTATCTCTTTCTCTCTTTACCTTGCAGTTGGTCTGCTTGAGCCACCTGGGCTCGTACCTTATTCTCTCTTATCTCTTATCTTGTCCCTCTCTCTGTCTTATTGCAAGTAACTTCGCGACTGGTTGACTATTACTTACGCATTGTAGTGACTATTGCTTTATTTTATTATCTTTCTCTTCTGGAATATTTGAATGTCTAATATCTCTGTCTAGCAGCGCGTTCCGTTGAAGGATCAATTTTTATCTTAGCTATTGAGCATTGCTATTTTGTTATATTTTCTCTGATTAGTTTCTATCTGTCTCTTTACCTACTATCGTCGATTATCGTATCTTAGTGAGTGTACCGCGGGAGCGATCTTATATCGCTGCGCGGTCCCGCTCGTCGTTCATTTGACATTGTAGTATTGTGCCGTATCGCCTAACATCTTTTTCACTATTTTCTTCGCTAATATCGCTGATCGTAGTTGTCCATAGTCTATTTGGTTTGCCGTACGTTGCATATTAATTATCTTGAATATTGTTTGTCTTATCTTGAATTGCCTTTCATCGTACCGAATATTATCTCTTTTTCTCTCGCACTTACCGCAAACTAGAGACTACGTATTAACTGTTATTCTCTATATTTTATGATAATTTTCTATTCGACCTGTCGCTTCAATTTACCTTGTAATTCATAATTCTCTGTCTGCCTATATCTGATCATTCTGGTAATGTGATAACTATGACAATTGTTGTATTTCGCATGTGTTCATAATCGCTTCTCATATTTGATGATTTATTTGCTTACCGCTTAATTTGAGTACAGTATATCTTTTCTGTCCTGCCTATCTATCCTAAAACCGTGTTAATCATTACCTTTAATATCGCGAGCTTGCGCATATTTCCCGCTGATTCGGAAAACGTTCCGTTATTTGTTAACTCTCTCGCTTAACTTTTCTCTGGCTGTAAATATTGCTAATTATCGCATTTATCGTAATTGTATCTCAATCTCTTCAGCTGCTTGCTTGTCATTAAACTTATCGCTTCTTGCTTAATATATTTGACATAATTCCTGCTCCACCTGTTTCTTATTTTATCTCATATCCTCTATTTATATTCTTTATATTAATGTCTCATATGAATATATATAAATATATATATATATATATTGTGTGTGTGCATATATATATATATATATATATATATATATATATATATATTATAATTTTTGATTTACTTTTGGAAGAAGAGAAATTTTCGAAAAAAAAAAATTTTTTGAGTTATTCAAATTTTTTAAAATTATATTTAATTATTCGAAAAATCCTATATATTTTTAATCATCTGCTCACATATGAATTAAAATAAAAATATTATTTCTCAAAAAAATCCCATTTAATTTACTTTATAAATTGTAATTTGGAACATTTATACAATTAGTTAGAAATAATTATGGAATTTACCGAAAACATACAGATAGATGAATTATTATTTCTTTATTTTCATATTTTTAATTTCTAAAAATTGATTTTCCTCCAATTTTAGATGAGTCATTCATTTAAATAAATCATTTCTTATTCTAATAAATTATTTAACTCAATTACCTCCCTTGATATTGTTACAATGGGTGGAATCACCCGTTTTGCCCCCTCTTCAATGATCTAGTAGTCAGCATAGATAAAAGACGTTTATAAACCTCTTATGTCTTTAAAAAGAATAAGGTTGCTGCGCCAACCGACATTATTGTAAAAACAGTCTTGTTTCAGACTTTAAATGAGAAACACGTATCTTGCATTAAAAGCATTTTTCACGATATTCTATTCATGCTCTTGATTTCTTTTAATTTGATAATAAGTAAACTCGCGGATCCATATTTTATTAACGTAACGTCAAAGTACGTTAGATTTGGTGTGAGAAGTGGGATCTTGAGTTCTTATTAATCGAGTTCATTCAGTGCGTGAAATACGTGAAATAAACTATGAGTAGCGGTCGTTTGACACGCTCTCGTCGTCGGGAAAGTGGCGGAGAAGAACATTCTATTACCGAAAATCCGCGGGTTCCCGAGTCTATTTGTGCACCTTCAGTGGACTCTTTACCTGTCCCTACGATGGGCTCAGTTCCACAAATGGACCTACTACGGATTATGAGCCAACAACAAGAAGCCGCCGAAAGATATCAACGGCAGCTTCTAGAAACGGCTACTCAACAACAACAACAACTAATCCAGCTGCTTCAAGAACAACAAGAACAACGGAGGCGAGAAGGGGAGGCTCGAGAGCGTTCCGAGACTAGTCTTCACGAACCACTCCGGACAACTGTGGCGGCTCTTCAGTCCGTTCATCAAATGAGTGGCACTGGAGGACCAGCTGTTACACCGCAGGGTTCCAGAGTTGTTACTCCGCTTCCCCCTCCTGTTCCCTCTCTTGTTCCCGTTCCTACTGTTCAGGAGGTCCAACATCCAGGTCGAACCCAGGATGTTCCTGAATCAAGGTCTGTGCCTTTTAATAGGAGAGTAGATGAATCTCCAATTAGTAGAACGAGAGTAAATAATGAGGTTGGTTTTTCCGAGTCTTTGACTCAGGTTCGGCCTCAATGTTCTCATTTTAATCAATTAAATAATTCGAGATTTCCTGAGGTTGCTTCTCAGACTAACGAGAAACCTCTTTATCCTTTAAAACCGCCAATTTTTGACGGGAAGATTCCATGGTCAGATTATGAACGGCAGTTTAATACGATTGCTAAACATAACCAGTGGGACTCCGCCATGAGGGCCCACAGTCTTGCCTCTTGTCTTCGAACGCTGGCTTTGAATGTTTTAACGGCATTGTCTGAGGAAGAAATTTCCGATTATGAGAAACTTAGTTCTGCACTCAAATTGAGATATGGAAATGACCACTTGACGAAACTGTACACGGCACAATTACAGACAAGAAGACAAGGACGAGACGAAGACCTCGCGTCTCTTAGTCAAGATATTGAACGGCTTTCTCGTATAGCTTTACCAGATCACGAGCCGTCTCGTAATTTATTAGCAACACAAGCTTTTTTCAATGCGATCAATGATCCAGAGATTAAAATGGCCGTTGGAACGTCGGGCCTCACTTCTCTGCGGGAGGCAACGGCCAAAGCCCTCGAGGTGGAGGCAATGAGGAAACAATATTTTGGACCGAACAAGCTTCGTCGGATTGAGGTGTCCGAAAATACCTCAAAAAGACGAAGTTTTGAACACTCGGAGGAGTCAAAGCCTCAAAATTACAGAAATAAAAATAATAACAAGTATTATAATCGTGTAAATCGTGGTTTTCTTCAGAATCAGAGTAACAAACACGAAATTAGAGGCACAGTTATGACAGATCAAAATGTAGTAACGTGTTTATTTTGTCATAAAATAGGACATGATGCTAATCATTGCTTTTTACTTAAAAAGAATAGTAGAGAAATGATACAAGACTCGCATTCAGATTCCTATAATTGGCGAAGAAGAGATAAAGAGGTTGGGGAAGAAAATCCTCAATTCTCAAACTAACTCTTCTTCTGAGGCTGGTTTGAGGAACTAGTTTCAGATGTTTTTATATAAAATTATCATTGGAGTTAACCTCTTTCTTTGAATTATTTTGGTTATGCGTGACAGGCATTCCCAACCTATTTTATTGCCTGTCAGGGAAATGAAGCTCGTCAAAGGTTAGGTAATTTTCGCGACTTCAAATCTCATTTATTGATGAAAAATTTCGATCATCTCATTCGCTCGTCTGAGCTCAGAGCAGATTTGATTGTTCATTTGCGAGTTTCCCCAGAAACTTCTTCCGTTCTCGTGAGGAGGAATCGAGCATTTCTTTAAAGCTACTCAGAACTATTCATGAGGTTCGTGAGGATTGGCTAGTAAATCAAACCTTTTCTTCTTTATCGGCTGCCGTTTTGATTATAATTGTAGAAACTACAGCCGGCCAAGTTTTTCTAAAACCTTTTTCTTCAGAATCGAGTTTTGTGTCGGATAGGCTTTGGTTTAATAATGTGAAAAGAGCCACGATTATTTTTCGAGGTCGATGAGCGATTGCTTGATTTTCACATTTTATTAACCTTAAGTGTCATTTTTTGTGAGTACTTTTTCAGGTTATTTGACACAGCCTTTTCCATCCAATCTTTCCCCGATTCCTGAAGCTGACTGGTGGTCTTATTTTGAAGAAGGATGCAGAAATGATTCTGATAAGATCGTTTCTTTTCTTTTGAATACATATTTCATTTATTTTATTCAAGTATTCTCTCAAATTCACTTGGTGAATTTGAATTGTTATACCACCACTCACATTTGTCCTCCAAACTCTAGGGTGTGCTGTCTCAGAAGAAGCTTTGGATTCAGTCACCCCACTATTTCCTTATTTCCTATGAAGAGAAGTCTGTTTTCGTCTTATTTGGTCCTGGAATTGTCGGTTCCCGGTTTGATGTTTTCATCCGAACCTGTTTCGGAGGGATCCTTCATGAAGAAGATTGAATTTCTTTCCGACATCAATCTGGGCCGTTGCGGATAACTTTGAATTCATGAAGCCACATAACACTCATTAACACTAACCTTTTTAAAACATGGCACATAAATTTTTGAGATTATTTAACGCTCAACTATCTGCTCAAGGTTTTCTGTGGTTTACCTTGAGACTGTGGGCAAATGCCAGATAGTAAAAAAGGGAGTTCTTAAATTTTTAGAGCCACAGCTCCAACTCACCTTTGAGCACTGACTACTAGAATACTTATATAATTGTTTTATCTTTCCCGAGTCGGGACGACTCTTTTCCTCGGGGGGGAGTAGTGTTACAAAGGGTGAAATCACCCGTTTTGCCCCCTCTTTAATGATCTAGTAGTCAGCATAGATAAAAGACGTTTATAAACCTCTTATGTCTTTAAAAAGAATAAGGTTGCTGCGCCAACCGACATTATTGTAAAAACAGTCTTGTGTTAGACTTTAAATGAGAAACACGTATCTTGCATTAAAAGCATTTTTCACGATATTCTATTCACGCTCTTGATTTCTTTTAATTTGATAATAAGTAAACTCGCGGATCCATATTTTATTAACGTAACGTCAAAGTACGTTACAATATTTTATTATATCAATGTATAATAAGAACATATATAAATATATATTTATACATGTGTGTGTGTATATACATATATAAATAAATATATTATGAATTTCCATTTACTTTCAAAGAAAGGGAGATTTAAAAAAAAATTTTTTTTCACATTATTGAAATTTTTTGAAATGATATTCAATTGTTACAAGAATCCTATATATTTTTTGATCATCTGCTCACATATGAATTAAAATAAAAATATTATCCTTCAGAAAGATGCCATTTAATTCACTTCATAAACTGTAATTTGGAACATTTATACAATAAATTAGAAATAATTATGAAATTTAAAGAGAACATACAGATAGATAAATCAATATTTATTTAATTTCATATTTTCAATTTTCATAAATTAATTATTCCTTAATTTCAGGAAAATAATTTGTTTAAATAAATTATTTTTTATTTCATTCAATCATTTAACTTGATCACCTTCATTTATATTTTATAATGTTAATGTATAATATAAATATGTATAAATATATATATACATATGTGTGTGTGTGTGCATATATAGATATATATATACATATATTTTGATTTTTAATTTACTTTCAAAAAAAGGGAAATTTAAAAAAACAAATTTTTTACCTTATTCAAATTTTTTAAAATTATATATAATTATTAGAAAAATCCTATATATTTTTTAATCATCTGCTCACATATTAATTGGAATAAAATATTATTCTTCAGAAAAATCCCATTTAATTTACTTTATAAATTGTAATTTGGAACATTCATACAATGAATTAGAAATCATTATGGAATTTACGGAAAAGATACAGATAGATGAATTATTATTTCTTTATTTCCATATTTGTAATTTTTAAAAATTGATTGTCCAGCAATTTAAGAAAAATAATCCATTCGAATGAATCATTTTTTATTTTATTAAATTATTCAACTCAATTACCTCCATTGATATTTTATTATATCAATGTATAATATGAACATATATAAATATATATTTATATATGTGTGTGTGTATATATATATATATATGTATATGTATATATATATTATGAATTTCCATTTACTTTCAAAAAAAGAGAAATTAAAAAAAAAATTATTTTCACATTATTTAAATTGTTTAAAATGATATTTAATTATTACAAAAATCCTATATATTTTTCAATTGTCTGCTCACATATTGATTGAAATAAAAATATTGTTCTTTAGAAAAATGCGATTCAATTCACTTTCTGAATTGTAATTTGGAACATTTATACAATAAATTAGAAATAATTATGAAATTTCAAGAAAACATACAGATAGATAAATTATTATATATTCTATTTCATATTTTTAATTTCAATAAATTAATTATTCTTTAATTTTAGGAAAATAATTCGTTCAAATTAATGTTTTTTCATATCATTTCATCATATAATTTAATTACCTTTATTTATATTCTATAATATTAATGTATGATATAAATATATATAGACACATATATACATATGTGTGCGTGTGTGTATATATGTATATACATATATATTATGATTTTTAATTTACTTTCAAAAAAAGGGAAATTTAAAAAAAAAAGTTTTTTAACATGATTTAAATTTTTTAAAATTATATAAAATCATTAGAAGAATCCTATATATTTTTTAATTTTCTGCTCACATATCAATTAAAATAAAAATATGATTTATTAGGAAAATGCCATCTAATTTACTTTATGAAATAAAATTTGGAACATTCATACAATTAATTAAACCTAATTATGAAATGAGGAGGAAACATACGGATAGATAAATTATCATTCATTTAATTTCATATTTTCAATTTTTAAAAATTAATTTTTCCTCAATTTAAGAAAAATAATTTATTCAAATAAATCATTTTTCATTTTATTAAATCATTTAACCTGATTACCTCCATTTATATTCTATTATAATCATGTATAATATATATATATATATAAATATATACATATATATATATGTGTGTGTGTGTATACATATATATATATGTATATGATAATTTTTAATTTACTTTCAAAAAAAAGAAAATTCGAAGGAAAAAAATTTTTTTCACATTATTTATAATCATTAGAAAAATCCTATATATTTTTTGATTATCTGCTCACACATCAGATAAAATGAAAATATTATCCTTTATAAGAATGCCATTCAATTAACTTTATAAATTGTAATTGAGAACATTTATACAATGAATTAGAAATAATTATGAAATTAACTGAAAACACACAGATAGATAGATTATTATTAATTAAAAATTAACTATTCTTCAATTTGAGAAAAATAATTTATTTAAACAAATCATTTCTCATTCTAATAAATTAATAGACCTCATTACCTCCATTCATATTCCATTATGATAATGTATAATATAAATTTACATAAATATATATATATATATATATATATATGTGTGTGTGTGTATATATATATATATATATATTATAATGATCAATTTACTATTGAAAAAAGATGAAATTTTGAAAAAAAATTTTTTTCACATCATTTTAATTTTTCAAAATTATATATACTTATTAGAAAAATCCTACACATTTTTTAAATATCTGCTCACATATTAATTAAAATAAAAATCTTATTCATTGGAAATATGCCATTTCTTCACTTTATGAATTGTAATTTGGAACATTCGTACAATGAATTAGAACTCATTATGAAATTTGAAGAAAACATACAGATAGATATATTATTATTCATTTAATTTCATATTTTCAATTTTTGAAAATCAATTATTCTTCAATGTAAGGAAATAATTTATTTAAATAAGTAATTTTTTATTCCAATCAATTATTTAACCTAATTACCTCGATTTATATTCTATTATATCATTGTATATTATGAATGTATATAAATATATATATATATATGATTTTGTGTGTATATCTATATATATATTGTAATTTTTCATTTACTTTTAAAAAAACCGAATTTTGAAAAAAAAAATTTTCCCACATGATTCAAATTTTTGAAATTGTATATAATTATTAGGGAAATCCTACATATTTTTTAATTTTCTGCTCACATATTAATTAAAATAAAAATATTATTCTTTGGAAAAATGCTATTTAATTTACATTATGAATTAAAATTTGGAACATCCATACAATGAATTAGAACTTATTATAAAATTGAGAGAAAACATACGGATAGATAAATTATTATTTATTTAATTTCATAATATCAATTTCTGAAAATTAATTATCCTTTACTTTGAGAGAAATAATTTATTTAAATGATCATTTTTTATTTTAAGCAATCATTTAACCTAATAACCTCCATTTATATTCTATCATAATCATGTATAATATAAATATACATGAATACATTGATATATATATATTTATGTGTGTGTGTATACATATATATATATATATATATATATATATATATGATAATTTTCAATTTACTTTTGATAAAAGAAAATTTGAAGAAAAAAATTTTTTTTTCACATTATATATAATCATTAGAAAAATCCCATATATTTATTTAATTATCTGCTTACACATCAAATAAAATAAAAACATTATTCTTCTGGAGAATGCCATTTAATTCACTTCATAAATTGTAATTTGGAACATTTATACAATGAATCAGAAATAATTATGAAATTTACTGAAAACATACAGATAGATAGATTATTATTCATTTGATTTCATATTTTTAATTTTCAAAAATTAACTATTCTTTAATTTAAGAAAAAAAATTTATTTAAATAAATCATTTTTCATTCTAATAAATTATTAAATCTAATTACCCCCATTTATATTCCATTATATAAATGTATAATATAAATTTATATAAATTTATATATATATATATATATATATATGTGTGTGTGTGTGTGTGTGTGTATATATATATATATATATATATATATATATATATATATATATATATATATATATATATATTATAATAATCAATTTACTATTGAAAAAAGATGAAATTTAAAAAAAAAATTTTTTCACATTATTTGAATTTTTCAAAATTATATATAATTAATCAAAGAATCCTAAATATTTTTCAATTATCTGCTCACATATTAATTAAAATAAAAATATTATTCATTGGAAAAATGTCATTTAATTCACTTCATAAATTGTAATTTGGAACATTCATACAATAAATTAGAAATAATTATGAAATTTAAAGAAAACATACAGATAGATGAATTAATATTTATTTCATTTCATATATTTGATTTTCATGAATTAATTATTCTTCAATTTCAGGAAAATACTTTGTTTGAATAAATGATTCTTCATTTCATTTAAATATTCAACTTAATGACCTTTATTTATATTTTATAATATTAATGTATAATATAAATATATATATATATGTATATATATGTATTATGATTTTAATTTACTTTCAAAAAAAGGGAAATTTTCAAAAAAAATGTTTTTTCACATGATTCGAATTTTTTAAAATTATATAAAATTATTAGAAAAATCCTACATATTTTTTAATTTTCTGCTCACATATTAATTGAAATAAAAATATAATTCATTAAGAAAATGCCATTTAATTTACTTTATGAAATAAAATTTGGAACATTTGTACAATTTATCAAAACTGATTATGAAATTAGGAGGAAACATACAGATAGATGAATTATTATTCATTTAATTTCATATTTTTAATTCTTAAAAATTAATTATTCTTCACTTTGAGAAAAATAATTCATTTGAATGAATCATTTTTCATCTCATTGAATCATTCAACCTAATTACCGCCATTTATATTCTATTATATTAATGTATAATATAAATATATATATATATATATATATATTATAATTTTGAATTTACTTTTGAAAAAAGAGAAATTTTTGAAAAAAAAAAATTTCTTACGTTATTAAAATTTTTCAAAATTATATATAATTATTAGAAAAATCCTATATAGTTTTCAATTATCTGCTCACATATTGATTAAAATAAAAATGTTATTCATTAGAAAAATGCCATTTCATTCACTTTATAAATTGTAATTCAGAACATTTATACAATGAATTGGAAATAATTATGGAATTTACCGAAAACATACAGATAGATGAATTATTATTTCTTTATTTTTATATTTTTAATTTTCAAAAATCAATTTTTCTTCAATAAAGAATAATAATTCATTTGAATATATCATTTTTTATTTTGATAAATCATTCAACCTGATGACCTCTATTTATATTCCTTATATTAATGTATAATATAAATATATATAAATAGTATATATAAAAGTACATGGGCTATTCCGCGTCAACCGGATCAGTCATCTCTCAGATATTTTTTTAATTTGGCATGTGGATTGTGTAGGGGGAGTTAGATTTCTGTGCCAAAGCGTGAATCTCATAATGCAAAATTCGATTTTTTATTAACAATAACAAATTGGACTCCCATTTTTTTCAAAAATTCACAACTTCGGCAAAAAATTAGGTACAATATTTTTTTTTTCTCAAATTACGCGGAAAGCTCCATAGAATTTAAAAAAAAATACGAAATGTTAAAAAAAAGTTGTTATCAATTGTTTATTCAACAATTAATTTTTCAAAGATTTTTAAAACAGTGACTGACACCATCAAAAAATTTTTCTCAAAATTCTGACATGTTCCTTGAACAGTACTACAATCTGTGAATAAATTCCAGAGGGGTGTTTTTCTTCGTTTCCGAGTAAAAAAATCATTAAAGGTGTCGATGCGCATGAAATTGCGGCGCGCCGAGTCTCTACGTAACGGCGGGCGGCCGGTTGCCGTCCACCGCTAGCCCGCGGTGGGGTCGCAGCGTTATTTTAGAGTCATTTTCACGATGTAGGACATGATTGAAGAATCTGAAAAAAATACTGTACCTTCACAAGGCCTGCTCAAAGCGATAAGTAAAGTTTCGTAAATACAACCAAAATTAATTTATATGCATTATAAACCCAGAATTACCAACTGAACAATAAATATATGCATATATTTTACGGAATGCAGATCCGAAATTATTAATTAATAATCATGATAATTAATAAATTAATCAATCCGAAATTATTAATTATTATAATTAATAATTAAATTAGTTTTTTTTATAATAATTAATAATTATATATATTATAATAATTAATAATTTCGGATCTGCATTCCGTAAAATATATGCATATATTTATTGTTCAGTTGGTAATTCTGGGTTTATAATACATATAAATTAATTTTTGTTGTATTTACGAAGAAAAAAGCATAATTTTAAACAGTCCGAAGTTTGAGGCTCGATATTTTTGAAACGGCTGGATTTACGCAAAATGTCAATCAGACCTTTTTTGTAGAGCATCAAATTTCCTATAAGACCTGATTCTGTCATACTTATGAAGTAGCTTGTTATGCCATCACAAAATTCCAAAGTTCAAAAAAAAATTTTCCCATGTTATTTAAACGGGAAATAGAAAATTACAAATCGCCACCTCTAAATATTAATATTAAGAGCTTATATTTTCACAGGGTCATTTTCTAGAGATACTCTGACGATTTTTCAATGTTCTTTGAAAAAAAAAAAATAGTCGGTTTTTTTGGGACACTCTAGTATATATATATATATATATATATATATATATATATATATATATATATGTATATATATATATATATATATATATATATATATATATATATATATTTATATTATACATTAATATTATAAAATATAAATGGAGGTAATTAAGTTGAATATTCAAATGAAATAAAGAATCATTCATTTAAACAGAGTATTTTCCTGAAATTGAAGAATAATTAATTCATGAAAATCAAAAATATGAAATTAGATAAATATTAATTGATCTATCTGTATGTATTCTTTGAATTTCATAATTATTTCTAATTTATCGTATGAATGTTCCAAATCACAATTTATAAAGTAAATTAAATGGCATTTTTCTAATGAACATTATTTTTATTTTAATTAATATGTGAGCTGATTATTAAAAAATATGTAGGAGTCTTTTAATAATTATATATAATTTTGAAAAAATAAAATGATGTGAAAAATTTTTTTTTCAAAATTTCATCTTTTTTTAATAGTAAATTGATTATTATAGTATATATATATACATATACACACACACACATATATATATAAATATTTATATAAATTTATATTATACATTAATATAATGGAATCTAAATGGAGGTAATTAGATTGAATAATTTATTAGAATGAAAAATGATTTATTTAAATGAATTGTTTTTCCTAAATTAAAGAATAGTTAATTTTGGAAAATTAAAAATATGAAATCGAATGAATAATACTCTATCCATCTGTATGTTTTCAGTAAATTTCATAATTATTTCTGATTTATTGTATAAATGTTCCTAATTACAATTTATAAAGTGAATTAAATGGCATTCTCCAGAAGAATAATATTTTCATTTTATTTGATGCGTAAGCAGATAATTAAAAAATATATAGGATATTTCTAATGATTATATATAATGTGGAAAATTTTTTTTTTTTTTAATTTTCTTTTTTTGAAAGTAAATTGAAAATTATCATATATATATATATGTATACACACACATATAAATATATATATCAATGTATTTATGTATATTTATATTATACATGATTATGATAGAATATAAATGGAGGTTATTGGGTTAAATGATTTACTAAAATAAAAAATGATCATTTAAATAAATTATTTCTCTCAAAGTAAAGGATAATTGATTTTCAAAAATTGATATTATGGAATTCAATAAATAATAATTTATCTATCTGAACGTTTTCTCTCAATTTCATAATTGGTTCTAATTCATTGTATAAATGTTCCAAATTTTAATTCATAATGTAGATTAAATGGCATTTTTCTAAAGAATAATATTTTTATTTTAATTAATATGTGAGCAGATAATTAAAAAATATGTAGGATTTTCCTAATAATTATATACAATTTCAAAAATTTGAATCATGTAAAAAAATTTTTTTTTTCAAAATTCTCTTCTTTTGAAAGTAAATGAAAAATTATAATATATATATATATATATGCACACACAGTCATATATATATATATATATATTTATATACATTCATAATGTACAATGATATAATAGAATTCAAATCGAGGTAATTAGGTTAACTAATTGATTGGAATAAAAAATTATTTATTTAAATGAATTATTTTCTTAAATTGAAGAATAATTGATTTTCAAAAATTGAAAATATGAAATTAAAGAAATAATAATATATCTATCTGTATGTTTTTTTCAAATTTCATAATGAGTTCTAATTCATTGTATGAATGTTCCAAATTACAATTCATAAAGTGAAGAAATGGCATTTTTCCAATGAATAAGATTTTTATTTTAAATAATATGTGAGCGGATAATTAAAAGATGTGTAGGATTTTTCTAATAATTATATATAATTTTAAAAAATTTAAATGATATCAAAAAAATTTTTTTTCAAAATTTCATCTTTTTTCAATAGTAAATTGATTATTATAATATACATGTATATATACACACACACACACATATATATATATATATATATATATATATATATATATATATATATATATATATTTGTGTAAATTTATATTATACATTATTATAATAGAATATGAATGGGAGTAATGAGGTCTATTAATTTATTAGAATGAGAAATGATTTATTTGAATAAATTATTTTTCTCAAAGTAAAGGATAATTAATTTTCGAAGATTGATAATATAAAATTAAATAAACAATAATTCATCCATCCGTATGTTTTCTCTCAATTTCATAATTAGTTCTAATTCATTGTATAAATGTTCCAAATTTCAATTCATAAAGTAAATTAAATGGCATTTTTCTAATAAATAATATTTTCATTTTAATTAATATGTAAGCAAATAATTAAAAAATATATAGGATTTTCCTCCTAATTATGTACAATTACAAAAATTTGATTCATGTAAAAAAAATTTTTTCTCTCATAATTTCCCTTTTTTTAAAAGTAAATTAGAAATTATAATATATATATATATATACACACACAATCATATATATATATATATATATATATTTATATATATTCATATTATACAATAATATAATAGAATATAAATGGAGGTCATTCAGTCAAATAATATAATGAAATAAAAAGTTATTCATTCAAATAAATTATTCTTCTTAAACTGGAGAATAAATCATTTTTGAAAATTAGAAATATGAAAACAAAAAAATAATAATTTATCTGTCTGTATGTTTTCGGTAAATTCCATAATGATTTCTAATTCATTGTATGAATGTTCCAAATTACAATTTATAAAGTAAAGAAATGGCATTTTTCTAATGAATAATATTTTTATTTTAGTTAACTAAGGGCTTCGCCCCTGCGCGCTTCGCGCGCCAACCCCATCTCGGCGCTACGCGCCTCGTTGTTCGGCGCTTCGCGCCTCACTATTTCCTTACGTATTGTCTAGTCGGTTGTTTCCGATCAACGCGACATTGCTATTGGCTCCCTATGTAGGTCTGCTCAGATTATTTTCGTAAACGAATCCACTCACATGTACAAAACTCCCGATGCCATGCAACCCCAATTGCATCCGGCGACTTATTTTGCTATAGTTACCATTTTCCGATTTCTTTAGGTATATTTACGTATAGAGATATAGAGTCTACTGCGTCTGGTTTATAAGTACAAATAATTGATATCAGTTCTTTGTTTTTTTAAATAAATTTATTTAACATTTTTCACTTCAAATTTAGTTCGAAGTTGACTTCGCAATTTTCGGTATCATCGAACATTCATCCCATATAAATACATCTATACTTTGTATTTTTTTTCTTCATCGTTGCATTTGTGAAAATTGTTCCTTCATTTTGCAGTGTCAATGGTAATCCAAATGTTTTGTGCGCGGTTGTGCCATATGGTAGTAAGATGGCTGCTATACCTGTCCAAGCAACACATGCAACATTTTTTTTTCAGATTTCAACATGTAGTACAATGCGTTGTATAAAAATGTTTTTCCTGTTCCTCCTGATCCATCGATGTAAAAGCATTTTTCTTGCTTTCTATCAGTACTTTTGTCATCCATAATATTATCAAAAATTTGTGTATAAATTATTTTCTGATCGTTGTTTAATTGCTTCACCAGTTCATTGCCTTTCTTTGCAAAGGTTTCTATATTTTCCACTGTTATTTCTTCCGCTTCATTTTCGAAAATTATCTCCGGTATTGGTAAGTGAAAATCTGCACATGATCTTGCCTTAGCTCTGAGAAGATGCTCAATTGCACATAGTGCTTTATTTTCATGCTGATCCACGAAGTCTTCAGATAGTGCTTTCTTGTAAGTATTCCATAAATCTATCGCGTTCGATGGCATTTCACCGATTAAATACCACACAAAAAAATGACGTAACCGTTTCGGCATAAGTATTGAAACAGCTTCGTCGAATATTTTGAAAGCTTCGTCATTTGTCGCAGTTAAACCCATATCCACTGCAGCCTCTCTAAATGTATTCCATTCCTTCCCGTTTACAGTGCGTAAATCTATAAAACTCCTTGCATTTGTCGCATGTCCAAGGATTAGTTTGAGGTGAAATCTTTCGGAACCCCTTGGTGAAACATTTGTCATTCTACTAACTACTTGACATGCATATTTTCTTTTTTTCCACGTTTTTGTTGCTTCTTGAAACGAATAGTAATCTGGCGTGTTCGCGTAAGTTATATTTCTTGCCATTTCATCTATGCTGTTCAATTCAAACCATGCAATAAGATGGGTTCTCCACTTTTTTTCATTTGTAGCGGCTTCGACTTCTCTACCTTCCTCAAACGTTGCGTATTGCTGCCCCGGTAGGTAGGTGTACAGGTAAGCGTGTGACGGCATGACTTCGTCCATGCATTGGCAGTTCTAGTATACGCCAAGCTGCTTCCATCGGTCCTACGTAACGCGAATCTACATAATCCTGTATTTCGTTGATTATTGGCTGACCATCACTCTCGCTGTTTGAATCAGTTATCTGTACTCTTGCACGATCATGTCCCTTGTGGATGTACTTGAAGACATATTTAATAGCCATTATTGACGCACAATATTCTACGTTCATGTGGCAGTCGTACTTTGCAAGTAGGTATGGATTGTGAGGCACAACCATGCTGTTGTCTACTTGGATATTTCTTCCTTCCACGCGGTTGCGGTAATAATTTATGTCTGTATTTTTTCGTCTGCGATACTTTGGAAAACCGCCACCGCTTATATCAGTATTTTCCACTAAGTCTTTCGGAAATTTCTTTGAGCATGACTTCGTTACCGAATTCCAGCATGGTATTTTGGATGTGTGAGGGCCGTGTAGCATGTGTGATGTGACAGATTGATATAGTTGTTGATGTATTCGTTTGTCTGGTATTTCTGCAGATATAAAACTGTCAATTGCTTCCGGAGTCAAAAGTTTGTCATTGTTATTTAAGATAAATAGTATGTGAGCATGCGGTAAGCCTTTTTTCTGAAATTCAACTGTGTATACGTATCCTTCAATCTTTCCAAATACTGAACCGCTTTCGATTTCCTTTAGTGCCTGTTGTAGCCGCATGTTGAATATTCGACAAGCTATTGTTGGAATGTCATTCACAGTGGTACCTGTAGGAAAATCTTTCAATACCGTACATATTTCCGGCCACTTAGGATTACATGTCATTGTAATAAATAAATCCGGTCGTCCAACTTTCCTTGTTATTGCCATTGCATCTTGGTACTGCTGTTGCATATGTCGCATGCTGCCGGAAAATGATGATGGTAAAATCATTTGGTTCCCAAGTCTTGTTCGATCCGACGTATTCGCTTCACTATTTAATATGTGATCAGTCATTCCTTTGTAACATTCTACACGCAATTGCTTCTGATTATTTCTTAGAAACAATAAACGCTGCGATTCAATTGTGAGATATGCGTGAATCACATAGTGTTGTGTCAATCGTCCGCTCCGCAACAACTGATTCTGTGCTTCGCCTCGACGTAAGGCCAATCGATGTCCATAATATTGAACAGGAGAGATTTTCTTGTTTGTTCCTACGTGTTTCATATTATAGCTCCATCCTAAATCACCGCTCGTTAATAGTAATGGAAAAGTCATTGGATCAACGTGATGCGAATATCTCGGCACATATCCAACTGCACGGTCTTGTTTTGGAAATACTTGTACTTCTATATTTTCAGATACTGCCCCGTCATCTGAAACGATCAGAGCTGCTAGCTCACCACAAGTTGGCGCATTGTACCGCCGTCTATCGTCTTCCTTGAGTGCTATAAAGTTTAATCTCACCAGGCTTTCTCCCTTAACAAATCGCTCGTACGTTGTTTTAAAATTTGCTGCATAATGATTGATATCTATTATCAGTCTACCAATAATTTCTAACAGATTTGCTCTTCTTGCATCATTTTCTCTCAGCGCTAGCTGAGTTTGTACGTCGTAGATGTAAATTTGTCCAAATCTCGGTCGGTTATTGTTTGCGGTCTCTAAACTTGTAGATATTTTGTAACTCACATCCCCGGTTATTTTCATCACATATGGTCCTGAATTCCCCATATCTGCCACGGTACAATTAAATGATGCAAACGCAAACGCGTCATTATATGATCGTATATGTTGTCTGAAATGTCTTGATACTTCGTCATTCCCTTCTCGCAGACGTTGAAGTACATCAGGATATTCCGTTAATGGTGGTAATGTTATTTTTCCTCCATGACAGCAATTATTTGCCACCCTTCCTGTTTCATATTTGAACCTTTTTGCATTGCAATGTTTACATTTTACGTTCATTTCACCCATGTGTAGTTGTTCTACAGTTTTAAAAGTGCCTTTTTCAATATCCCCGTTGTAACGATGCTCAGCAATGATTGATTCACTGTTCATTGCTTCCACTCGTTCTCTGTTTCTGTCTAATTCCAACCTGTCTCTGTTATCTTCTATTGTTTGGCTGAATACACACAGTTCCTCCTCCATCGATTTCAACGTATCACTGTCCCTTAATATTTCATCACAAACATGAATTTCCGACACGTTATTCTTGCTTATAAGTCGTCGACACACGTTTTCGTCCGTCGTTTTATCTCGTTGTCTCTTGCTATCCACTTCAATTCCTTCTATGCTTGCTTTTCTTTTTTTCATCAATCTAAGCTTCCATTCGTTGGTTGAAAATTGGTGTTCCTTCTCTATTGGTATCGATCTATCTCCTTGACTTGCTGAATTATTTTTGCTACCGCTCTGCCCGTTATTCTCCAAAATCACCTTCTTTATATTATTTTTTTCTCTATATTTGCGTTGCTGTTCACTCCGCAAAACACGTCTTTCTTTTGTGGTTAACATAGATCCTGGTCGTCCTCTTGCCTGGTTATAGAAATATTTGTTTATTATTCTTCTCTGGCTTATTTGGTTATTCGCACTTACAATTTTATTTTCCTTTTTCTTTTGTGATACGTCCGACCATCCACCGTCTCCATCGCCTTGTCTGCTGGTTGAAACTCCTCCTTTCTGTTCGTTGGTTGAATAGCCAGTATGATATTTTTTGTTCGCTTCCCTATATTTTCGCTGCTGTTCTCGTCGTCTAATTTTTCGCTCTTCTATGTCCATCACATTCGTTGGTCGTCCTCTTGATTTATTTTCCAAATCAATCATCACAATTTTATTTTCCTTTTTCTTTTGTGATACGTCCGACCATCCACCGTCTCCATCGCCTTGTCTGCTAGTTGAAACTCCTCCTTTCTGTTCGTTGGTTGAAAAGCCAGTATGATATTTTCTGTTCGCTTCCCTATATTTTCGCTGCTGTTCTCGTCGTCTAATTTTTCGCTCTTCTATGTCCATCACATTCGTTGGTCGTCCTCTTGATTTATGTTCCTTATCAATCATCACAATGGATTCTTCCAATTCTTCTACACCCTTCGTTGAATTATTTTTACTACCGCTCTGCCGGTTATTCTCCAAAATCACCTTCTTTATATTATTTTTTTCTCTATATTTGCGTTGCTGTTCATTTCGCAAAACACCTCCTTCTCTTGTGGTCAATATCGATCCTGGTTGTCCTCTTACCTAGTTATACGAATATTTGATGGATATTATTCTATGGCTTATTTGGTTCTTCGCACTTACAATTTTATTTTCCTCTTTCTTTTGTGATACTGCCGACCATCCACCATTTTCATCGCCTTGTCTGCTGCTTGAAACTCCTTCTTTCTCCATTGTCATCGTAAATCCGGGCTGTCCTTTTGACTGTTTGGTGATATATTTAGATTTACTATTATTTGATTGTTACTTTTCATACTTATTACTCACTATCTGAATTTTATTTTGGTTCTGCAAGACATCAAAGTGTCCACTGTCTCCGTCGCCGGTGAAGAGTAGTGAGAATTGTATTTCATTTTGTGATCCGATCCGGTGCGGATGAATTTGTTCTTCGCGATACACGATTAAACATATTTTAAAAATGTCCGCAGCTGCAGCTAATTCTGCTTCTCCCCCATATATTCCATTTTTCTTCATGTGTGATTTGTAATCACCAGGTGACCTAATCACAGCACCGTTTGACTCATAACCTGTAATAAAACCCGCATATGTAGACCAATTATCCACTATATTTGAAACGATACTTAGTCTCACCTCTGCGTGTCGATCTTGAGTCCCGTATACCCAATACGCCAACGCGCGAAAAAGACAATTCCCGTCGAAAATCATCTTGATAATTTTCATTTGCATTGTCATTTTTTGCGCGTCATTAACAGATACCTATGAAGATATTTGTCATAAACAGCCGATGACAGCTGTCAAAGGGTTTCCTAGATGCTTTTTGTTTTGTTTTCGGGATCTCGGCCCACCGCAAACTTCATGCGTATACTATTGTTATTACAATCTTTTTTTACTATTGTTATTATAATCTTTTTCTACGTTCATTTGTTTGAAACTTTTTTATTAGATAGAGAGATTTGAAAAATGTGAAAAAAATTTTTTCTAAAAATATCTCTTCTCCTGAAAGTAAATGAAAATTCATAATACATGTATATACACACACACACACATATATGAATATATGTTTATATATGTTCATATTATACATTGATATAATAAAATATCGATAGAGGTAATTGAGTTGAATAATTTGATAGAATGAAAAATGATTTATTTAAATAAATTATTTTCCTTGAATTGGAGGAAAATTAATTTCAAAAAATCAAAAATATGAAGATAAAAGAATGATGATTTCACTATCCGTCTGTTTTCGGTAAATTCCATAATTATTTCTAATTAATTGTACAAATGTTCCGAATTACAATATGTAAAGTAAATTTAATGGGATTCTTCTGAAGAATAATATTTTCATTTTAATTAGTATTTGTGCGGATAATCAAAAAATATATAGGATTTTTCTCATAATTATACATAATTTCAAAAAATTTGAATAACGTGAAAAATTTTTTTTTTCAAAAATTTCTCCCTTTCCAGAAGTGAGTCAAAAATTATGATATATATATATATATATTTACATATATTTATATTATACATTAATATACAGAACATAAATAGAGGTCATTAGGTTGATGGATTTATTGAAATAAGAAATGATTTATTTTAATGGATTATTTTTCTTGAAACAACGAAAAATTAATTTTTAAAAATTGAAAATATAGAATTAAATGAATGATAATCTATCTATCTGTATGTTTTCTCTAAATTTTATGATTATTTCTAATTTATTGTATAAATGTTCCAAATTACAATTTATCAAATGAATCAAAGGCATTTTTCTGAAGAATAATATTCTGATTTTAATTAATATGTGGGCAGATGATTGAAAAATATATAGGATTTTTTTAATAATTGAATATCATTTTAAAAAATTTGAATGATGTAAAAAAAATTTTTTAAAAAGTTCTCTCTTTCTGAAAGTAAATAAAAATTCATAATATATGTATATATATATATATATATATATATATATATATATATATATATATATATATACACACACACATATATAAATATATATTCATATATGTTTATTTTATACATTGATATAATAAAATATCAATGGAGGTGATGAGGTTGAATAATTTAATAGAATGAAAAATGATTTATTTAAATGAAATATTTTTCTTAAATTAAAGGAAAATCAATTTTTAAAAATCAAAAATATAAAAATAAAAGAATGATGATTTATCTATCTGTATGTTTTCGGTAAATTCCATAATTATTTCTAATTAATTGTATAAATGTTTCGAATTACAATTCATGAAGTAAATTCAATGGGATTCTTCTGAAGGATAATATTTTCATTTTAATCCATATTTGAGCAGATAATCAAGAAATATATAGGATTTTTCTCATAATCATATATGATTTCAAAAAATTTGAATAACGTAAGAATTTTTTTTTTTTTTAAATTTCTCTTTTTCCAAAAGTAAGTCAAAAATTATAATATACATATATATATATATATATATATATATATATATATATATATATATATATGCACGCACACAATATGTATATATATTTATATATGTTTATATTATACATCAATATACAGAACATAAATAGAGGTCATTAGGTTAATGGATTTATTAAAATTAGAAATGATTTATTCAGATGGATTATTTTTCTTAAATTAACGGAAAATTGATTTTTAAAAATTAAAAATATGAGATTAAATGAATAATAATTCATCTATCTGTATATTTTCTCTCAATCTTATAATTATTTCTGATTTATTGTATAAATGTTCCGAATTACAATTTATGAAGTGAATTAAATGGCATTTCTCTAAAGAATAATATTTTCATTTCAATTAATATGTGGGCAGATGATCAAAAAAGATATAGGATTTTGGTAATAATTAAATATCATTTTGAAAAATTCAAAGAATCTAAAAAAAATTTTTTTAAAAATTTCTCATTTTTCTGAAAGTAAATGAAAATTCATAATATATGAATATACATAAATATATATATATATATACATATATATATACACACGGATATAGAAATATATATTCATGTATGTTCATATTATACATTGATATAATAAAATGAAATATTGATATAATGAAATATCAATGGAGGTAATTGAGTTGAATAATTTAATAGAATGAAAAATGATCTATTCAAATGAATCATTTTTCTCGAATTGGAGGAAAATTAATTTTCAAAAATCAAAGATATAAAAATAAAAGAATAATAATTTATCTATCTGTATGTTTTCGGTAAATTCCATAATTATTTCTAATTAATGTATAAATGTTCCGAATTACAATTCATAAAGTAAATATAATGGGATTCTTCTAAAGAATGATATTTTCATTTTAATTGATATTTGAGCAGATAATCAAAAAATATATAGGATTTTTCTCATAATTATATATAATCTTAAAAAATTTGAATGACGTTAAAATTTTTTTTTTTAAATTTCACTTTCCCCAAAAGTGAGTCAAAAATTATAATATACATATATATATATATATATATATATATTTATATATATATATATATTTTTATATATGTATATACTCGTACATATGCACACACACAATATGTGTATATATTCATATATATTCAAATTATAGACTACTACACAGAACATAAATAGAGGTCATTAGGTTAATGGATTTATTGAAATAGGAAACGACTATTTAAATCAATTATTTTTCTTAAATTAAAGAAAAATTAATTTTCAAAAATTAAAAATGTAAAATTGAATAAATAATAATTCATCTATCTGTATTTTTTCTCTAAATTCTATAGTTATTTCTGATCCATTGTATAAATGTTCCAAATTACAATTTATAAAGTGAATTAAATGGCATTTTTCTAAAGAATAATATCTTGATTTCAATTAATATCTGGGCAGATGATTGAAAAATATATAGGATTTTCGTAATAATTCAATGTCATTTTAAAAAATTTGAGTAATGTAAAAAAAAATTTTTTAAAAATTTCTCTCTTCCTGAAAGTGAATGAAAATTCATAATATATATATATATATATATATATATATATATAAGATACATAATATATATATATATACACACACACGCACATACATGAATATTTATTTATATATGTTCGTATTATACATTGATATAATAAAATATCAATGGAGGTGATTGAGTTAAATAATTAAATGAAATAAAAAATGATTTATTTAAATGAATTATTTTTCTCAAATTGAAGGAAAATTAATTTTTGAAAATCAAAAATATTGGAATAAAAGAATAATAATTCATCTATCCGTGAGTTTTCGGTAAATTCCATAATTATTTCCAATTAATTGTATAAATGTTCCGAATTACAATTTATAAAGTAAATTTAATGGGATTCTTCGAAAGAATGATATTTTCATTTCAATTAATATTTGTGCGGATAATCAAAAAATATATAGGATTTTTCTCATAATTATACATAATTTCAAAAAATTTGAATAACGTGAAAAATTTTTTTTTTCAGAAATTTCTCTCTTCCCAAAAGTGAGTCAAATATCATAATATACACACACATGTATATATATATATATATATATATATATATGTATATATATATATATATATATATGCACACACACAATATATATATATATAATTATATATTTATATCATACAATCATATACAGAATGTAAATAGAGGTCATTATGTTGATGGATTTATTAAAATAAGTAATGATTCATTTAAATCAATTATTTTTTTTAAATTAAAGAAAAATTAATTTTTGAAAATTAAAAATATGAAATCAATAAATAATCATTTATCTATCTGTATGTTTTCTCTAAATTTAATAATTATTTCTAATTTCTTGTATAAATGTTCCAAATTACAATTCATAAAGTGAATTGAATGGCATTTTTCTGAAGGATTATGTTTTCAGCTCAATCAATATGTGAGCATATGATTAAAAAATATATATGATTTTTGTAATAAACAAATATCATTTTAAAAAATTTAAATAATGTAGAAAACATTTTTTTTTTTAAATTCTCTTTTTTTGGAAGTAAATGGAAATTCATAATATGTATATATACATATATATATACACACACTTATATACATGTATATTTCTATATGTTCATATTAAACATTGATATAATAAAACATCAATGGAGGTCATTGAGTTAGATAATTTAATAGAATGAAAAATGATTTGTTTAAATGACTCATTTCTCTTAAATTGAAGGAAAATAAATTTTTAAAAATCAAAAATGTAAAAATTAAAAAATTATAATTTATCCATTTGTATGTTTCCAGTAAATGCCATAATTATTTCTAATTAATTGTATGAATGTTCCACATCACAATTTATGAAGTCAATTTAATGGGATTCTTCTAAAGAATAATATTTTCATTTCAATTAATATTTGAGCAGATAATCAGAAGATATATAGGATTTTCCTCATAATTATATATAATTTTAGAAAATTTGAATTACGTGAAATTTTTGTTTTTTTTTTTCAAAAATTTCTCTTCTGCCAAAAGTAGGTCGAAAATTATAATATATATATATATATTGTAACATTTTAGGCGTTACGTTAATAAAATATGGATCCTCGAGTTTACTTATTATCAAATTGAAAGAAATCAAAAGCGTGAATAGAATATCGTGAAAAATGCTTTTAATGCAAGATACGTGTTTCTCATTTAAAGTCTGATACAAGACTGTTTTTACAATAATATCGGTTGGCGCAGCAACCTTATTCTTTTTAAAGACATAAGAGGTTTATAAACGTCTTTTATCTATGCTGACTACTAGATCATTAAAGAGGGGGCAAAACGGGTGATTTCACCCTTTGTAACACTACTCCCCCCCGAGGAAAAGAGTCGTCCCGACTTGGGAAAGATAAAACAATTATAAAAGTATTCTAGTAGTCAGTGCTCAAAGGTGAGTTGGAGCTGTGGCTCTAAAAATTTAAGAACTCCCTTTTTTACTATCTGGCATTTGCCCACAGTCTCAAGGTGAACCACAGAAAACCTTGAGCAGATAGTTGAGCGTTGAATAATCTCAAAAATTTATGTGCCATGTTTTATAAAGGTTAGTGTTAATGAGTGTTATGTGGCTTCATGAATTCAAAGTTATCCGCAACGGCCCAGATTCATGTCGGAAAGAAATTCAATCTTCTTCATGAAGGATCCCTCCGAAACAGGTTCGGATGAAAACATCAAACTGGAAACCGACAATTCCAGGACCAAATAAGACGAAAACAGACTTCTCTTCATAGGAAATAAGGAAATAGTGGGGTGACTGAATCCAAAGCTTCTTCTGAGACAGCACACCCTAGAGTTTGGAGGACAAATGTGAGTGGTGGTATAACAATTCAAATTCACCAAGTGAATTTGAGAGAATACTTGAATAAAATAAATGAAATATGTATTCAAAAGAAAAGAAACGATCTTATCAGAATCATTTCTGCATCCTTCTTCAAAATAAGACCACCAGTCAGCTTCAGGAATCGGGGAAAGATTGGATGGAAAAGGCTGTGTCAAATAACCTGAAAAAGTACTCACAAAAAATGACACTTAAGGTTAATAAAATGTGAAAATCAAGCAATCGCTCATCGACCTCGAAAAATAATCGTGGCTCTTTTCACATTATTAAACCAAAGCCTATCCGACACAAAACTCGATTCTGAAGAAAAAGGTTTTAGAAAAACTTGGCCGGCTGTAGTTTCTACAATTATAATCAAAACGGCAGCCGATAAAGAAGAAAAGGTTTGATTTACTAGCCAATCCTCACGAACCTCATGAATATTTCTGAGTAGCTCTAAAGAAATGCTCGATTCCTCCTCACGAGAACGGAAGAATTTTCTGGGGAAACTCGCAAATAAACTATCAAATCTGCTCTGAGCTCAGACGAGCGAATGAGAAGATCGAAATTTTCCATCAATAAATGTGATTTGAAGTCGCGAAAATTACCTAACCTTTGACGAGCTTCATTTCCCTGACAGGCAATAAAATAGGTTGGGAATGCCTGTCACGCATAACCAAAATAATTCAAAGAAAGAGGTTAACTCCAATGATAATTTTATATAAAAACATCTGAAACTAGTTCCTCAAACCAGCCTCAGAAGAAGAGTTAGTTTGAGAATTGAGGATTTTCTTCCCCAACCTCTTTATCTCTTCTTCGCCAATTATAGGAATCTGAATGCGAGTCTTGTATCATTTCTCTACTATTCTTTTTAAGTAAAAAGCAATGATTAGCATCATGTCCTATTTTATGACAAAATAAACACGTTACTACATTTTGATCTGTCATAACTGTGCCTCTAATTTCGTGTTTGTTACGCTGATTCTGAAGAAAACCACGATTTACACGATTATAATACTTGTTATTATTTTTATTTCTGTAATTTTGAGGCTTTGACTCCTCCGAGTGTTCAAAACTTCGTCTTTTTGAGGTATTTTCGGACACCTCAATCCGACGAAGCTTGTTCGGTCCAAAATATTGTTTCCTCATTGCCTCCACCTCGAGGGCTTTGGCTGTTGCCTCCCGCAGAGAAGTGAGGCCCGACGTTCCAACGGCCATTTTAATCTCTGGATCATTGATCGCATTGAAAAAAGCTTGTGTTGCTAATAAATTACGAGACGGCTCGTGATCTGGTAAAGCTATACGAGAAAGCCGTTCAATATCTTGACTAAGAGACGCGAGGTCTTCGTCTCGTCCTTGTCTTCTTGTCTGTAATTGTGCCGTGTACAGTTTCGTCAAGTGGTCATTTCCATATCTCAATTTGAGTGCAGAACTAAGTTTCTCATAATCGGAAATTTCTTCCTCAGACAATGCCGTTAAAACATTCAAAGCCGGCGTTCGAAGACAAGAGGCAAGACTGTGGGCCCTCATGGCGGAGTCCCACTGGTTATGTTTAGCAATCGTATTAAACTGCCGTTCATAATCTGACCATGGAATCTTTCCGTCAAAAATTGGCGGTTTTAAAGGATAAAGAGGTTTCTCGTTAGTCTGAGAAGCAACCTCAGGAAATCTCGAATTATTTAATTGATTAAAATGAGAACATTGAGGCCGAACCTGAGTCAAAGACTCGGAAAAACCAACCTCATTATTTACTCTCGTTCTACTAATTGGAGATTCATCTACTCTCCTATTGAAAGGCACAGACCTTGATTCAGGAACATCCTGGGTTCGACCTGGATGTTGGACCTCCTGAACAGTAGGAACGGGAACAAGAGAGGGAACAGGAGGGGGAAGCGGAGTAACAACTCTGGAACCCTGCGGTGTAACAGCTGGTCCTCCAGTGCCACTCATTTGATGAACGGACTGAAGAGCCGCCACAGTTGCCCGGAGTAGTTCGTAAAGACTAGTCTCGGAACGCTCTTGAGCTTCTCTGTCTAGCCTCCGCTGCTCTAACTGAGAGGCAAACTCCCTTTCTCACTGTTCTCGTTGCTCTTGAAGCAACTGGACAAGTTGTCGTTGTTGTTGTCTTGCCGCTTCTTGTTGTTGGCTCATAATTTTTAGTAGGTCGATTTGTGAAACTGAGACCATCGTAGGGACAGGTAAAGAGTCCACTGAAGGTGCACAAACAGACTCGGGAAGCCGCGGATTTTCGGTGATAGAATGTTCGTCACCGCCACTTTCCCGACGACGAGACCGTGTTAAACGAACGCTACTCATAGTTTATTTCACTATTTCACGCACTGAATCAATTTGATTAATAAGAACTCAAGATCCCGCTTCTGACACCAATTGTAACGTTTTAGGCGTTACGTTAATAAAATATGGATCCGCGAGTTTACTTATTATCAAATTGAAAGAAATCAAAAGCGTGAATAGAATATCGTGAAAAATGCTTCTAATGCAAAATACGTGTTTCTCATTTAAAGTCTGAAACAAGACTGTTTTTACAGTAATATCGTTTGGCGCAGCAACCTTATTCTTTTTAAAGACATAAGAGGTTTATAAACGTCTTTTATCTATGCTGACTACTAGATCAGTAAAGAGGGGGCAAAACGGGTGATTTCACCCTTTGTAACAATATATATATACATACATACATATATATATATATACACACATATGTATATATATATGCATATACATATATATATATGCACACACACAATATATATATATCCATATATAATTATATGATACATTAATATACAGAATATAAATAGAGGTCATTAGGTTAATGGATTTCTTAAAATAAGAAATGATTTTTTCAAATGAATTATTTTTCCTAAATTAAAGAAAAATTAATTTTTAAAAATCAAAAATATGAAATTAAATAAATAATAATCCATCTATCTGTATGTTTTCTCTGAATTTCATGATTATTTCTAATTTATTGTATAAATGTTCCGAATTACAATTTATAAAGTGAATTAAATAACATTTTTCTAAAGAATAATGTTTTCATTTCAATTAATATGTGGGCAGATGATCAAAAAATATATAGGATTTTTGTAATATTTGAATATCATTTTGAAAAATTTAAATAATGTAAAAAAATTTTTTTTGAAATTTCTCTTCTTCTGAAAGTAAATGAAAATTCATAATATATATATATATATATATATATATATACACACACACATATGGGCTATTCCGCGTCAACCGGATCAGTCATCTCTCAGATATTTTTTCAATTTGGCATGTGGATTGTGTAGGGGGAGTTAGATTTTTGTGCCAAAGCGCGAATCTCATAATGCAAAATTCGATTTTTTATTAACAATAACAAATTAGACTCCCATTTTTTTCAAAAATTCATAACTTTGGCAAAAAATTAGATACAATATATTTTTTTTTTTCAAATTACGCGGAAAGCTCCATAGAATTTTAAAAAAAATACGAAATGGTAAAAAAAAGTTGTTATCAATTGTTTATTTAACAATTAATTTTTCAAAGATTTTTAAAACAGTGACCGACACGATCAAAAAATTTTTTCAAAATTCCGACATGTTCCTTGAACTGTACTACAACCTGTGAATCAATTCCAGAGGGGTGTTTTTTTTCGTTTCCGAGTAAAAAATCATTAAAGGTGTCGATGCGCATGAAATTGCGGCGCGCCGAGTCTCTACGTAATGGCGGGCGGCCGGTTGCCGTCCACCGCTACCCCGCGGTGGCGTCGCAGCGTTATTTTAGAGTCATTTTCACGATGTAGGACATGATTGAAGAATCTGAAAAAAATACTGTACCTTCACAAGGCCTGCTCAAAGCGATAAGTGAAGTTTCAAGAATGTGTTTTTTACCGTTTTTTTATTATAGAGATTCAAAATAACGGTTACACACCATGAGAGTGCACATAAATGATAATAATTACATAACTTGCTACTTATTTTAAAACAAAAACACATTCTTGAAACTTCACTTATCGCTTTGAGCAGGCCTTGTGAAGGTACAGTATTTTTTTTAGATTCTTCAATCATGTCCTACATCGTGAAAATGACTCTAAAATAACGCTGCGACGCCATCGCGGGGTAGCGGTGGACGGCAACCGGCCGCCCGCCATTACGTAGAGACTCGGCGCGCCGCAATTTCATGCGCATCGACACCTTTAATGATTTTTTATTCGAAAACGAAAAAAAACACCCCTCTGGAAATAATTCACAGGTTGTAGTACAGTTCAAGGAACATGTCGGAATTTTAAAAAAATTTTTTGATCGTGTCAGTCACTGTTTTAAAAATCTTTGAAAAATTAATTGTTGAATAAACAATTGATAACAACTTTTTTTTACCATTTCGTATTTTTTTTTTTATTCTATGGAGCTTTCCGCGTAATTTAAAAAAAAAAATATATTGTATCTAATTTTTTGCCAAAGTTATGAATTTTTGAAAAAAATGGGAGTCTAATTTGTTATTGTTAATAAAAAATCGAATTTTGCATTATGAGATTCGCGCTTTGGCACAAAAATCTAACTCCCCCTACACAATCCACATGCCGAATTAAAAAAATATCTGAGAGATGACTGATCCGGTTGACGCGGAATAGCCCATATATAAATATATATTTATATATGTTCATGTTATACATTCATATAATGAAATATCAATGGCGGTAATTGAGCTAAATAATTTGATAGAATGAAAAATGATTTATTTGAATGAATCATTTTCCTTAAATTGAAGGAAAATTAATTTTTAAAAACAAAAATATAGAAATAAAAGAATAATAATTTATCTATCTGTATGTTTTGTTTAAATTTCATAATTATTTTCAATTTCTTGTATAAATGTTCCAAATTACAATTTATAAAGTAAATTAAATGGCATTTTCACAAAGAATTATATTTTTATTTCAATTAATATGTGAGCAGATGATCAAAAAATATATGGGATTTTTTGTAATAATTAAATATCATTTTAAGAAATTTGAATCATGCAAAAAAAAATTTTTTTCAAGATTTCTCTTTTTATGAAAGTAAATGAAAATTCACTACACATATATCTATATATATACACACACACATATATAAATATATATTTATATATGTTTATATTATACATTGATATAATAAAACATCAATAGAGGTAATTCAGTTAAATAATTCAATAAAATGAAAAATGATTTATTTAACTGAATTTTTTTTCCTAAATTGAACAAAAATTAATTTTTAAAAATTGAAAATATGAAATTAAAAAAGTAATAATTCATCTATCTGTATGTTTTTGGTGTATTTCATAATTATTTCCAATTCATTGTAAGAATGTTCCAAATTACAATTTATAAAGTGAATTCAATGGGATTCTTCTAAAGAATAATATTTTCATTTTAATTAATATTTGAGCAGTTAATCAAAAAATACATAGGATTTTTTTCATAATTATATATAATTTTAAAAATTTTGAATGACGTAATAATTTTTTTTTTTCAAAAATTCCTCTTTTCTCAAAAGTAAGTTAAAAATTCTAATATGCATATATATATATACAGGGTGTCCCTAAATTGCCTCCCACGGACTAACCAGCATGATACCTCGTTAAAATCTAACCGAGAATTTCTCTTCCGGAAGCTCGTCCGACGCATAGTTTTTGAATTATAAGCGATGGCGCTAGGCCAATCAGAGTGCACCATTTCATCTAGATTTGCCGCCACGGAAATTGCTGTTTTGTTCGTCTGGGTAAATTATTATTATTCGTTTACGAATTAAATATCGGCACCTCCCCTCTCTCCCTGTTGTACCCCTTCTCGGGCGCTGACCTCGGTATTGTTGCCGCGGAACACGCTGCCGGCCGCACATCCATGGGCGCACACTTGTGTGTGTAAACAGAACCGCATCCTGAAGCATAAGGGGTACAGCAGCGAGAGATATATATATACACATATATATGTATATATATGTATATATATATGCACACACACAATATATATATATATTAATATATATTTATATCATACAATCATATACAGAATGTAAATGGAGGTCATGAGGTTAATGGATTTAATAAAATAAGAAATGATTCATTCAAATAAATTATTTTTCTTAAATTAACGAAAAATTAAATTTCAAAAATTAAAAATATGAAATTAAATAAATAATAATTTATCCATCTGTATGTTTTCTCTAAATTTTATAATAATTTCTAATTTATTGTATAAATGTTCCAAATTACAATTTATAAAGTGTAGTAAATGGCATTTTTCTAAAGAATAATATTTGTATTTCAATTAACATGTGGGCAGATGATTGAAAAATATATAGGATTTTTGTAATAATTGAATATCATTTTAAAAAATTGAAATAATGTAAAAAAAATTTTTTTGAAAATTTCTGGTTCTCGGAAAGTAAATGAAAATACATAATATATATATATATATATATATATATTTATATATACACACACACACACACACATATGTAAATATATATTTATATATGTTCATATTATACATCGATATAATGAAATATCAATGGAGGTGATTGAGTTAATTAATTTAATAGAATGAAAAATGATTTATTTAAATGAATTAGTTTTCTTAAATTGAAGGAAAATTAATTTTTAGAAATCAAAAATATAAAAATGGAAGGATAATAATTTATCAATCTGTATGTTCTCGGTAAATTCCATAATTATTTCTAATTAATTGCATAAATGTTCCGAATTACAATTTATGAAATCCATTGATTGGGATTCTTCTGAAAAATGATATTTTCAATCTAATTAATATTTGAGCAGATAATCTAAAAATATATAGGATTTTTCTCATAATCATATATGAGTTAAAAAATTTAAATAACGTAAGTATTTTTTTTTTTTCAAAAATTTCTCTTTTCCCAAAAGTGAGTCAAAAACTATAATATATATATATATATATATATATATATATATATATATATATATATATATATATATATATATATATATATATATATATATTATATATATATTTATATCATACATTATTATACAGAATATAAATAGAGGTCATCAAGTTAATGGATTTATTAAAATAAGAAATGATTTATTTAGATGAATTATTTTTCTCAAATTAAAGAAAAATTAATCTTTAAGAATTAAAATTATGAAATTGAATAAATAATAATTTATCTTTCTGTATGTTTTCCTTTAATTTTATAATTATTTCAGATTTATTGTATGAATGTTCCAAATTACAATTTATAAAGTGAATAAAGTGGCATTTTTCTAGAGAATAATATTCTGATTTTAATTATTATGTGGGCAGATGATTGAAAAATGAATGGGATTTTTTTAATAATTGAATATCATTTTAAAAAATTTGAATAATGTAAGAAAAATTTTTTTAAAAATTTGTCTCTTTCTGAAAGTAAATGAAAATTCATAATATATATACATATATATATATATATATATATATACACACACACACACATACATGAATATGTGTTTATATATGTTCATATTATACATTGATATAATGAAATATCAATGGAGGTAATTGAGTTAAGTAATTCAATAGAATGAAAAATGATCCATTTAAATTAATTATTTTTCCTTAATTGAATGAAAATTAATTTTCAAAAATCAAAAATGAAAAAATGAAAGAATGATGATCTATCTATCTGTATGTTTTCGGTAAATTCCATGATTATTCCTAATAAATTGTATAAATGTTCCGAATTACAATTTATAGAGTAAATTTAATGGGATTCTTCTGAAAGATGATATTTTCATTTTGATTAATATTTGAGCAGATAATTAAAAAATATATAGGATTTTTATTATAATTATATATAATCTTAAAGACATTGAATAACATAACAATTTTTTTTTTTTCAAAAATTTCACTCATCCCAAAAGTGAGTCAAAAATTATAATATACACACACATATATATATATATATATATGTATTGTTACAAAGGGTGAAATCACCCGTTTTGCCCCCTCTTTAATGATCTATTAGTCAGCATAGATAAAAGACGTTTATAAACCTCTTATATATTTAAAAAAAGAATAAGGTTGCTGCGCCAACCGATATAATTGTAGAAACAGTCTTGTTTTAGACTTTACATGAGAAACACGTATCTTGCATTAAACGCATTTTTCACCATATTCTATTCACGCTTTTGATTTCTTTTGATTCGATAATAAGTAAACTCGCGGATCCATATTTTATTAACGTAACGTCAAAGTACGTTACATTTGGTGTCAGAAGCGGGATCTTGAGTTCTTATTAATCGAGTTGATTCAGTGCGTGAAATACGTGGAATAAATTATGAGTAGCGGTCGCCTGACACGCTCCCGTCGTCGGGAAAGTGGCGGAGAAGAACATTCTATTACCGAGAATCCGCGGGTTCCCGAATCTATTTGTGCGACTTCAGTGGACTCTTTACCTGTCCCTACGATGGTCACAGTCTCACAAATCGACCTACTAGAGATTATAAGACATCAACTAGAAGCTGCTGCTTAACAGCAACAACAACTAATCCAGCTGCTTCAAGAGCAACGAGAACAGCGAGAAAGGGAGTTTGCCTCTCAGTTAGAGCAGCGGAGGCTAGACAGAGAAGCTCAAGAGCGTTCCGAGACTCGTCTTCACGAACTACTCCGGACAACTGTGGCGGCTCTTCAGTCCGTTCATCAAATGAGTGGCACTGGAGGACCAGCTGTTACACCGCAGGGCTCCAGAGTTGTTACTCCGCTTCCCTCTCCTGTTCCCTCTCCTGTTCCAGTTCCTACTGTTCAGGAGGTCCAACATCCAGGTCGATTCCAGGATGTTCCTAAATCAAGGTCTGTGCCTTTTATTAGGAGAGTAGATGAATCTCCAATTAGTAGAACAAGAGTGAATAATGAGGCTGGTTTTTCTGAGTCTTTGACTCAGGTTTGGCCTCGATATTCTCATTTTAATCAATTAAATAATTCGAGATTTCCTGAGGTTGCTTCTCAGATTAACGAGAAACCTCTTTATCCTTTAAAACCGCCAATTTTTGACGGAAAGATTCCATGGGCAGATTATGAACGTCAGTTTAATACGATTGCTGAACATAATCAGTGGGACTCCGCCATGAGGGCCCACAGTCTTGCCTCTTGTCTTTGAACGCCGGCTTTGAATGTTTTAACGGCATTGTCCGAAAGAAATTTCCGATTATGAGAAACTTAGTTCTGCACTCAAATTGAGATATGAAAATGACCACTTGACGAAACTGTACACGGCACAATTACAGACAAGAAGACAAGGACGAGACGAAGACCTCGCGTCTCTTAGTCAAGATATTGAACGGCTTTCTCGTATAGCTTTGCCAGATCACGAGCCGTCTCGTAATTTATTAGCAACACAAGCTTTTTTAAATGCGATCAATGATCCAGAGATTAAAATGGCCGTCGGAACGTCGGGCTTCACTTCTCTGCGGGAGGCAACGGCCAAAGCTCTCGAGGTGGAGGCAATGAGGAAACAATATTTTGGACCGAACAAGCTTCGTCATATTGAGGTGTCCGAAAATACCTCAAAAAGACAAAGTTTTGAACACTCGGAGGAGCCGAAACCTCTAAATTATAGAAATAAAAATGACAATAATAATTTTAACCCAAGAAATCGAGGTTCTTTTTAAAACCAACAAAACAAGCGTGTAAATAAGAACGCGGTCATGACGAGTCAAACTGGCTTGACCTGTTTATTTTGTCATAATATAGGACATGATGCTAATCATTGCTTTTTACTTAAAAAGAATAGTAGAGAACCGATGCAAGGCTCGAATCCAAACTCTTATAATTGGCGTAAGAAAAATATAGAAATAGGGGAAGCAAATCCTCAATCGAGTTCTTCAACAGGAACTTACCCAAAAAACTAATTTCAGATGATTTGTCAGGGCGAAAATCATCGCAGATTGTTGGTAGTGAAAGCCCTCTTAGAGAACAGTTTTTAATGAGATGTCTACGACAGTCTGGTCTTCACACGCGTGGTACTGTTAACGGCGTCGATTGTCTGTGGGTAATAGACACGGGCGCGGAAGTAACCGTAGTTCGATCGGATCTCTTCAAATCCGATGACCAGATTGTTCTCTCTTTTTCTCTGCGAACAGCCACTAGAGAGACGACCCCGGTTTTGAGACAGGTTACTGTCCAAATTAACCTTTTTGGGTGTATTGACTCTCCACATAAGGTTTTTATAGCAGATATAGAGGATGAAGGTATTTTGGGAATAGACTATCTTACAGCTCATAACTGTGTTATCTCGACTAAGAGAAATTCACTAGTTTCAAACAATCGCGAAATAACTCTTTGTACAAATAGAAATGGAATTTATTGGACCCCTCCTAGAATTCGAGAAATAGAACTTTCGGAGAAAGATTTGCAACAACATTTTCCTTTACATATACAGAGCCTTGTTGAGAAATCTTCGATTTCGTTAAATTCAGCTCAGGTAGAATCGTTTAAATCTCTTTTGCTAGAATTTATAGATTCTTTTGCCAAAGATAGTGGTGATAAGGGCCGATGTACTTCTGTCAAGCACAAGATCGACGTCGGAGAGAGTTCACCAATACAACAAGCTCCTCGAAGACTCGCTCTCAACGCCCGAGAAGAGGTGAAGAAGCTTGTGGAAGATATGCTAAAGAACGATGTTATTGAACCATCGTCTAGTCCCTGGGCCTCACCAATCGTCCTTGTTAACAAAAAGGACGGATCCAAACGATTTTGTATCGATTACAGGAAGCTGAACGATATAACGAAGAAAGATTCTTACCCTCTTCCCAGAATTGACGAGACACTCGACCTGATAGCTGGTGCAACTCGGTTCAGCACCATAGATCTTCAGAGCGGATACTGGCAGGTCGAAATGGATCCTCTAGATGAAGAAAAAACAGCTTTTGTTACGGGCTTAGGAGGATTATGGCAGTTCAAGGTTATGCGGTTTGGTTTGAGTAATGCCCCGGCGACCTTCGAACGAATGATGGAGGCTGTTCTCCATGGGCTCACTGGCAAAATATGCCTCGTTTATTTAGACGATATAATCGTTTTTGGCAAGAACTTTGAAGAAGAAGTTCAAAATCTTAGACAAGTTTTCGCTAGGCTGAAGCAAGCAGGTCTGAAAATGAGCCCGAAAAAATGCCATCTGTTCCAGAAAGAAGTAGGCTTCCTCGGACATATCGTTTCAGCACAAGGTGTGAAGACCGACCCATCCAAAATAGAAAAGGTTTCTTCTTGGCCGACACCTAAGAATAAAGAACAAATTCTAAGCTTTCTAGGCCTTTGTACGTATTACAGAAGATTTGTGAAAGGTTTCGCTAGTATAGCTAAACCTCTCTATCATTTGACCAGAATCAAGATTCCTTTTGACTGGACCCCGGAATGCGAAGAGGCTTTCAAAAAATCAAAAGAAAATCTCATTTCTTCGCCGATCTTAGCTTATCCTGAGGTCGAAATTCCTTATATTTTAGATACTGATGCCTCTATTTCAGGAATAGGCGGGGTTCTGTCACAAATTCAGGGAGGTAAAGAGAGAGTGATAAGCTATTTCAGCAGAGTTTTGAGTCAAACCGAGAGGAATTATTGTGTCACTCGTAGAGAGCTTTTAGCTGTCGTTGAGACCGTAGTACGTTTTCACCATTATCTGTACGGTGGGAGATTTTTGATACGTACAGATCATGCTCCTCTCAGGTGGCTACTTTCGTTCAAATCTCCCGAAGGTCAGGTAGCTAGATGGTTAGAAAGGCTCGGTCAGTACGATTTTGATATTCGTCATCAAGCAGGAATTCATCATGGAAACGCCGATGCTCTCTCTCGAAGACCCTGCGAGGATATGCCAGAGTGTAAACAGTATGCACGATTAGAGAAAAATCGTGACCCCTCTCTTATAATACGGAAGATTTCTTTCGAAAATAACCAGAAGGAATGGAGAAAATCGCAACAAGAGGACGACACTTTGAATCAAGTGAAGTCTTGGAAAGAAGCAGAAACTCGCCCGGACTGGCAGGATATATCTTTAGCCGAGCCAGATTTGAAAATTTATTGGGCTCAATGGGACTCTATTCTTCCAATTGATGGAATTTCATACCGAAAATGGGAATCTGCAGACTTGAAAGAAATCAGGTGGCAACTTTTGGTTCCCAGGTCACGAGTTCCGGAGATTCTTGCTCTTTATCATGATTCTCCTGCAGGCGGACACTTCGGGTCAAATAAAACTCTGGGCAGAATTCGCAACTTCTACTTTTGGCCCCGTTGCCGGATGGACGTTGAAGATTGGTGTCAAAGATGTCGAATCTGCACGGCAAAGAAAGGACCTCGAGCGAAGGGACAAAGCTCTCTTCAAATTTACAACGTGGGAGCTCCACTTGAAAGAATAGCGATGGATATTCGTGGACCTCTCCCGATAACCCATTCTGGAAATAAATATGCTTTGGTTATTGCTGATTATTTTACTAAGTGGCCTGAAGTGGTCCCTCTCGCTGATCAAGAAGCCTCTACTGTAGCACAGGCATTCGTTAAAGAATTTATTTGTAGACACGGAGTTCCTCTAGAACTTCATACTGATCAAGGCCGAAATTTTGAGTCAACCTTAATGAAAGAGGTTACTCAGATTTTAGGGGTTAGGAAAACTCGTACAACTCCATTGCATCCGCAATCTGACGGCATGATAGAGCGTCTGAATCGGACTTTGCTACAACATTTGTCGTCCTTCGTAGAGCAGAATCAGAGAGACTGGGACTCCTGGATCCCTTTCTTCCTCTTATCTTACAGATCTGCGATTCATGAGACGACGACGCAGATGCCAGCCCTCATGCTTACTGGAAGAAATCTTCGACTTCCGTCAGATTTAGAGAAAGGCCCTGTTCCTGTGCAAAGACAACATCAAACAGATTATGCCTTTTTATTACAACAACGTTTGGAAGAAATTCATCACTTTGCCAGGAATAGAATTTCTATGGCTTCAGATAAATTGAAAACTCGTTATGATATTCGAGCCAGAGATTTAAAATTTAATCCTGGAGATTCTGTTTGGCTTTTTCAACCTCGAAGACAGAAGGGACGATGTCCAAAGCTACAAAGAAATTGGGAAGGCCCTTACTTAGTGGTTAACCGGATAAATGATGTTGTTTATAGAATCCGAAGATCTCCTCATTCGCGTCAGAAAGTGGTTCACTTGGATCGTCTTGCTCCATTTGAAAAAGATCAACCTGGAACAGTCTCACCAAGACCAGGAACATCCTTCGAGGTTAGATCTTCAAACGAACACCCTTGACGATTGTGATCGATTTGGCCTTCTTTACAGTCGGTCATCGATTGGGAGAAGAATTTACCTTTCGGAATTCATTTAAGTAAAACTCGACCGCTTACGATTATCATAGAAGGAAATATCGGATGCGGAAAAACAACTTTCACCAAGAGGTTTTTAGCAAATCGCCAGGTCTGTACACTTTTAGAACCTCTTGAAGAATATCAAAATGTAGCTGGTATTAATCTTTTAGATTTGATGTATCAGAACCCAGATCGTTATTGCTATTATTTTCAGCATTTCGCTCAAATGGTTATGTTAGATAGACATCTGCAGACGACTTTATTGCCTGTAAAGGTGATGGAAAGATCGATATTAAGTAGCAATTGTTTTGTAGAAGCTCGTCGAAGATTAGGTAATTTTCGCGACTTCGAATCTCATTTATTGACAAAAAATTTTGATCTTCTCATTCGCTCGTCTGAGCTCAGAGTAGATTTGATTGTTTATTTGCGAGTTTTCCCAGAAACTTCTTTTGCTCGAGTTAGTTCCCGTTCTCGTGAGGAAGAATCGAGTATTTCTTTAGAGCTACTCAGAACTATCCATGAGATTCATGAAGATTGGCTAATGAAACAAACCTTTTCTTCTTTATCGGCTCCTGTTTTGGTTATCAATGCAGAATCCACAGCCGACCAAGTTTATTCTAATTTTTGTCTTACAATGATACACGGACAAAGTTAAACCTTTGAATCTAATATTGAAGAATTTTATTCTTAAAAAATTTGGTTAAAAAAAAAAAAAAAAACTACATTAAACTACATTATCGGGAAACGGCGAGAAATGTTTAAAATCTTCTTAATTTCTTCTTTGACATTTTCGCATCCCTCGCACCCTTCCGTTCTCTTTACTATATCAAAAAGACTCTGTTTGCAAGAGCGACAAAGCACTTTTTCTTTGAAAAAGGTCACATGTAGAGAGACTTCTTGAAGAAGAAATTCGGGTTTAGAACTAAAAAGAAATGATTGAAACAAAAAAAAATTATTTTCTTATAATTTATTTGTGTTATTCGATATGATGTACTCACTCTGACTCAAAGCAGCTTAGGCATAGCAAGCCGCTTCTTCCTTTTTCGGAAACGGCGTTCAACTGGCCGCAAGACATCTCTCTCCAAAGAGAGTTAAAATAGTTAGAGCTCTCTATTTCGCTAAGTTCGTCCGAATTTTCGAGAAAGAATACTTTTATCAGCATAGCTGCATTCATTGAAGCATGCTCTTTTGTATCCATGTCTTGTCTGTCTTTAACGACTACTTTTCTTGTAATGATTTGTTATTTCTGCGTTGCTAATCAATTTGAAATTTGTTTTCTTCGGTTGTTTCTTTCTAGAAACTTCTTCTCTGAAATCGAGTTTTGTGTCGGATAGGCTTTGGTTTAAGGAATAATGTAAAATGAGCCACGATTATTTTTCGAGGTCGATGAGCGATTGCTTGATTTTCACATTTTATTAACCTTGAGTGTCAGTTTTTGTGAGCACTTTTTCAGGTGATTTGACACAGGCTTCTCCTTCCAATCTCTCCCGATTCCTGAGGATGACTGATGGACTTATTTTGAAGAGATACACGGAAATGATTCAGATAAGATCGTTTCTTTTCTTTTAAATACATATTCAATTGATTTTATTGAAGTATTCTCCCAAATTCACTTAGTGAATTTGAATTGTTTTACCATCACTCACATTTGTCCTTCCAAAACTCTAGGGTGAACTATTTCTAAAGAAGTCACCCCACGATTTCCTTATTTCATATGAAGAGAAGTCTGTTTTCGTCTTATTTGGTCCTGGAATTGTCGGTTCCCGGTTCGATGTTTTCATCCGAACCTGTTTCGGAGGGATCCTTCATGAAGAAGATTGAATTTCTTCCCGACATCAATCTGGGCCGTTGCGGATAACTTTGAATTCATGAAGCCACATAACACTTAATAACACTAACCTTCATAAAACATGGCACATAAATTTTTGAGATTATTTAACGCTCAACTATCTGCTCAAGGTTTTCTGTGGTTTACCTTGAGACTATGGGCAAATGCCAGATAGTAAAAAAGGGAGTTCTTAAATTTTTAGAGCCACAGCTCCAACTCACCTTTGAGCACTAACTACTAGACTATTTTTCAAAATTGTTTTATCTTTTCCCGAGTCGGGACGACTCTTTTCCTCGGGGGGGAGTAGTGTTACAAAGGGTGAAATCACCCCTTTTGCCCCCTCTTTAATGATCTAGTAGTCGGCATAGATAAAAGACGTTTATAAACCTCTCATGTCTTTAAAAAGAATAAGGTTGCTGCGCCAACCGATATTATTGTAAAAACAGTCTTGTTTCAGACTTTGAACAAGAAACACGTATATTGCATTAAAAGCATTTATCACGATATTTTTGTTCACGCCTTTGATTTGATAATAAGTAAACTCGCGGATCCATAACTTATTAACGTAACGTCTAAATCGTTACAATATATATATATATATATATATATATATTTATATTATACATCCATGTAATAGAATATAAATAAAGGTAATTAAAGTGAATCATGAAATAAAATAAAAAATGATTATATACGAAAAAAATTATGAAAAAATGAATTAAAATAGAAAGTAAGCGAATAATTGAAAATATTAAGGATTTTTCTAATAATTATACATAATTTTAAAAAATTGAAATAATGTGAAAAAATTTTTTTTTTTGAAATTCCCTCTTTTCAAAAGTGAATTGCAAATTATAGTATACATATATATATATACACACACACGTTTATATATATACAGGGTGTCCCTAAATTGCCTCCCACGGACTAGCCAGCATAATACCTCGTTGAAATCCAACCGAGAATTTCTTTTCCGGAAGCTCGTCCGACGCATAGTTTATGAATTATAAGCGATAGCGCTAGGCCAATCAGAGTGCACCATTTCATCTGGATTTGCCGCCACGGAAATTGCTGTTTTTATCGTCTGGGTGAATTATTATTATTCGCTTACGAATTAAATATTGGCACCTCCCCTCTCTCGCTGCTGTATCCCTTATTCTTGAGGATGCGCTTCTGTTTACACACACAAGTGTGCGCCCATGGATGTGCGGCCGGCAGCGTGTACCGCGGCAACAATACCGAGGTCAGCGCTCGAGAAGGGGTACAACAGCGAGTGAGGGGAGGTGCCGATATTTACTTTGTAACCGAATAATAATTATTCACCCAGACGAACAAAACAGCAATTTCCGTGGCGGCAAATCTAGATGAAATGGTGCACTCTGATCGGCCTAGCGCTATCGCTTATAATTCAAAAACTATGCGTCGGACGATCTGCCGAAAAAGAAATTCTCAGTTGGATTTTTACGAGGTATTATGCTGGCTAGTCCGTGGGAGGCAATTTAGGGACACCCTGTATATACACACACACGTATATATTAGGGTGCTTTTTTCGTGGACTTTTTTTTTTTTCGGTCCCATCGTGAAATTTTGTTGGAAATACAACAAAAAAAATTCTCTGAAAGATTGAGCCCTTAATATTAATATCAAGTGCTCGCCCAAGGCATGTAAAGATTTTCCGCTTAAAATACACGTAAATTTTAATTTTTTTCTTTAAAACATCTACAGTTCAGAGTCATTCTATGGCGTAGTCTAGGACGTCAGTAGGTTTTCTTCGGAATGAAATGCTTTACAAAAGTGCTCATTGCGGTGAAGTCGTAACTCATACCGGCGAAGTCGTACAGGCCACCCATACCAAATTTTTTCATGAAATTCTTGTCTTTTTGCCCGTATCTCGTAAATAACAAGAGCTACAAAAAAAAATAGTGGACAAATTTGTAAGAAATTTAATTTCCCACAAAAAAGTTCCAGAAAACCAAATTGCTTACATCGATATTTATCGAGATATTGGGCTTTTAAGGTGAGGAAGTATGGAATTTTCATGAATTATTGAGTTAAATTGTCGAATTATTGATTGTCGAATATTTTTTTGCTTTGTAGCTCTTGTCATTACAATTACAATTCTTGTCATTACAATTACAATTCTTGTCATTACAATTACAAGAGCTACAAAACAAAAAAATATTCGACAATCAATAATTCGACAATTTAACTCAATAATTCATGAAAATTCCATACTTCCTCACCTTAAAAGCCCAATATCTCAATAAATATCGATGTTAGCAATTTGGTTTCCTGGAACTTTTTTTGTAGGAAATTAAATTTCCTACAAATTTGTTGAATATTTTTTTTGTAGCTCTTGTTATTTACGAGATACGGGCAAAAAGAAAAGAATTTCATGAAAAAATTGGGTTCGGGTGGCCGGTACGACTTCGCCGGTGTGAGTTACGACTTCACCGCAATGAGAACTTCTGTAGAGCATTTCATTCCGAAGAAAACCTACTGACGTCCTAGACTACACTATAGAATGCCTATGAACTGTAGATGTTTTAAAGAAAAAAATTGAAGTTTACGTGTATTTTAAGCGGGAAATCTTTACATGCCTTGGGCGAGCACTTAATATCAATATTAAGGGCTCAATCTTTCAGGTAATTTTTTTTGTTGTATTTCCAACAAAATTTCATGATGGGACCGAAAAAAAAAAATAGTCCAAAAAAAAGCACCCTATTATATACATATATATGTATATATATATATAATGTGATTTATTTTGGAGGTTAGGTTTTTGCAAATTAACAAGACGTGGCGTTGCTCTGAAAACAAAGATTTTTATTTTATTTTTTTTTTCCCTCAGGGATCTGTGCATCTTATTATATAAACTCTCACCTGAAAACAAAGAAACGACATTTATGTTCTTTGTTTAATTTGCCGATTTCTCCTTGACGTTTCACTATGGAGGTCTTTTATTTTGAGCCTCTTTGACACCTGTCTCTTCTCTCTTATCTCTACCGTCTATAGCGACCCCAGGTTTACCGACATGGCGCATGCGCCTTTCAAAGAAATATATTTTCTTTCCATCTCCCCACCCCGGGAGAAAATTCGACGACCGAATTTTCGTTGGTTATCCAGTAACGGAGTGCTCTCGAATTTGACTTTCCTCTTCGTTACTTTGTATTTGTACTTCCTCGTTGTGTTTTGTAGACGCCGGGATGAGTTTCGTGATGTGGAAAAGATTTGATTCTGTTTTTTTGTGGCCTGTGTCAATTCTGTATATCGAATTCGAAATTTTCCCTACGATTGCGAATGGTCCGCAATTTAGTTCTTCCAATTTTCTTCTGTTCAGTTTGTTTTCGTTTTCCACATACACCATATCTCCTACATTGAATTCATAATTTTTCCGATTTTTATCAAATATTTTTTTGTTGTAGTCGTGTGATTTTATGGAATTTTTGAGTGCTGTTTTCCTGTCTTCAAGCCAGTCTCTTTCCGGTTTTTCCAATTTTAATTCCTTCGGTAGAATCGTGACATCCGTGCCATCTAATAAATATTTTGGTGCGAAGCCCGTGACTGAATGTTCCGTGTCGTTATATTTATTCGGGCATTCCCGCGCTACCGTAGTCCAAGCTTTTTTTTCTCTTTGTTCGTTCATTTTGCATCTGATTTTGTTTACCAGTGTTTGATTCAGCCTTTCGTTCAAGCCGTTTGAAAATGGTGAGTTCACTGCGGTGAAAATTACCGAGATTGATTTTTCTTTGAGGCATTCTTTGAATTCCTCCAAATTTATTCCCGGGTATTGGTCCGTGAGGAGTAATCCGATTTCATTCGTTTCCGGTATATTATTGATCAGTTTCACGAAGTCCTTAGCGCTTTGTGTTCTTGACGTTGAGATGTATGCGTATCTAGTGAAATAGTCCACTAGTAGGTGCAAATATCTTTTTGTGGACCTGGATCCTCCGAATCCCCCGATCGTGTCTATTGAGACTATGTCGAACGGTTTTTCAGCCGGGCCCAAGTGAGACATGAGGCCGAATTTGTGTTGTCCTCTTGATTTATTTTTTATGCATACCTCGCAGCCTTTGCAAACTTCTTTTATGTTTTTCGTCAGATTCTTTGTTGTGTATGCTGAGCCCATCTTTTTCTTCAATTGATTCATACCTATGTGGCATAGGTTTCGGTGTATGTCTTTTATAAGTTTGATGCTGAATTCCTCCGATAGAACTATTTTTTCTTTCTTGTTAACTTTTTTGAAGTATACGTTGTGTCTCTCGATTAGTTTCCTTTTAGTCTTTTGTCCTTTTTCATTGTTTTTTTGGTCTTCTCGAATATCATCTAGTTTTATTATGTTTACAATTTTCAGTTGTTCTTCTTTATTTTCATCTGGTTCTAGTACTGGGTTCCTGCTCAGACAATCTGCTTCCACGTTCTCTTTTCCTGGGGCATATTTGATTTTAAAATCGTATTGGGACAAGTAATACGTTAAATCTCCTAATTCTTCAACAGTTCTTGCTTTAACGTTCATATTCTCTAGCGGTTTATGATCTGAGTATACCGTGAAGGTTTTTCCGATGAGCCAGTACTGCCAGTATTTCACTGCTTCTTTGATTGCCAGGCATTCCAAATATATAGCTTTTCGTTTTTTTTTGAGTTTCGTTCAGTTTTTTTGAGTAATATGCCACCGGTTTTTCTTTTCCGTCCGGCTGCTTTTGCTTTAGAATAGCCCCAACGCCTTCCAAGGACGCGTCTGTATAAATGTTGATTGGCAAGTTTTGATCGAATATTTCTAAAATCGGCTGTGAGCATAGAAGTTCTTTTATTTTTTCGAATGATTTTTGGCATGCCTCTGTCCAAATAAATTTTTGATTTTTTTTCAGAAGATTATGTAATGGGGCCAAGATTATTGCGCTCTTTGGTATATATTCATTATAAAAGTTGATTTTTCCTAGAAATTGCCTGATGTTTTTTTGAGTTTTTGGGACTGGAAATCCTCGTATCGAAATGAGGTTATCCTTCACCGGCCGTACTGAGTTGTTTTGTATTATGTGGCCGAGATATTTTACTGAATCTGATACGAATGTGCATTTTGTAAACTTTAATCTAAAACCATCTTTTTCTATTGCTTCTAATAATTGCGTTAGATGGTTTGTGTGATCGACAAAGGACTTTGAGAATATCAGTATATCGTCTATGTAATTAACAGCGAATTCCGCGAGGTTGTATTTTCTCAAAATGTTACTCAGTATCCGTTGAAAGATAGCCGGTGACGTTTTTAGCCCAAAAGGCAAGCACGTCCACTGAAAGTGTCCCTCTTGTGTCACGAAAGCGGTTTTTTTTTGTCCTCTATCCGTAGAGGGATCGACCAGAATGCGGAGTTTATATCCAGCGTTGAGAAAAATTTACAATTCCGCGTTTTCACCATCAAGTCCTCGATGAGTGGGAACGGTTGTGCTTGAGGCACTACTGTTTTGTTTAAGTCTCTGAAGTCTATACACAATCGCGATTTTTTGTTTTCTTCTTTTTTAAATACCAGAGTTACTGGCGCAGCAAATGGACTGTATGATTCTTCTATCAGCTTTCTATCCAGTAACTTTGATATTTGTTCTTCTATTTCTTTTTTATCGTCTATCGTGCATCTGTACGGCCTCTTACTGCAATATTTGTCTACTAATAGGTCTATGCGGGCCTCGTATTCTTTCACCGTGCCGATGTCATATTTGTCTTTTGCGAAGACTGATTTGTGTCTATCCATAAGTTTTTCTATTTCAACCTTTTGATGGTGACTCAAATGTTCTAGTTTTATTTCAATGTCTTTCTCTTGGACGTGTTCGTTGAAGTTTATTAAATGATTTGGGACCGCGGAGTTTTCGTCATCCATACGGGTTAATTTTCGATTTATTTTTCCGTTGCTACTATCTTTTTCTATTTCCTGTTTTTTTTGTGTGTTTACATCTTTTTTCTGACTTATTTCCAAATTTTCATTTTGAATCAATTTGAACTTTTTTATCATGTCCAATCCGATCAAAAAGTCATACTTGAAATTATCTTCATCAATGACGTGCACGTCCACTTTTTCTTCTATTTTAAAGATTTTAATTTTCAGAGTTGTTAATCCCCCTGTTTTTTTAACACCATTAATCGTTATCAGATTTACATTATTTGGATTTTTCCCTGACTCTTTTAATTTTAATAATTTTGTATTAATCAAAGAGACGTTTGACCCGGAATCGTAGACTCCGAGTACCTCTAGTTTATCTTCTGATACTAGTCTGACTTTTATTAATGGTGTTACTACTCGTTTTTTTGATCGGTTTCGTTTAACTCGGCTTCTATCACTGAGTTGTTTATATATTTACCGAACTTTTTTTTCTCCCCTTCGCCTTCTTTGACCTTAAACCAACATGTTGCTTCGGGGTAATAACGCGCTCCTTTGTTCAGCTTTTCGCAGATTGTACATGGTTTGTGATCTTCGTTCCCACCTTGCACGTTGGGGTTCGTATTCTTTTTCTTTCCAGCGTAAGTTTTCTTATTTACCATATGTTCGAGTTTACTAACCTCATTTAACAAGTCTGACGTTTCTTCTAACGCTTCTCGGTCGATTTTGTTGAGTACAGACTCTGGTAAACCTGCTGCAATCAGATCTATAAGGGTGCCTGCGTCTATTGACTGTCTCATATCCAGTAGAAGTTTCTCTTTTCTTATTGAATAATCCAACAGCGAACCTTCTTTGTATTTGTAGAAGAGCGCGTATGTGATTGGGTTCCATCCTTTGTTTGCAAATGTTTCGCAGAATTTCTTTTTCCATGTTTCCCAGTCCGCGTTTGCTAATTTTATGCTCATGGAGCTGTACCAATCTGCACATGACTTTTCCATGAACAGTCTGAGTATTTCTATTTTTTGTTCATCCTCTGTTATTTTAAAGCGTGTGCATTCTTTTTCGAATTTATCCATCCATTGGGTGGCGTTTGGGTTTTTGCTCGTAAACTTTTCGATTACAAATTTTTCTGTTATAGTCCTGAGGCTTTTATGTTCGTTTGTTTGTGTGTTTTCGACTAGTTTTTCCGAATTTTTTTCCCAGACGCTCGTTTCGCCTGCCGCAGCGGCGTCCGGCTGTTTTTTTTCTTCTATCTCTTCCAGAAACTGGCCCTCGCATTGTATGTTTCCTCCTTCGTCTATGTAAATTGTCGTCAATTCTTTTGTCATATTTATCCAGACTCTCCTAGTTTGGTGCCTTTTTTTTAAGCTATTTCTCACTCTGCTGAATGCGGTTGTTTTTGTTATTTCTGTGTGGAAATTGAGCGCTTGCAGCTTTTCTGGCATTTCGTAGGTTATTCCATCTTGTGTAGCATTTGAGGTTATTGCAATTGTGTTCGATTTTCCATCACTTGTTGGTTTCACCGTGAACTCGAAGCGCAGCTTCTCCATCCTGTGTTTTTTTTTTTTTTTTTGTGTATTTATTTATTTATTTTTTTTTTCTCTCTCATTTTTTTTCTATTCGTGTCCAGAAATGTCGTTTTATAATGTGATTTATTTTGGAAGTTAGGTTTTTGCAAATTAACAAGACGTGGCGTTGCTCTGAAAACAAAGATTTTTATTTTATCCTTTTTTTCCCTCAGGGATCTGTGCATTTTATTATATAAACTCTCACCTGAAAACAAAGAAACGATATTTATGTTCTTTGTTTAATTTGCCGATTTCTCCTTGACGTTTCACTATGGAGGTCTTTTATTTTGAGCCTCTTTGACACCTGTCTCTTCTCTCTTATCTCTACCGTCTATAGCGACCCCGGGTTTACCGACATGGCGCATGCGCCTTTCAAAGAAATATATTTTCTTTACATATATATAAATATATTTTTATTTATATATATTTATATTATACATTTATATAATAAAATATAAAAGAAGTTAATTGGGGTAAAAAATGCAATAAAATAAAAAATGATTAAAGAAGAAAAAAATGATCAAAAAATCAAATGAAATAAAAAACAAGCCGGTAATTAAAAATATTGAGGATTTTACTAATAATTATACATATTTTTTAGAAATTTAAATAATGTGAAAAAGAATTTTTTTTTCAAATTTTCCTTTTTTTAAAAGTAAATTGCAAATTATAATATACATATATATATATATATACACACACACGTATACATATATGTACATATATATATTGTTACAAAGGGTGAAATCACCCCCTTGCCCCTCTTTAATGATCTAGTAGTCGGCATAGATAAAAGACGTTTATAAACCTCTTATGTCTTTAAAAAGAATAAGGTTGCTGCGCCAACCGATATTATTGTAAAAAAACAGTCTTGTTTCAGACTTTAAACAAGAAACACGTATATTGCATTAAAAGCATTTATCACGATATTTTTGTTCACGCCTTTGATTCGATAATAAGTCAACTCGCGGATCCATATTTTATTAACGTAACGCCGAAATCGTTACAATTGGTGTCAGAAGCGGGATCTTGAGTTCTTATTAATTGAGTCAATTCAGTGCGGGAACTTTAATTATGAGTAGCAGTCGTTTGACGCGCTCACGTCGAAGAGAAAGTAGCGGAGAAGAACCTTTCGTTATGGAGAATCCGCGGGTCCCTGAAACGATTCCATCACCTTCAGTGGACCCTCTTTCAAGTCCTTCGACAATCTCTCAAATTGATCTGTTAAAGATCTTAACACAACAACAAGAAGCGGCAAGACAACAACAAGAAGCTGCTACTCAACATCAACAACAACTAATCCAGCTGCTTCAAGAACAACAAGAACATCGGAGGCGAGAAGCGGAGGCTCGAGAGCGTTCAGAAGCTAATCTTCAGGACCTTCTTCGGACGACTGGAGAGGCTCGAGAGCGTTCAGAAAATAATCTTCAAGACCTTCTTCGGACGACTGTGGCAGCTCTTCAGTCCGTTCATCAAATGAGTGGCACTGGAGAACCGGCTGTAACACCACAGGGTTCTAGAGTCGCTACTCCTGTTCCCTCTCCTGTTCCCTCGCCTGTTCCTGTTCCCGTTGTTCCAGAGATTCAACATCCAGGTCGATTCCAGGATGTTCCTGAATCAAGGTCTGTGCCTTTTATTAGGAGAGTAGATGAATCTCCAATTAGTAGAATGAGAGTAAATAATGAGGCTGGTTTTTCCGAGTCTTTGACTCAAGTTCGGCCTCAATGTTCTCATTTTAATCAATTAAATAATTCAAGATTTCCTGAGGTTGCATCTCAGATTAATGAGAAACCTCTTTATCCTTTAAAACCGCCAATTTTTGACGGAAAAATTCCATGGGCAGACTATGAACGCCAGTTTAATACAATTGCTAAACATAATCAGTGGGACTCCGCCATGAGGGCCCACAGTCTTGCCTCCTGTCTTCGAACGCCGGCTTTGAATGTTTTAACGGCGTTGTCTGAGGAAGAAATTTCTGATTATGATAAACTTAGTTCTGCATTGAAGTTGAGGTACGGAAATGACCACTTAACGAAACTGTACACGGCACAATTACAGACAAGAAGACAAGGACGAGACGAAGACCTCGCGTCTCTTAGTCAAGATATCGAACGGCTTTCTCGTATAACTTTGCCGGATCACGAGCCGTCTCGTAACTTATTAGCAACGCAAGCTTTTTTGAATGCGATTAATGATCCAGAAATTAAAATGGCCGTTGGAACGTCGGGCCTCACTTCTCTGCGGGAGGCAACCGCCAAAGCTCTCGAGGTGGAGGCAATGAGAAAGCAATATTTTGGGCTGAGCAAGCTTCGTCGGATTGAGGTGTCTGAAAACGCCTCAAAAAGGCGAAGTTTTGAATACTCGGAGGAGTCAAAACCTCAAAATTATAAAAATAGAAATAACAGTAACAATTTTAAATCAAGAAATCGAGGTTCTTTTCAAGACCAACGAAACGAGCGTATAAATAAAAATGTGGTCGTGACAAGTCAAACTAGCCTGACTTGTATATTTTGTAAAAAAACAGGTCACGACGCCAATCATTGTTTTCTAATTAAAAAAATTAGCGGAAAACCGATGCAAGGTTCGAATCCAAATTCTTATAATTGGCGTAAGAAAAATATAGAAATGGGGGAAGCAGATCCTCAATCGAGTTCTTCAACAGGAACTCACCCAAAAAACTAATTCTAGATGATTTGTCGGGGCGAAAATCATCGCAGATTGTTAGTAGTGGAAGCCCTCTTAGAGAACAGTTTTTAATTAGAAGTCTACGACAGTCTGGTCTTTACGCGCGCGGTACTGTAAATGGCGTCGATTGTCTATGGGTAATAGACACGGGCGCGGAAGTAACCGTAGTTCGATCGGATCTCTTTAAATCCGATGACCAGATTGTTCCCTCTTTTTCTCTGCGAACATCCACTGGAGAGACGACCCCGGTTTTGAGACAGGCTACTGTCCAAATTAACCTTTTTGGGTGTATTGACTCTCCACATAAGGTTTTTATAGCAGATATAGAGGATGAAGGTATTTTGGGAATAGACTTTCTTACAGCTCATAACTGTGTTATCTCGACTAAGAGAAATTCACTAGTTTCAAACAATCGCGAAATAACTCTTCGTACAAATAGGAATGGAATTTATTGGACTCCTCCTAGAATTCGAGAAATAGAACTGTCGGAAGATGATTTGCAACAACATTTTCCTCTTCATTTACGGAGCCTTGTTGAGAAATCTTCGATTTCGTTGAATTTAGCTCAGGAAGAATCGTTTAAATCTCTTTTACTAGAATTTAAAGATTCTTTTGCGAAAGATAGTAGTGATGAGGGCCGATGTACTTCTGTCAAGCACAAGATCGATGTCGGAGAGAGTTCGCCAATTAAACAAGCTCCTCGAAGACTTGCTCTCAACGCCCGAGAAGGGGTGAAGAAGCTGGTGGAAGACATGTTAAAGAACGATGTTATTGAACCATCGTCTAGTCCCTGGGCCTCACCAATCGTCCTTGTTAACAAAAAAGACGGATCCAAACGATTTTGTATCGATTACAGGAAACTGAACGATATAACGAAGAAAGATTCTTACCCTCTACCCAGAATCGACGAGACACTCGACCTGATAGCTGGTGCAACTTGGTTCAGCACCATAGATCTTCAGAGCGGATACTGGCAGGTCGAAATGGATCCTCAAGATAAAGAAAAAACAGCTTTTGTTACGGGTTTAGGAGGATTATGGCAGTTCAAGGTTATGCCGTTTGGTTTGAGTAATGCCCCGGCTACCTTTGAACGAATGATGGAGGCTGTTCTCCATGGGCTCACGGGCAAAATATGCCTCGTTTATTTAGACGATATAATCGTTTTTGGCAAGAACTTTGAAGAAGAAGTTCAAAATCTCAGACAAGTTTTCGCTAGGCTGAAGCAAGTAGGTCTGAAAATGAGCCCAAAAAAATGCCATCTGTTCCAGAAAGAAGTAGGCTTCCTCGGACATATCGTTTCAGCACAAGGTGTGAAGACCGACCCATCTGAAATAGAGAAGGTTTCTTCTTGGCCGACACCTAAGAATAAAGAACAAATTCAAAGCTTTTTAGGCCTTTGTACGTATTACAGAAGATTTGTAAAAGGTTTCGCTAGTATAGCTAAACCTCTCCATCATTTGACCCGAATCAAGATTCCTTTTGACCGGACCCCGGAATGCGAAGAAGCTTTTAAGAAATTAAGAGAAAATCTTATTTCTTCGCCGATCTTAGCTTATCCAGAGGTCGAAATTCCTTTTATTTTAGATACGGATGCATCTCTTTCAGGAATAGGCGGGGTTCTGTCACAAATTCAGGGAGGTCAAGAGAGAGTGATAAGCTATTTCAGCAGAGTTTTGAGTAAAACCGAGAGGAATTATTGTGTCACTCGTAGAGAGCTTTCAGCTGTTGTTAAAACCGTAGTACATTTTCATCATTATTTGTACGGCAGGAGATTTTTGATACGTACAGATCATGCTTCTCTCAGGTGGCTACTTTCGTTTAAATCTCCCAAAGGTCAGGTAGCTAGATGGTGAGAAAGGCTCGGTCAGTACGATTTTGATATTCGTCATCGAGCAGGAATTCAGCATGGAAACGCCGATGCTCTCTCTCGTAGACCCTACGAGGAAATGCCAGAGTGTAAACAGTGTGCACGATTAGAGAAAAATCGTGACCCCTCTCTTGTAATACGGAAGATTTCTTTCGAAAATAACCAGGAGGAATGGAGAAAATCGCAACAAGAGGACGACACTTTGAATCAAGTGAAGTCTTGGAAAGAAGCAGAAATTCGCCCAGACTGGCAGGATATATCTTTAGCCGAGCCAGATTTGAAAATTTATTGGGCTCAATGGGACTCTATTCTTTTAATTGATGGAATTTTATACCGAAAATGGGAATCTGCAGACTTGAAAGAAATCAGGTGGCAACTTTTGGTTCCCAGGTCAGGAGTTCCAGAGATTCTTGCTCTTTATCATGATTCTCCTGCAGGCGGACACTTCGCTTCGAATAAAACCCTGGGCAGAATTCGCAACTTCTACTTTTGGCCCCGTTGCCGGATGGACGTTGAAGATTGGTGTCGAAGATGTCGAATCTGCACAGCAAAGAAAGGACCTCGAGCGAAGGGACAAAGCTCTCTTCAAATTTACAACGTGGGAGCTCCATTTGAAAGGATAGCAATGGATATTCTTGGACCTCTCCCGATAACCCATTCTGGAAATAAATATGCTTTGGTTATTGCTGATTATTTCACTAAGTGGCCAGAAGTGGTTCCTCTCGCTGATCAAGAAGCCTCTACTGTAGCACAGGCATTCGTTAAAGAATTTATTTGTAGACACGGAGTTCCTCCAGAACTTCATACTGATCAAGGCCGAAATTTTGAGTCAACCTTAATGAAAGAGGTTACTCAGATTATAGGGGTTAGAAAAACTCGTACAACTCCTTTGCATCCGCAATCTGACGGCATGATAGAGCGTCTGAATCGGACTTTACTACAATATTTGTCGTCCTTCGTAGAGCAGAATCAGAGAGACTGGGACTCTTGGATCCCTTTCTCTCTCTTATCTTACAGATCTGCGATTCACGAGACGACGAAACAGACGCCAGCCCTCATGCTTACTGGAAGAAATCTTCGACTTCCGTCAGATTTAGAGAAAGGCCCTGTTCCTGTGCAAAGACAGGATCAAACAGATTATGCCTTTTTATTACAACAACGTTTAGAAGAAATTCATCACTTTGCTAGGAATAGAATTTCTATGGCTTCAGATAAATTAAAAACTCGTCATGATATTCGAGCCAGAGATTTAAAATTTAATCCTGGAGATTCTGTTTGGCTTTTTCAACCACGAAGACAGAAAGGACGATGTCCAAAGCCACAAAGAAATTGGGAAGGCCCTTACTTAGTGGTTAACCGGATAAATGATGTTGTTTATAGAATCCGAAGATCTCCTCATTCGCGTCAGAAAGTGGTTCACTTGGATCGTCTTGCTCCTTTTGAAGAGGATCAACCTGGAACAATTTCTCCAAGACCAGGGACATCCTTCGAGGTTAGATCTTCAAACGAACACCCTTGACGACTGTGATCGACTTGACCTTGTTTACAGTCGGTCATCGATTGGGAGAAGAATTTACCTTTCGGAATTCATTTGAGTAAAACTCGACCGCTTACGATTATTATAGAAGGAAATATCGGATGCGGAAAGACAACTTTCACCAAGAGGTTCTTAGCAGATCGCCAGGTCTGTACACTTTTAGAACCTCTTGAAGAATATCGAAATGTAGCTGGAATTAATCTTCTAGATTTGATGTATCAAGACCCAGATCGTTATTGCTATTATTTTCAACATTTCGCTCAAATGGTTATGTTAGATAGACATCTGCAGACGACTTCATTGCCTGTAAAGGTGATGGAAAGATCGATATTCAGTAGCAATTGTTTTGTAGAAGTTCGTCGAAGATTAGGTAATTTCCGCGACTTCGAATCTCATTTATTGACAAAAAATTTTGATCTTCTCATTCGCTCGTCTGAGCTCAGAGTAGATTTGATTGTTTATTTGCGAGTTTCCCCAGAAACTTCTTTTGCTCGAGTTAGTTCCCGTTCTCGTGAGGAAGAATCGACTATTTCTTCAGAGCTACTCAGAACTATTCATGAGGTTCATGAAGATTGGCTAGTAAAACAAACCTTTTGTTCTTTATCGGCTCCTGTTTTGGTTATCAATGCAGAATCCACAGCCGACCAAGTTTATTCTAGTTTTTGTTTTGCAATGATACACGGACAAAGTTAAACCTTTGAATTTAATATTGAAAGAATTTTATTCTTAAAAAATTTGGTTAAAAAAAAAAAAAAAAAAAACTACATTAAATTACATTAGCGGAAAAAGGCGAGAAACGTTCAAAATCTTTTTAATTTCTTCTTTGACATTTTCGCATCCCTCGCACCCTTCCGTTTTCTTTACTATATCGAATAGACTCTGTTTACAACAGCGACAAAGCACTTTTTCTTTCAAAAACGTCAGATGGAGAGAGATTTCTTGAAGAAGAAATTCGGGTTTAGAACTAAAAAGAAATGATTGAAACAAAAAAAAAAAAATTATTTTCTTATAATTTATTTGTGTTATTCGATATGATGTACTCACTGTGACTCAAAGCAGCTGAGACATAGCAAGCCGCTTCTTCCTTTTCCGGAAACGGCATTCAGCTGGCCGCAAGACATCTCTCGCCAAAGAGAGTTAAAATAGTTAGACCTTTCCATTTCGCTAAGTTCGTCCGAATTTTCGAGAGAGAATACTTTTGTCAGCATAGCTGCATTCGTCGAAGTGTGCTCTTTTGCATCCATGTCTTGTCTGTCTTTGACGACTACTTTTCTTATAATGATTTGTTATTTCTGCGTTGCTAATCAATTTGAAATTTGTTTTCTTTGGTTGTTTCTTTCTAGAAACTTCTTCTCTGGAATCGAGTTTTGTGTCGGATAGGCTTTAGTTTAAGGAATAATGTGAAATGAGCCACGATTATTTTTCGAGGTCGATGAGCGATTGCTTGATTTTCACATTTTATTAACCTTAAGTGTCAGTTTTTGTGAGTACTTTTTCAGGTTACTTGACACAGCCTTTTCCCATCCAATTTTTTCCCGATTCCTGAGGATGACTGGTGGTTTTATTTTGAAGAAGAACGCAGAAATGAATCAGATAAGATCGTTACTTTTCTTTTAAATACATATTCAATTGATTTCATTGAAGTATTCTCCCAAATTCACTTAGTGAATTTGAATTGTTTTACCATCACTCACATTCGTCCTTCCAAAACTCTAGGGTGAACTATTTCTAAAGAAGTCACCCCACGATTTCCTTATTTTATATGAAGAGAAGTCTGTTTTCGTCTTATTTGGACCTGGAATTGTCGGTTCCCGTTTCGGTGTTTTCATCCGAACCTGTTTCGGAGGGATCCTTCATGAAGAAAATCGAATTTCTTCCCGACGTCAATCTGGGCCGTTGCGGAAAACTTTGTATTCATGAAGCCACATAACACTTAATAACACTAACCTTTATAAAACATGGCACATAAATTTTTGAGATTATTTTACGCTCAACTATCTGCTCAAGGTTTTCTGTGGTTTACCTTGAGACTGTGGGCAAATGCCAGATAGTAAAAAAGGGAGTTCTTAAATTTTTGGAGCCACAGCTCCAACTCACCTTTGAGCACTGACTACTAGAATACTTTTATAATTGTTTTATCTTTCCCGAGTCGGGACGACTCTTTTCCTCGGGGGGGAGTAGTGTTCCAAAGGGTGAAATCACCCCTTTGCCCCTCTTTAATGATCTAGTAGTCGGCGTAGATAAAAGACGTTTATAAACCTCTTATGTCTTTAAAAAGAATAAGGTTGGATTGGATGGGTTGGAAAAGAATAAGGATATTATTGTAAAAAAACAGTCTTGTTTCAGACTTTAAACAAGAAACACGTATATTGCATTAAAAGCATTTATCACGATATTTTTGTTCACGCCTTTGATTCGATAATAAGTAAACTCGCGGATCCATATTTTATTAACGTAACGCCTAAAACGTTACAATATATATATATATATATATATATACATATATTCATATTATACATCCATATAATAGAATATAAATGAAGGTAATTGAGGTAAATCATGTAATAAAATAAAAAATGATTATAAATGACAGAAATCATAAAAAAATGAAATAGTACAAGAAATAAGCGGATCATTAAAAATATTTAGGATTTTTTTAATAATTGTACGTAATTTTAAAAAATTGAAATAACGTTAAAAAAATTTGTTTTTTTTAATTTCCCTTTTTTTAAAAGTGAATTGCAAGTTATAATATAGATATATATATACATATATATTCGTATACGATCATAGTATACAATAATATAATAGAATATAAATGAGGGTAATTGAGGTGAATAATGTAATAAAATGAAAATGATTTATTCGCATAAATTATTTTCCTTAAATGACAGAGTAATTAATTTTCGAAAATTAAAAATATGAAATCAAATAAATGAAAATTTATCTATCAGTATGTTGTTTTTAAATTTCATAACAAGTTTTGATCCATTTTATAAATGTTCCAGATTACAATTCATGAGGTAAATTGGACAGCATTTTTCTAATCAATAATATTTTTATCTGAAATAATATGTAAGCAGATGATTCAAAATATTTAGGATTCTAACAATTATTATACATAATTTTAAAAAATTGAAATGATGTGAAAAAAAAATTTTTTTTGAATTTCCCTCTTTTTGAAAGTAAATTGCAAATCATAATATACATATATATACACGTGTATATATATATATACGTGTGTGTATATATATACATTTTTATTTATATATATTCATATTATACATTCATATAATAAAATATAAAAGAAGGTGATAAGGGTAAGAAATTGGATGAAATGAAAAATGATTATTAATGAAAAAAATGATTGAAAAATGAAATAAAATAGAAAGTAAGCGAATAATTAAAAATATTTAGGATTTTTCTGATGATTATACCTAATTTAAAAAAATTGAAATAACGTTCAAAAAATTTTTTATTTTGAATTTCCCTTTTCTTAAAAGTGAATTGCAGGTTATAATATGGGCTATTCCGCGTCAACCGGATCAGTCATCTCTCAGATATTTTTTTAATTTGGCATGTGGATTGTGTAGGGGGAGTTAGATTTTTGTGCCAAAGCGCGAATCTCATAATGCAAAATTTGATTTTTTATTAACAATAACAAATTAGACTCCCATTTTTTTCAAAAATTCATAACTTCGGAAAAAAATTAGATACAATATTTTTTTTTTTTTCAAATTACGCGGAAAGCTCCATAGAATTTGAAAAAAAATACGAAATGTTAAAAAAAAGTTGTTATCAATTGTTTATTCAACAATTAATTTTTCAAAGATTTTTAAAACAGTGACTGACACGATCAAAAAATTTTTTTAAAATTCTGACATGTTCCTCGAACTGTACTACAACCTGTGAATTAATTCCAGAGGGGTGTTTTACTTCGTTTCCGAGTAAAAAATCATTGAAGGTGTCGATGCGCATGAAATTGCGGCGCGCCGAGTCTCTACGTAATGGCGGGCGGCCGGTTGTCGTCCACCGCTACCCCGCAGCGGCGTCGCAGCGTTATTTTGGAGTCATTTTCACGATGTAGGACACGATTGAAGAATCTGAAAAAAATACTGTACCTTCACAAGGCCTGCTCAAAGCGATAAGTGAAGTTTCAAGAATGGGTTTTTCACCGTTTTTTTATTACAGAGATTCAAAATAACGGTTACACACCATGAGAGTGCACATAAATGATAATAATTACATAACTTGCTACTTATTTTAAAATAAAAACACATTCTTGAAACTTCACTTATCGCTTTGAGCAGGCCTTGTGAAGGTACAGTATTTTTTTCAGATTCTTCAATCGTGTCCTACATCGTGAAAATGACTCTAAAATAACGCTGCGACGCCGCCGCGGGGTAGCGGTGGACGACAACCGGCTGCCCGCCATTACGTAGAGACTCGGCGCGCCGCAATTTCATGCGCATCGACACCTTCAATGATTTCTTACTCGAAAACGAAGAAAAACACCCCTCTGGAATTAATTCACAAATTGTAGCACAGTTTGAGAAACATGTCAGAATTTAAAAAAAATTTTTTGATCGTGTCAGTCACTGTTTTAAAAATCTTTGAAAAATTAATTGTTAAATAAACAATTGATAACAACTTTTTTTTGACATTTCGTATTTTTTTTCAAATTCTATGGAGCTTTTCGCGTAATTTGAAAAAAAAAAAAAATATTGTATCTAATTTTTTTCCGAAGTTATGAATTTTTGAAAAAAATGGGAGTCTAATTTGTTATTGTTAATAAAAAATCGAATTTTGCATTATGAGATTCGCGCTTTGGCACAAAAATCTAACTCCCCCTACACAATCCACATGCCAAATTAAAAAAATATCTCAGAGATGACTCATCCGGTTGACGCGGAATAGCCCATACGATTTTTCAATAATGCGAGGAAACAACAACTCGCTGAATTGACGTGTCAATAGGTTTGTAAATCAATTACGATTCACCTGAGGTAACACAAAATAACTGAATAAATGAGAATTCACTGAATCACTAAAAATGATAACCGAAATCATGAGAATTATTTGAGATATAACTGAATTGGGAAGAGTTGTGATAAGTCAAGTTACTTTGAATAACTTTAGATTCGTGCCAAAATTTTATGTTTAGAGAGAAAAATAATTAAATTCAAATAAAAAAGTAATTTTAAATGAAGAAGAAGAAAATTTCCAAATACCTGAATTCAAATAAAGCAATTTGAATTTAATAAATCTATCCGAATTCAAGGAAAAATAATAATTATTATTTGGACCAAAATATTTTGAATAAGACTATAAATTATCAAAATATCTCTTTTGATATTAAGACTACACGCAGAAATTTACCAAATCGATTAATTTTTACCAATTCAATCGAGCCGTGTCCGATTATTTTGTTGAAATCGATTAATCGATACATCCATTATTCTCAGATAAGTGGCCATCACTAGCATTGATCTCAACAATTTGAACGTTACTTGCCACTCCAGACCCACATTGAATCGACGAGGAAATAACTGGGAATTCGAATGACACCATATTTTTTTGAGTTGAATTAATTGAATTTATTCATGTAATTCGACTTCATTTTTCTGGTCTAAATAATAATTATTATTTTTTCCTAAATTCGGATAGATTTATTAAATTCAAATTGCTTCATTTGAATTCAGGTATTTGGAAATTTTCTTCTTCTTCAGTTAAAATTACTTTTTTATTTGAATTTAATTATTTTTCTCTCTAAACATAAAATTTGGCACGAATCTAAAGTTATTCAAAGCAACTTGACTTATCACAACTCTTCCTAATTCAGTTATATCTCAAATAATTCTCATGATTTTAGTTATAATTTTTAGTGATTCCGAGAATTCTCATTTATTCAGTTATTTTGTGTTAACTCAGGTAAATTGTGATTGATTTACAAACCCATTGACACGTCAATTCAGCGAGTTGTTGTTTCCTTGCATTATTGAAGAATCGTATGTCAATGATGAATTTCAAACTGGTGGTAAAGTTATGTTGCAAAGACACAGAAAATGTTCGGAAAGCATAATTCAGATTGATTGAATGACTAATTATGAACCCTAACGGCATATCAATCATCTAAAATCTCTAGTTTTATGCATACATCGATGATTGGAGGTGTTTTATAACATCAAATCTTAAATCGGCTGATTTATTTCGAGATTTATTTTTATTTTCACTCGTCGATGTGTGTTTGGTAGTATTGTGTAGCTGGGCATTCGCTTATTTTCACACACACCAGTGTGCGTCCGTGGGTGTGCGGCCGGCAGCGTGTGCCGCGGCAACAATACCGAGGTCAGCGCTCGAGAAGGGGTACAACAGCGAGAGAGGGGAGGTGCCGATATTTACTTTGTAACCGAATAATAATAATTCACACAGACGAACAAAACAGCAATTTCCGTGGCGGCAAATCCAGATGAAATGGTGCACTCTGATTGGCTTAACGCTATCGCCTATAATTCAAAAACTATGCGTCGGACGACCTTCCGGTACAGAAATTCTCGGTTGCATTTCAGTCAGGTATCACGCTGGCTGGTCCGTGTCCCTCAATTTATGGACACCCTGTATATTTATTTACATATATTCATATTGTTCATCCGTATGATAGAATAAAAAAGAAGGTAATTAAAGTGAATCATGTAATAAGATAAAAAATGATTATGGATGAAAAAAATTATAAAAACATAGTATAAAATGAAAAGTAAGCGAATAATTAAAAATATTCAGGATTTTTCCAATGATTATACATAATTCTAAAAAATTGAAAAAATGTTGTAAAAATTTTCTTCTTCTGAATTGCCCTCTCTTCAAAAGTGAATTGTGAGTTGAAATATACATATATCCATATATACATACACACACACGTATATACATATCCACATATATATGTATATATATATAAATATATTTTAATTTTTATATATTTATATTACACATTTAAATAATAGAATCTCAAAATAGGTAATCCGGGTAAAAAATAGAATGAAATAAAAAATGATCATAGGAAAAATAAATGATTAAAATATGAAATAGGATAAAAAACAAGCGGATAAATAAAAATATTAAGGATTTCCTATATATATATATATACATATATATATATATATATATAGACATATATATTTATTTACATGTATCTATATTATACATCCATATAATAGAATATAAATTAAGGTAATTAGGGTAAGTCATGTAATAAAATAAAAAATGATTATGAATAAGAAATATTATAAAAAAATAAAATAGAATAAAAAGTAAGCGTATAATTAAAAATATTTAGGATTTTTCTAATACTTATACATTATTTTAAAAAATTGAAATAATGTGAAAAAAAATTTCTTTTTCAAATATCCCTTTTTTTAAAAGTGAATTGCGAATCATAATATACATATACATGTATACACACACGCGCATATATATATATATATATATATATATATATATTTATTTACATATATTCATATTGTACATCCGTATGATAGAATATGAATGAAGGTCATTGTTCCGTAGGAAGAGTAAAAACATAAATATAGATGTATATCAGCACATATATACACACACATAAACATTTTGAAATTCATGAACGAGGAAACTTACGAAGACACTTATTCTATGAAAATAACTTGAACCAGGGAATTTTAGTTGGGAAAAAGCCGTAAGGCATAAAAAACCCAAATTTATTTATATTTTAACACAAGAACAAAAGTTAGATGAAATCAATTAAATTTGAAGAGGTATGAATATATAATAATGTGTGAATGATTAAGTGTGGGAATTTGGAGGAGACCGCTCGACTCCACGAGGAAAGTCAGGAGGAGAAAATGCTCAACTCCTACGGACGGGCTCGTCAGCCCGTCGCGTTATGTTGTGAGAGACAAGCTCGATCGTATGATTTAGTTGAGAGACAGCGCTCGATCGTATAATTCGTTTGCCAAAGGCAATTGCTTTAAGAAGATGTATTCGATTTTATATGGATTTATATGTTTTTTTTTGCTCCGGGACTCCGTGCGTACGATACAAAGGTTTCGCGATAACTGAAACTTTAGTTGCTACAACAAGAGTCCTCTTTTTTTGAAAGAAGACTCTCGCGAGCTGGCAAATGTTATTTGTTTATGTGTGTGTATATATGTGCTGATATACATCTATATTTATGTTTTTACTCTTCCTACGGAACATACTCCTACAACAAGAGTCCTCTTTTTTTGAAAGAAGACTCTCGCGAGCTGGCAAATGTTATTTGTTTATGTGTGTGTATATATGTGCTGATATACATCTATATTTATGTTTTTACTCTTCCTACGGAACATACTCTTGAAGAGATTGAATTTCGGAAACACGATTTCTTTCGAAAACTTTCAAGGTCTGTGGAGATTTTTGAAGCCATTGTAATACGGTCGTCGAATCTGACCAAAAAATGATTTTATCGAGATGAAATTCGAAGGTCGACCGAGCTTCAATGAAAAGTCGCGAAAGAGTTAGAGCGCCGCAAAGTTCCAACCGAGGAATAGTAGTCCCATCTTCATTTCCCTTTAAGGGAGATACACGAGATTTTACGCAAGCTAGTCGTACGAACGTTTCGTTATTTTGATTCGTAGAACGCATATATAAGCATGCTCCATAGCCTATCTTACTAGCGTCACAAAAACCATGAAGCTCAATTCGCGTTGGATCTTTGATTAAAAGCCGTCGTTCTACGGATACATCGCGTATGAGATTCATTTGGCTCGCGAAAGAGGACCAAATAGTAAACAAGTCCTGTGTGACTGATTCGTCCCAATCGATTTTCGCGTTCCAACATTTTTGCATGATGGATTTTGCAGTTAAGATTATTGGGCCTAACAAACCGAGAGGGTCGAAAATTTTAGCGATTTCCGATAAAATGATCCGTTTCGTAATTTTTGTTGTTAAATCAATGGGCTTTGCACTGTAGACAAAAGTGTCACGTTGCGAGTTCCAAGTTACTCCCAACGTTCTCAACACGGTATTTTGCTCCACCGCGCAATCAACTCCTAAAATTTTCTCATTAATGTTGTCGAGAGCGTGTGTATGATTTGACGCCCACTGACGTATAATAAATCCGCCGCGTTTCAACAACTCGATGACTTGATCACGTACTTGTAACACTTCTTCGATAGAATTCCCTCCCGTAAGAAAATCGTCGACGTAAAAGTCGCGTTTTAGTACCTTCTGCGCCAGGGGAAAAGCCGCTCCTTCATCATCCGCGAGCTGTTGAATTGTCCGAATAGCTAAATACGGTGCGGACGCAACACCAAACGTCACAGTGTTCAGCTCATACGCTTTTATTTTATTGTCGTGGTACCAGAAAATACGCTGGTATTTTCTATCGCGAGCGTCAACGAGAACTTGTCGGTACATCTTTGCGATATCAGCTGTGAGCACGTACTCGTACATGCGAAATCGGAGTATATGCTCAAACAATTTATTCTGTATGGTCGGGCCGACCATCAACGCGTCATTTAAAGAAATGCCCCTTTTAGTTTTCGCGGACGCGTTATACACTACCCGTAGTTTTGTCGTTGAGCTTGATTCTTTAATCACAGGATGATGAGGCATATAATATCCTTCTTCAATTTCATTTTCTATTACTGACATATGCCCAAGAGTTATATACTCTTGCATTACTTTGCTATATTCCGCAAAAAGATTTGAATCCGTTTTGAATCGACGTTCGAGACAATAAAAACGACGCAAAGCTAAAGATCGAGAATTGCCTAGTTCGATATTCTCTTCTCGGAATGGCAAGCGCACTATGCATCGTCCAGCCGTATTGCGCGTTGTATTTTCCCTATAATGTGACTCACACAACGATTCTTGGGAATCTTTTGTGTTTTTCGTATAAGGTTCTTCGATTACCCAGAACTTGTTCATTTGTGACGTTAACTCGCTATAATTGCACGTCACACGATTCTTTGCATCTTGAGAATTATTTCCTCCCACGATTGCCCAGCCAAGCAAAGTCTTTTGGGCGTAAAGGTCGAAATTTCCTTGGGATAAATTAATCTGACCGATAGACAACAATGATATTGTAGCACCCGAACCTATCAACATATCTATTGGACGGGGTATATTGAATTGCGGATCGGCTAGTGGTAAATCAGGGGGAATGTTGAAGTGTTTTCGCGGGAAGATTTTGTTCGGTGAGAAATCTGCGATTTTCGGAATCATTAGAAAATTCAACGATTTTTGATAATCGCTGTGCAACGATCGGAAGCTAATATCAATACACCCGTTTGATTTCGTTTCCATCTCGTCGATCGCACTGATGGATATCGCACATTTGCGTATAGGTAAATTTAATGACCGCGCGAGTTTTGTTGTGACAAAATGTGCTGTTGCGCATGTATCGAGTAACACTCTTGCTTGAATAAATGTCCCGTTCGCGTTTCTTACACGAACAATCGCACTCATTATCAATTGTGGTTGAAAAGTGTGTGCAGCAGTACTCAAAGCAATGTTGGCTAGTCATGCATGTTTTTGAGGATTATTCGTGTCTTGATCTTTTTTCTGGTAGGACAACTGTCCCAATTTCGTCGCAGATTCTCCGTGTAAGAGCGTATGGTGATAAACGTTACATCGCTTGCAATGGGTGGCGGTACAACGCCCGGGATGAGCGCGAAGACAATTGCGGCAAAGTCTTGCTGTTTTAATTACGTTCCATCTTAGATTGATCGGTAATTTTTCGAAAATTGGACACTTGAACAACGGGTGAGATTCTTTGCATTTGGGGCAAGAGTCTGAGGTACCCGTGATGAAAGCGCGAACGCCCGACTCGTGTCGTCGATATTTGTTTCCGCTCGAAATTTGATGTCCGCCCCGTTTTATAGCGATACTTCCTCCCCGCCGCGACTCATCTCGTTCAAAGGTGCGAAGTCTAAATATCGTCTCATTAATGAACTGATAAAATTTGTTTAATTCCGGTAGCTCGTCCAGGCTCAAAGACTCTTCCCATTTTCTATGAATATGCACTGGCAATGCCCTTTCTAATATTCTGATGATGACTCTCTCGTCTGGCTCTACTTGCAAAGATTGTAACATGCTCATGTGTTGTCTCATGTCGTCGATTAATTTTGACAAATTAGTCGAAGTGGCGTTGTCAATAGTCGAAATGTTTAATATGGCATCGAGATGCTTGGATACGAGCACACGTTTGCGGTCATAAGAATCGGTCAAAAGTTTCCACGCGTTCTCGTAATGTTCCGCGCTAAAATCGTAGATTGATAATTTGTTGAGAGCTTCTCCTTGTAACGCGTTTTTCAAGTAAGTGAACTTTATGACGTTATCTATGTCAGTACGCGAATCTACCATAGACTTAAAAGTATTCTTGAACGATAGCCACTTGTCGTGATTTCCATCGAATTTCGGAATTTCGGCCGCTGGCAATTTCAACAATCTCTGTCTCTCTATGAACGTTGAATTTCCGATAGGCGCGGTAAAATTATTTTCGGCGTTAGCTACTTGCATCGTTTGAATTCGGCTCGCGACCCGGTAATATTTATCTCTGAGACTGTCAATCTCTTGTATTTGTACGTTATCGGCATCGAGAATAGCGAGTTCGTCATGATGTTCTTCATACGCGTGAAATAAAACAGTAATTCTTTCTAAGCGAAGTTTTGCATTTACGTAATCAATCTCCGCTTGTTCGAGTCCGTTGGTCAATATATTCAATTGTTCGTTAAGGCCTTTGCCTTTTTGAACGATAAGGGCAACCTTTTTTGCGTCTCGACTCATTTTTTATCAAGGAAAATATAATATTACAGTCAAACTAAATGAAACTGGTAGAAATGTAACCAGGAAAAAATGAACGTATTCTTTAAACGAGGTATGAAGTGCGTAACGATAATCTTCAAACTTGTTATCACAAGGAGTATCCAATTGTGTTCACTTATCTTTTTTGATCGAAGTTATCCGTGGTGAATGCTGCTGGTGGAGACTGGGTGGCTGTTGTATCGTGATGATGTAGTCCAAAACGTTGATAAAGCAGAATTATAATCCAATGGGAAATGCTGACCGAGCTTCACAGGATGTACTGCCACAAATTCTCTTGCATTCACACTTCAATAATGTTTTATGTTATGTTTGTGTTTTTGTTGAATTCATACCTCACAGGAGGCACCAAAATGTTTATGTGTGTGTATATATGTGCTGATATACATCTATATTTATGTTTTTACTCTTCCTACGGAACAGTCATTGAAGTAAATCATGTAATAAAATAAAAAATGATTATGAAGAAAAGAAATTATAAAAAAATGGTATAAAATAAAAAGTAAGCGAATAATTCAGAATATTTAGGATTTTCCTAATGATTATACATAATTTTAAAAAATTGAAATAATGTGAAGAAAATTTTTTTTGAATTTCCCTTTCTTTAAATGTGAATTGCAAATTGTAAAATACATATACATATATACACACACACGTATATATACATATACACACATATATATATGTATATGTATATATACATATGTATATATATATATATATATATATATATATATATATATATATATATATATATATATATATATATATATATATATAAATATATATTCATTTACATATATTCAAATTATACATCCATATAATAGAATATAAATAAAGTTAATTGAGGTGAATCACGTAGTAAAATAAAAAATGATCATGATTGATAAAAATTATGAAAAAATGAAATAAAATAAAAAGTGAGCGAATAATTAAAAATTTCCGGGATTCTTATAATAGTTATTCATAATTTTAGAAAATTGAAATAATGTGAAAAATTTTTTTCCCTGAATTTCCCTCTTTGTGAAAGTGAATTGCAAATTATAATGTACATATATATACACACACACGTATATATATATATATATACGTTTATATGTATGTATATATATATATTTGTATATATATATATACATATATATACATGTATCTATATATGTGTGTATATATATATATATATATATATACCTACATATATGTATATATATATATATATATATATAAATATGCATATTATAATTTTCAATTTGCTTTCAAAAAGAGGGAAATTGAAAAAAAAAATTTTTTTTTCTCATTACTTTAATTTCTCAAAATTATGCATAATTATTAGGAAAATCCTAAATATCTTCAATTATCCGCTTACTTTCTATTTTCTTTCATTTTTTTATAATTTCTTTCATTTATAATCACTTTTTATTTCATTACATTATTGAACTTGATCACGTTCGTTTATATTCTATTATATGGATGCATTATATAAATATATGAATAAATATGTATATGTATATATATATGTATATATATATATACGTGTGTGTGTTCATATTTATATGTATATTCTAATTTGCAATTTACTTTTGAAAAGAGGAAAATCGAAAAAATAAAATTTTTTTCACAAGATTTTAATTTTTTGAAATCAGGTATAATTATTAGACAAATCCGAAATATTTTTAATTATCGGCTTACATATTATTCAAAATAAAAATTCTATTTATTAGAAAAATGCCGTCCAATTTACCTCATGAATTGTAATCCGGAACATTTATGAAATGGATCAAAACTTATTATTAAATTTAAAAACAACATACTAATAGATAAATTGTTATTCATGTGATTCCATATTCTCAATTTTTGAAAATTAATCATTCTGTAATTTAAGGAAAATAATTTATGTGAATAAATCATTTTCTATTTCATTACAATATTTACCTCAATGACCTTCATTCATATTCTATTATGTTATTGTATAATATAAATATATATGAATATATATGTATATATATATATATATATATATATATGTATATTATAATTTTCAATTCACTTTTAAAAAGAGGGAAATTCAAAACAAAAATTTTTTTCACATTATTTCAATTTTTTGAAATTATGTATAATCATTAGAAAAATTCTAAATATTTTTAATTATTTGCTTACTTTTGATTTTATTTAATTTTTTTATAATTTTTTTCATTTATAATCATTTTTTATTTTACTACATGATTCACCTTAATCACCTTCATTTGTATTCTATTATATGAATGCATAATATAAATATATGTAAATAAATATATATATATATATATATATATATATATATATATATATATATATATATATATATATATGTATATATATGTGTACGTGTGTGTGTATATGTATATATGTTCATTATAATTTTCAATTTACTTTTAAAAAAAGGGTAATTTGAAAAAAAATTTTTTTCTCACATTATTTTAATTTTTTAAAAATACGTATAATTATTGGAAAAATCCTTAATATTTTCAATTATCGGCTTATCTTTTATTCCATTTAATTCTTCAATTATTTTTTTCATTTATAATCATTTTTCATTGTCTCACATTTTTTACCCCAATTACCTTCTTTTATATTCTATTATATGAATGTATAATATAAATATATATAAATAAATACATATGTATATATACGCGCGTGTGTATATATATATATATGTATATTATAATTTGCAATATACTTCGAAAAAGAGGGAAATTTAAAAAAAAAATTTTTTTCACATTATTTTAATCTTTTAAAATTATTTATAATTATTAGAAAAATCCTAAATATTCTCTAATTATCTGCTCACGTATTATTTGAAATAAAAATATTATTTATCAGAAAAATGCCGTACTATTTACTTTATGAATTGTAATCTCGGACATTTATAAAATGGTCTAAAACTTATTATGAAATATACAGACAACATACTGATAGATAAATCATTATTTATTTGATTTTATATTTTCAATTTCTGAGAATCAATTATTCTTTAATTTAAGGAAAATAATTTATTTGGATGAATCGTTTTTCATTTTATTACATTATTTACCTCAATTACCTTCATTTATATTCTATTATATTGATGTATAATATCAATATATATGTATATATATATATATATATATATACATATATATATATATATATATATATATATATATATATATATATATATATATTGATGTATGTATATATATATTAGGGTGATTCAAAAAAAAAAAAATTAATTTTTTTTTTCTTCCAAACAGGCTCAAAAGTTTCTTTGGATGTAAAAAAATTATTGTAAAAATTTGAGCCCTTAATATTAATATCAAGATAGTCCTCATCGCATTTTTGTAATTCCCATAAGAATAACATGGGAAAAATTATTTTCGCTTCTCCTGATTTTTGTACCGTTCATACAACTGATTGACTCATAAATCGCTGTTATAATCTTTATAGAGAATTGAACGCTCTACAAAAAAGGTTTGATAACATTTTTTTATTAGTTCACGCGTTCAAAAGTTATTGAAGATCGAAGTTCAATTTTTTAAAAATTTGATCGAATTCAATGAAATACGCCGAAACTGTTGGTTTTGGTGACAAGTTAAGGATCAAATATTTCGTCGAACATAAATTGGAGTTCTAATAAATGTTGACCACTGATTTTTTTTTGTTCAATTCAATAGATATGATGCTTTTAAAGAATTTTTTTGCAGAATTAGAGCTAAAAATTTATATTAGGTTCAAAAATCATGTTGATTTCAATTTGAGTAGACATTAAAGAGTCTCTAATGTCTACTTAAATTTAAGAGTCTTTAATGTCTACTTAAATTGGAATCAACATGATTTTTGAACCTAATATAAATTTTCAGCTCTAATTCTGCAAAAAAATTCTTTAAAAGCATCATATCTATTGAATTGAACAAAAAAAAATCAATGGTCAACATTTATTCGAACTCCAATTTATGTTTGACGAAATATTTGATCCTTAACTTGTCACCAAAAACAAAAGTTTCGGTGTAATTCACTAAATTCGATCAAATTTTTAAAAAATTGAACTTCGATCTTCAATAACTTTTGAACGCGTGGACTAATAAAAAAATGTTATCAAACCTTTTTTGTAGAGCGTTCAATTCTCTATAAAGATTATAACAGCGATTTATGAGTCAATGAGTTGTATGAACGGTATAAAAATCAGAAGAAGCAAAAATAATTTTTCCCATGTTATTCTTATGGGAATTACAAAAATGCGATGAGGACTGTCTTAATATTAATATTAAGGGCTCATATTTTTACAATAATTTTTTTACATCCAAAAGAAACTTTGAGCCTGTTTGGAAGAAAAAAAAAATCAATTTTTTTTTTTTGAATCACCCTAATATATATGTATATTATAATTTTTAATTTACCTTTAATAAGAGGAGAATTTAAAAAAAAAATTCTTTCTCACATTATTTCAATTTTTCAAAAATTATGTATAATTATTAGGAAAATCCTAAATATTTCTAATTATCCGCTTATTTTTTATTCTATTTCATTTTTTTATAATTTCTTTCATTTATAATCATCTTTTATTTCATTACATTATCTACCTTAATTACCTTCATTTATATCCTATTATGTGGATGTATAACAAAAATATATATATAAATAAATATATATTTATATATATATATATATATATATATATATATATGTATATACAGGGTGTCCCTAAATTGCCTCCCACGGACTAGCCAGCATGATACCTCGTTAAAATCCAACCGAGAATTTCTTTTCCGGAAGCTCGTCCGACGCATAGTTTTTGAATTATAAGCGATAGCGCTAGGCCAATCAGAGTGCACCATTTCATCTAGATTTGCCGCCACGGAAATTGCTGTTTTGTTCGTCTAGGTGAATTATTATTATTTGTTTACGAATTAAATATCGGCACCTCCCCTCTCTCGCTGCTGTACTTCTTTTCGGGCACTGACCTCGGTATTGTTGCCGCGGCACACGCTGCCGGCCGCACATCCATGGGCGCACACTTGTGTGTGTAAACAGAAGCGCATCCTCAAGAATAAGGGATACAGCAGCGAGAGAGGGGAGGTGCCAATATTTAATTCGTAAACAAATAATAATAATTCACCCGGACGAACAAAACAGCAATTTCCGTGGCGGCAAATCTAGATGAAATGGTGCACTCTGATTGGCCTAGCGCCATCGCTTATAATTCAAAAACTATGCGTCGGACCAGCTTCCGGAAAAGAAATTCTCGGTTGGATTTTAACGAGGTATTATGCTGGCTAGTCCGTGGGAGGCAATTTAGGGACACCCTGTATATATACAAAAAATTTTTTTTTTAGATTTCCCTCTTTTTAAAAGTAAATTGCAAATTATAATACACATATATATATATGTGTGTATATATGTGTCTATATATATATATTCATATATATGTACATATATATATATATATATATATATATATATATATATATATATATATATATATTCATATATATATATATGTATACATGTAAATATATAAATACGTGTGTGTGTATGTATATATATGTATATTATAATTTGCAATTTACTTTCCAAAAGGGGGAAATCTGAAAAAAAAAATTTTTTTCACAATATTTCAATTTTTCAAAATCATGTATAATCACTAGAAAAATCCTGAATATTTTTAATTATCTGCTTACATATTATTTAAAATGATAATATTATTTATCAGAAAAATGCCGTCGAATTTCCCTCATGAATTGTAATCTCAAACATTTATAGAAAGGTTCAAAACTTATTATGAAATTTGATGAATACATACAGATAGATGAATTATTATTTATATAATTTCATATTTTTATTTTCAAAAATCAATTATTCATCGATTCAAGGAAAATAGTTTATTCGAATGAATCATTTCTTATTGTATTAAATTATTCAACCCAATTACCTCCATTCATATTCTATTATATCAATGTTCAATATAAGTACACATAAATATATATATACGTATATATGTGCGTGCGTATATATATATACATATATGATTATATATATACATATCCATATATGTGTATATATAAATACATATACACATACATATCTGTATCTATATATACATGAATACATTTGTATATAAGTTGTAATTTTTAATTTCATTTCAAAAAAAAAAAACTTTTTGACGACAAATTTTCTTCACATCATTTAAATTCTTTAAAATTATGGATAATTATTTGAAAAATGCTAAATTTTTTTCAATTATTTGCTCACATATCAATTGAAATGAAAATATTATTTGTCAGAAAAATGCCGTACAATTTACATCATGAATTGTAATCTGGAACATTCATAGAACGGATCAAAACTTATTATGAAATTTCAAAACAACATACTGATAGATAAATTACCATTCATTTGATTTCATATTTTTAATTTTTAAAAATTAATTATTCTGTAATTTGAGAAAAATAATTTATTGAATAAATTATTTTTATTTTATTCCATTATTTACCTCAATTACCTTCATTTGTATTCTATTATATTATTGTATAATATAAACATATATGAATATATATATATACATATATATATATATATATATATATAAATATATGTATATTATAATTTTCAATTGACTTTTAAAAAGAGGAAAATTTGAAACAAAAATTTTTTTCACATTATTTCAATTTTTCAAAATTATGTATAATTAATATTATTATGTATAAATATTATTAGAAAATTCCTAAATATTTTTAATTATCCGCTAATTTTTTATTTTATTTCATTTTTAATTATTTTTTATTCTATTACATTATTTACCTCAATTACCTTCATTTACATTCTATTATATTGATGTTTAATATAAATATATATATGAATATATATATATATATATATATATGTATATATATATATATTGTAACGTGGCAGTTTTACTGCGCGTTCCACACGGCTCCCCGATCGCTAGACGGACCACAGACTTAGTGAGCACGCGAAGTAGACCGCGGCTCATTTCAAAAAAAGAGCGCCAGGACGATAGTCACGCATCCGAGACTCTAAGAGGGGACCATCGCCGGTTTAGCGAATAAGACTTTTCAGGATTTTTGTTTATTTTTTTTTGGGTGGCGAGTAAATGCGGCTTCGGACAGGGGATCGGCAGCAAATTCGAACGATATTACCGGATGGCAATCGCGGCGGATCGCAACGGAAGGAGGGCCTCGCACGAGGCTACGGAGAGAGCGTCAACGGAGAGCTCTGCCGCGAGGGAATCCAAGGTGCACGAGATTCCCGTTGGTGGCCGGCGAGCCGTAGCCCCCCCCCTCCGTCGCCCAACTGACGACAGGTGCCCTCGCGAAGTCATCACCCCGCCACTGTCAAGCTACGGGGTACACGAGACTGGTCAGCCAATCAACACCCCGCGACAGCGGAATCCAACGATAGCGATACGCTAGATTGTGAGAATTGCGTAACGAGAACCCCAATGCGCGCGAGAAGATTTTGACTAGGGTTGACGCCTATGTTCGGGGCATGTTCGAATTGCGGCTCCAATTTGCAGGACCCGGCACTTGAGTCCTGGCGACAGTCGAAGTAGTAGCGTGGCGAGTAAATTGACATTAGAAAAAAACAGAGCAAAAATAGTGTGCAACTGTTATGGCGGAGACGGATGTTGGGGGCTTTTTGGTGTGGCTGAGGAGCGGTAAGCGCTTATAATTCTTTGCGGGCATATTTCGAGCGCCAGTTAAATTGGCACACCGATAAACGGTCGGCCCACGAAATTTTAGAGTTAGAGTAGCGCTCGAAATCTGTTTGCCGATCTCCTTGAGGATGACCGTAGCCTGAGTTTTCGCGATAACGCGTAGAGTCACGGTTTCGCGTGGGGAACAATTTCGGAGTGAAATTGAGTGTGGCCAAATTCCGCTGCACAGGGTCTGGTCGAGTCTGCGTACGTAAAAAGGGTGGTGAACTTAGCGGGAATAGAGACTACGACTTGAGCTCGGATGCGTCATAATACGCTATACACTCGCGCGATTAGAACAGCTTTCTGGAGTGATTAATTTGGTCGCGGTTAGTGCGTCGAGGCACGTCCTTTTTGATTTAGTTTAGGCATTATTGTGCATCAGCAAAGTGGCGACTAGCGCCCGTAGAAATAAGATACCAGCTAGCTTTAATCAGAATTGCGATTAGCGCGTCGAGTATGATCTAGATTACGTTTTTCTTTCTTTCTGTGTTTAGCGGTTTATAATTAAGTGACGAGTAGCGTCGTAGCTGAGGCCGATCGCGAGCAGCGCATCGAGTCCGATTGTGTTTTTGGTTTTTGCGAGTTGAGGTTATTATTAAGACGGCGACTAGCGCACGTAGGCCGTAGAGGTCTCCTCGATTTATTCATATTTTTTTTATTTTTTTGTTGTCTCCTCCTTGCTTATTTCTTTTGGATAAAATTTAAACCATTGTATTTGAAATCGCGAAGGACGACCTGCGCAGTCGTATGATTGTTTTTATTTTTATTTTTATTTTTATTTTTTTTGTAATATCGCTGTCGAGAAATATATTATTGGAATTTTATAGTGAATTAGCCAAACCACGCGTTGGCTGGCTTGTGTTACATCTCTCTCTACCCAAAATTTACCCCTCCCCTCTCCGCGGTACTGAGCTATCGAGAACATGGTCGCGGTATCTCGCATTACCGATTTCGAGGCGTGTTAATCACGCCAGGCGCCCAACAACAACTTTGCGATATTGTTTTAGATCCAGGGTACATCGTGGACGCCAAATTATTGTACACGCGGTAAGTTCCCGGTTATTTGCTCCGAGTAACCGAGGTGCAGAAAAATCCACGTCACAAATTGGCGCCCAACGTGGGGCCTTCGCGAAATTTCCGCTGCAAATTTCCAAGAAAGATAGTAGCGTTGCGCGTTTCGGAAATTTCGACTTAGCAACGGCTAGCGCGCGCGGAACCAAACAACAGCGTTCGGAGAATTAGGGGGAGAGAGGTCGCGAGACACTTCGGTCAAGCGTGTTGACGTTTGGAGCACAGCGGGACAGGTGTAAATACGTAGCGAGGAAATAAAATTGAATACAAAGGGTGGCGAATAACATCGAAAGGTTGCGATTTACGACTCAGGCTACGATTTAACGAATATACCGGGTGACGAAAAAGTACCCCGTGTATATTCACACCTTACATTTCTAGTAATAGGAATAAAATCGCCTGCCATTATCGCCTATCTCTTGATTGTGTCATATTTTATTTTCTCTTGTTATTATTTTTGATTTCGAATTTCTTTTGTTTTCCACTGTCTTCTGCGGTTTCGGAATTATTTTTTTTGTTGTTTTTTTGTTGTGTGTTCAACGACGGCTTTTAGCATTGCGGTCAACGATTATTTTTTTTTTTTGTTACTGACGCGACAATATACTTTTCTTTTCTTTTCTCTCTTTTCTTTTCTTTTCTCTTTTTTTTTTGTTGTTTTTTTTTTCTTTCAGCTCGTCTTTTGTTTTTGGTTTGTTGTTTTCTTTTGTGGTTTTGTTTCATTTTGTGTGCAATATTTCCTTTGCTGGCGCTTTTGTTTCGCAAATAATGTATCATTAAAATATTAGCGGTGATTTCACTAACACGAGGGGTCCAGATTGGATACCCTTGCTTGCGTTCAGACTCTACCTACGGCTTTTGTCTTTTGAATCGAACAGTTTGATTTTGCGTGCTTGTACTTTAATAACTGTCCCTCTCTTTTTTGGGCGTACTTTCACTTTCATCCCTTTCTTTTTTTGTGCGTGCTTTTACCTTCATTTCTGCTCTTCAATTTCGCGGGTAAAGTCAACATGGCGGAAGTACCTATTGGCGCGTGGTTGTATGACATGACGAGCGATGAGCTCGAGTTGGCGTTAGTGACCGCGAGGGTAAATTCCACCGGTAGCCTACTGGTGCGTCGTGACCGGTACGTACGACACCTCTTGCGTGAGCGCGGGGATTTGATGGTCACCTGGGAACCAGAAGACGAGGATGTCTTCGCGGGGTTGGCCGAATTAGCGACCGTTACGGAACTGGTGCGGGAACAGCCCCGAAGGGCTAGCGATTCGCGGCTGTTAGAGCCCGTGAATATTACCATCGCGACCCGGCTAACCACGATAGCGACGACGAGTACGGTGGTGAGCGTAGCCGTCGCCTCGGCGGCTATCACCACCTCGGCGGTGTATGGTAGCACCTCGCGACCGACCGCGTACCAGGTTCCGACGCGAATACCCTTCCACTCGATTCCGTTTTCAATGGCTAGCGGAGTCCAGGGGCACTGGGGAGAGGCCTCCCCGATCCAGGGGCACCGACACGGGCTCGAGGAACCCATCGTGGATTCTACCCGGCTGGTGGCGGGGCCACCAGCTTCGCGGGTCGAATTCCAGTCGTTACCGGTCGATCCCGCAACAATTCCTCGCGGAATGGCGACCGCTGCCCGGCCGACCTGTACCCGGGATTCAAATATCGAATCGCGTACCCGGGAAACAATACGTGACATCCCGATGGCCCTGCGAGGGTGGAACCTCAAGTTCTCTGGGATTGGCGAGCCGAGCGTCGAGGATTTCTTGACGCGATTGGAAGAGTGGCGTAGTTTGTCGGAATTGAGCGAGAACGAAGTGTTGAGTTCGCTCACGATGATCTTCTCGGGCGTAGCCTTGGAATGGTTGCGTTGCGAACGGGACAGCTGGGTCACGTACGATGAGTTTCGCGCGGCATTACGTTTGTGGTTCGGGGACGGGACAGTCGGAAGTCGGGTGGAGGACCAGGCTAGGTCACGGACTCAGGGACCAGTAGAGTCAGTTACAGAATATCTTTCCTGTGTTCGAGGGTTGTTGAGACGGATGCCGCGTCCGTACACTATGGAACAGCAATTAGACCTGGCTTTTAAGAACATGCGTCCCGAAATTCGCGAAGTCCTCCGTCGAAGGGAAATTCGTACGTGGAGCGAATTGATCTATCTCGCCACGGAGCGGGAGAGAAACCTCGCGTTATCTCGCGAATACCGCCCCCCGCCCACGCCGAAAGAGTCCTTTATTAGCGAATTAGCGTGCCGGACCAAAACCGCGGCGGCTCGAGGCGAACCTGGATTAGCCGCGATTACCGAAGCAGGGGTCGAGTCAACCGTAGCGCAGACGATCGAGAAGCTACTCGCGGCCCAGGTGAAAGGGCTCGAGGAGAAATTGTTGAAGGCGATGGCGGTGGCGACCCAGAGGGGTAAATCTAGCGGCGCACAGCCAAGTGGCGGAAGCCCGGCTGCAACGAGGCCGACCTCGCCGAAGCGACCCGCGCGAGGACCAAGGAGGGGAGCGGCCCCCTCGGTTAACCAGCCGGCCCCTGGCGTGTCCCGGGCCGACCAATTTCGTGGCGACAAGGTGTGGGACGAAAAATTATGTATGAATTGTCATCGTCCTGGTCACCGATTCAGCCGCTGCCCGGACCCCTTGCGAACCTTTTGCTACCATTGCGGGTACGACGGCGTCTATTCGACGAATTGTCCGCGGTGTTCGGGAAACCAGGGAGGGCAGCCTCGCTAAGTGTCGGCGCGGCGCCCCGAGTGGAAGACACCACGGCATTGCGTGGCGTCGAGGGGGAAATCGCGACGTGTTTTCCGATGCAGACCATGGAGTTCGGTCAACGCTGGTTTTTGCGGGTGTGCATCGGGGGCACATGGGTCAGTGCGTTGTTAGACACCGGCTCATCGCGAACATTTCTCGGTACGATCGGGCACCAAATTGCGTTAGAGTACGGGCGACCGGTAAAATCACCCAGCTGTTCGAGTGTCGTATTGGCGAATGGATCGGTAGAATCAATAACCGGAGAAGTAGAGCTGCCGATAACGTTGCTGGGTGTCGCGCATAAGTTTTCGTTGCGGATTATCCCCACCTTAGTTGGAGATTGCGTTCTGGGCATGGATTTCGTGCGAAAATTTGGCTTTTCGATTGATGGCGCGCGCGAATCATGGAGAATCGCGAATATTCCGGAATACGAGGGAAAATTTTAGGAGGGTCACCCGATCCCCGTTACCGAGGTGTCAAGTTGCAGCGGTATCGTAGAGCTAGGGGATACCGAGAATCGCGAACTATGGGAATTCTTAGCGAAGGAATTACCGAAAGTCTCGGGAGACTTGGGTCTCACTCATCTCGCGGAGCACAAAATAGACGTGCAGGGAAGCGCCCCGATTAAACAGCGGTATTACCTCGTATCCCCGAAGGTGCAGGAAGCTATTAACGAGGAGGTAGACCGTATGCTCGCGGATGGAGTGATCGAACCCTCCCAAAGTTCGTGGTCGACGCCAATCGTGATGGTCAAAAAGCCAAACGGGAAATACCGGTTTTGTTTGGATTTTAGAAAAGTCAATAGCGTTTCGAAAAAGAATGCGTATCCGATCCCGTTTATGAACGGTATCTTGGATAAATTGCGGTCGGCCAAGTACATCTCGACTATAGACTTGAGTCAAGCTTACCACCAGATTCCCTTGACACCCGAGAGTCGCGAAATAACGGCGTTTACGGTCCCCGGTCGCGGATTATTTCAGTTTGTGCGGATGCCATACGGGCTTACCGGAGCCCCGGCCACCTTTCAGCGGTTAATAGACAAATTAATTACTCCCGAGATGGAGCCGCATGCCTTCGCGTATCTCGACGACATTATTGTAGTGACCACCGATTTTCGTTCGCACTTAAAATGGCTATCCCGCGTTATCGAACGGATAGTGTTGGCCGGGCTTACAATCAACCCGGAAAAGTGTGAGTTTTGTCGTAGCGAAGTTCGGTATCTAGGGTTCAAGGTGAACCAGGACGGCCTACAGGTCGATGCCGACAAGGTGGAACCGATTCTCGAATATCCCGCGCCGAAAAACCTGCGGCAATTGAGGCGATTTTTGGGTATGGCGTCGTGGTATCGAAAATTCATCCCCGAGTTCGCGAGCGTGGCGGAACCCCTTACCCGGCTATTGCGTAAGGATAAGAGATGGGACTGGGGTAGCGAACAGGAAGCGGCGTTCAAACGCATAAAAGCCGCGTTAACGTCGGCTCCGGTTTTAACGTGTCCCGATTTTGAGCACGAGTTTGTAGTACAGACCGATGCGAGTAGCTTTGGCATTGGCGCCGTCTTGACACAGACTATTGGCGGTATTGAGCGTGTGATCGCGTACGCGAGCCTGACAATGTCGGATGCGGAACGGAAGTATTCCACAACCGAACAGGAGTGTCTCGCGGTGATTTGGGCCGTTAAAAAGTTTCGAGCATACCTAGAAGGATATCACTTCACGGTAATAACCGACCACGCGAGTCTAAAGTGGTTGCGGGAATTGCGAAATCCGACGGGTCGGTTGGCTAGGTGGGCGCTCGACTTACTCGAGTACGATTGCGAGATCAAACATCGAAAGGGGGCGATGCACCATGTGCCCGATGCACTATCGCGAATGTACGAGGGCGAAAACGAGGGGACGGAGCAGCTAGCCGCCCTCGACGTGGCTGGTGACGGCAAACCAGGGACGGAGCGTAAGGCCGTCTGGGAAGTCGTAGTCGATCCCTGGTACCAACATCGCGTCAAGGACGTCCTGGACTACCCTCACAAGTTCCGAACTTGGTCGGTGGTCGAGGGACGTCTCTACCATCTCCGGGCGGACCCCTTAGTCGAGCCAATACTAGCGGACTTGGCGCCGTGGAAATTGGTGCTCCCGAGGGAGCAGCGATCGCGGATTTTTGCGGAAGTCCATGAGGACCCCCAGGCAGGGCATCTTGGCGTCGAGAAGACCTACGCGCGAGCGAGGGCCGACTACTACTGGCCCGGAATGTACCGCGATATAGTTTTGATGGTTCGAGCGTGCGAGCGTTGCCAAGAGTGCAAGGTACAACAGGTGCCACCAGCGGGCCTTATGGGTCGACGGGTCGTCGACACGCCCTGGACTGTGGTTGCGGCGGACGTCATGGGTCCCTTTCCCCGAAGTCGCGCCGGGTTCGAGTATTTGTTGGTTTTTGAAGATCTGTTTACCCGGTGGGTGGAGGTAGCGCCGTTGCGGAAATCCAACGCGAAAAACATTCTTGCCGCGCTGGAAGATCTCGTGCTGTCCCGATGGGGTACCCCAGAGGTGCTCCTGACGGATAACGGCACGGAATTTGCGAATAAGGCCGTCGACGAACTGTGCGCTGCGTACCATATTACCCACGCGAAAGTACCGCCGTACCACGCGCAAGCTAACCCCGTGGAGAGGGTGAATCGCGTATTAAAAACCATGATCGTGGCCTACATCGAGGCAGATCACCGGGATTGGGATGTGCACCTTCACGAATTTCGATTTGCGTATAATACCGCTGTGCATAGCTCACTGAGAGTCAGTCCCGCGTTTTTAAACTTGGGTCGCGATCCCAAACCACGGATGCAGTTGCGACGACTCGCGGAAGGTCCCGCGGAAATCCCCGTTCCCCGTCCCGAAGTATGGGGGGACCGAATGACGAAATTGGGTGAGCTGCGCGACTTGGTGACTAAACACCTCGAGGAAGCCCACGAGCGACAGGCGCGCTATTATAACCAAGGGCACCGGGATGTCCGCTTCGAGGTAGGGGATTGGGTTTGGAAGCGAAACCGAGTCCTGTCGTCAGCGGCCCAACAGGTCGCCGCAAAATTGGCGCCAAAATTCACCGGTCCGTTTCGTGTCTTAAATGTAATCTCGCCTGTCGTGTATGAGTTGGAAGATAGCGAGGGAAAGTGTTTTGGAAGACAGCACATTAAGGATCTGAAGCCGTACGTAGAGTCTGAAGAGATTAGGGAATGAGACGGGAGGCGTGTTACCCAGAGGTGGGAGGTGCGGTATACTTTACCTCCGCTATTACTTTCCCAACAGTGGACCAAACCGCCGCGGAGGACCCGGAGGTACTCCGCGCATTCCGCGACGTAGCGCGGATCGCGCTATTGCCCGGGCCGGGGGCCGTCACTCCCCCCCTTCCGCCCGCACGGGGACCGTGGCCCCAGGGGGCCCCCCAGGACACTTGGAGGAGGTGGCTGCCGCCGGGGGGGTGTTTCAATTGTTGGGAGAGGGGGCACGGGTACCCCCGATGTTACGCCCCGCTGGGGTTGTTCTGCCGCCAGTGCGGCTGGCCGGGCATGACGAAATTTACATGCCCGGAGTGCTGGAGGCGGCCCAGTGGGCCATGGATCAACAACACCCCCGCGGCCCTAGCAGCATATGAGCGGGGCGATCCGCGACCGCGGCTGGTCCAAGAGCCAGTCCCGCGGATCCGGGACTTACCCCCGCGAGCCCGCGCCGCATTGGGAGCCACGCTGGACGACGAGAGGCTGCGGGCCCAATGGCCGGCCATCCAGCCCTTAGTAATCGCGCTGGAAGCCCGCGGGAGAGGACGCGGAGTACCGCGCCACGGGGCGACACCGCGAGCCCACCGCCGGGACTGATGACTGGTCCGACGATGGCCCCAGTTCTTTTTTTTTCTTCTCTTCCTCTCTCTTCTCTTCCTTTTTCCCCCCCCCACTCCCGTTCGTTTTTTTTGTTTTTTGTTTGTTTTTCTTGTTCTTTTTTTTTCTTTCTTTTTTTTGGGTTTTCGGGGAACAATCGCGGAAGGGGGTGTATAAAATAATATAACAAAGAATAAATGAATAAGGACAAATTATATTGCATTGTTTTCTTTTGGGGGTTGGGGTTGTGAATGCCGGCAATAGAGAGGGAGCACCCTGACCCATTGACGTCAAGGGCCCTAGGTTCCGGTCACTCGAGGAGTTCGGTTCGCGGGAATTGGCGCTGGCGCTCTGTCACCCCGCGATTCGTCTAGGGGGGGGGGAGTTGTAACGTGGCAGTTTTACTGCGCGTTCCACACGGCTCCCCGAACGCTAGACGGACCACAGACTTAGTGAGCACGCGAAGTAGACCGCGGCTCATTTCAAAAAAAGAGCGCCAGGACGATAGTCACGCATCCGAGACTCTAAGAGGGGACCATCGCCGGTTTAGCGAATAAGACTTTTCAGGATTTTTGTTTATTTTTTTTTGGGTGGCGAGTAAATGCGGCTTCGGACAGGGGATCGGCAGCAAATTCGAACGATATTACCGGATGGCAATCGCGGCGGATCGCAACGGAAGGAGGGCCTCGCACGAGGCTACGGAGAGAGCGTCAACGGAGAGCTCTGCCGCGAGGGAATCCAAGGTGGACGAGATTCCCGTTGGTGGCCGGCGAGCCGTAGCCCCCCCCCTCCGTCGCCCAACTGACGACAGGTGCCCTCGCGAAGTCATCACCCCGCCACTGTCAAGCTACGGGGTACACGAGACTGGTCAGCCAATCAACACCCCGCGACAGCGGAATCCAACGATAGCGATACGCTAGATTGTGAGAATTGCGTAACGAGAACCCCAATGCGC